>NC_133772.1:40210815-40347959 GCF_003597395.2 Chelonoidis abingdonii
TTGGATATTAGGAAAAACTTTTTCACTAGGAAGGTGTTGAAGCACTGGAATGGGTTACCTAGGGAGGTGGTGGAATCTCCTTCCTTAGAGGTTTTCAAGGTCAGGCTTGACGAAGCCCTGGCTGGGATGATATAGTTGGGGATTGGTCCTGCTTTGAGCAGGGGGTTGGACTAGAAGAACTCCTGAGGTCCCTTCCATCCCTGATATTCTATGATTCTAAAGTATCCATTTATCTTTTTATAGATTGTATCCTTATTTGTCCTATTTAATATTAAATGTGTCTGGGCAAAATTCTGCATGTAATGCATCAAAGTTAAAGCAATTTTAGCCAAAACAAAAATCTCCACGCATTACTCAGAACTGAAAACAAACTTAGACCGGCCTCAGTACAGGTGGCCTGCAAGTCTGCTCATAGCACTGAATACTAAAAGGAGAAGGGGAACATTTCTTGGTGACACCTGAGTTTATATTAATAATATGTGTGGTGGTACCAACTTATTCTCCAAGGGTATTTTGACCCAAAAGCAGTAAAGAAATTTGATACAAAAAAGTCACACAGTTAGGGATGGTGCATTTGGCCACCAGGTGACACTGTTTTCTTATGTGTGGAAATTAGATGAAGACATCATTTTGGCCAACCTGCTTAAAATATTAATGGAGTTTATATTTTGTGTAACTGGAAATTAAGTAGTTTAGTCATGAGCTTGAAGCTTCAAAGGGAATTAAACCTATTGTCAAGTTTCAAGGTCTGATTTTAAAATAAAATGGTCTTTGATCTATGGAAAAAGACAGTTTCTTCTCTCTGCTTAAGTTTGCAAGTGAAGAGAAACCAAATTGACTAGGAGACTGTCTGGATGTAATAATCCGGAATATAAAATACAGCCCTTTGAAGTAGATTATGTTGATTAGCATTTCAGAGGATCTCAGAAGAGGGAGCTCTGGAAAGTCCATACTTCAAGTGGCTAGCTAAGAAACATAAGAGATAATGGCTTTCTCACTAGACTGGACTCTTAGCATCACCTTCTATCATTTAATTCAGCTCTTGAATCAAGGAGGATTAAAGACACAAGGGGAAGAAGTAAAAAGTCTTAAGAAATTTGGTGAAATAAGTATTACCTGGAAACAGCTTTGAGACTGCAAAGAAGATTCAGTGAACTAGCAAGACAGACAGGGAAACACTACAGAAAAGTTTTAGATTACTAGAAGGGTTGGGTTAGTTATATTCTGCCTTTTACTTATCCTGTGAGATCAGGCAGGCCATTGACCAAGTAAATCATGGGACAGCTTCTGAAAAGTCTTACTGGAATGCCGAGGAGAGGAGCATAAATTCAGTCCCAGCACTTATTGTACCAGTGTTGCTTCTCTGTCCATCCCTTTGGGGGTACAGCTCCCTAAATGAAGATCCATAGCCAGGAATCCCAACCCTTCATCACCCTCTGGAACAGTGCTGGTGCACAGTGTTCTGTCACCCATGAGGAGGAGGTGTGGACTTTCCATTTTTTGCCTTCCCAATGACTCTCTGGTACAGGTCTGCACAAACTCCAGTTGTAGTTCTGGTTTTAATAAACTCACTGGAGTTCAGTGCTGTTTCCTATTTCCTGTCACAATTGTAAACAATGAAGCATGTTGCTAGTTCTACTGGTTCAGTGGGGTATGTGTAGCAAGATTGTAGTTTCAATCTGGGCAGATGTAGAGCCGACTGTAAAATCACAACAATGGACATTGTTAGCCATGTCTGTGGTCTCAGCAGAGAAATCAAGGAGTGAAGTGGTTGGCAAGGCTTACATTACATTATGCAGGTGGTCTGTCCATTTCAAGGACTTGGTGAGTTTATGTAGAAGAGACTTGCTCTTCTGTCTATGCTATGTCTGCATGCAGGGCCGGCTCCAGCTTTTTTGCCACCCCAAGAGGCAAAGAGAAAAAAAAGCCGCGATCGGTGGCACTTCAGCGGCTGCTCTACTGGAGACCCGATGTGCTGCCCCCTTCCATGGGTTGCCCCAAGCACCAGCTTGCTGCGCTGGTGCCTGGAGCTAGCCCTGTCTGCATGGAGGACTTCAATCTGTAGGGTAGTCACACCAGCCAGCAAAACAGATATTTAATATAAAAATGTTTACCTGTTTTCTTTGGAGTTAGTTAGGAAATATAGCTTATTTCCTTTATCCTGTGACATTAATCTGTAGATAGGATGAGCCAAAGCCAAGGGAAGCATCTAGTACTCAAACAAGAAGGAATTGTAGATCATTTGAATTGCTTTCATTTGGTGTTTGAGTTTGACCTGTGTTAAGAGCTAATTTAATGAGCAGGTCAAAGGAAGCCACTTCCAGTGCACAACAGCAAGTACTTGTCTTGGGTGTACAAATTCCAAGAATTATGCTGCATGTTCTTGAACATCATCTATCACTTTATCTATTAAGTAGCTATTTACATATATAAAACATTCTTGTAACATCTCATGTTTCACTGTGGCCCACTGGATGCTCTAGTCATTTGGATTGGATCTAAACCTCCACACATATTTGAAGTTTTGTCTTTTCATCTTTTAGATCTGACCCCGGGTGGCTTTGACACCTTGAAATTCTGTTTACTTCAATGGGATTGAGTGCTGTGTATTCTGCAGGATCAGACATTTATGGAATCCTCAAGAAAGTTTAAGATCATTTCTTTAAGGAATGGTGAAGTTCCAAAGCTTACATTGCAAGTCCTCCTGGTTACAAATAAATCCCTGGACACATGTTACAAGTGTGACCAATGCAGTGATATTTTCCTGACTCTAAAGGCTCGTCTACACTAGGGAAGGGGATCAATCTAACATACGCAACTTCAGCTACGTGAATAACGTAGCTGAAGTTGAAGTATCTTAGATCGAATTACCTACCGTCCTCACTGCACGGGATCGACATCCGCGGCTCCCCCTGTCGACTCCGCTACTGCCACTTGCTCCAGTGGAGTTCCGGAGTCGACAGGAGCGCGTTCGGGGATCAATATATCGCGTCTAGATGAGACGCAGTATATCGATCCCCAAGAAATCGATTGCTACCCGCCAATATGGCAGGTAGTGAAGACGTAGCCTAAATAAAGCCTTTGAGGAGAAAAACAGAAGCCACTAAAAACAAACAAGAAACCATCTTGACCCATACTAGCAACTACAGCAGACCCAGCCATTGGTTCTGCAAAAAAGAAGGGGGCTATGACTGCTAAGCTACCCTCAGCCAGGTTCTTGACATATAGGTATATACCTTTGACTTCACTCATCTTAATACAGATCTACGGAACAAGTTTTAT
Organism: Chelonoidis abingdonii; assembly: GCF_003597395.2. Lineage (NCBI taxonomy): Eukaryota > Metazoa > Chordata > Testudines > Testudinidae > Chelonoidis > Chelonoidis abingdonii. The sequence goes on from NC_133772.1 coordinate 40,214,098, forward strand.
TACAAACTGCACTACATGGGATACAAAAAGCCCCAACACTGTTAAAAACAGCATAAACAAACTTTAACCCACACATATTTAATTCAGTTTATTTCCCAAAATAGCCACTCAAGGACCATTCAAGCTATTACCAAATCCTACTACAACTCCCCATCCCCTGCCTGACACACATCCTCTTCTCTTCACTTATTGACATCTTTCATAGAGGGGAAGGAAAAGGGAGGTTTTTCTTATGCACTGCTGTCTCTGCCCCCTCCTGAATATCTCAGTAGTAAAGCCACTGAACTGTGGTCTTTCCCCAAGAAAAGGGGTTACCTGTTTTCCTGCCAACCCAGGGATGGAGTCTGTACACTCCGTCACAAAGCAAATCATGACCTTTAATTATAACTACAGCAAATATCTTTAATTGGATTAGACTAACAATAGTAGCAACAATAAAAGAACAAAATAACAACAGAAATTAATCAGGCTAGCATTGTGAGCAGGTCCTTATTTATAAGCTACATCCAGCCCATTTCGGTCTCAGTATCCAACTTTAATCCCAGCTGCAATTGTGTTCAGTCTTTTGGGCTGAAATCCTGCAACATGCTGTGTGTGACAGAGCCCTGTTAAAGTAAACGGGATTCTGTGCAAGCTTAGGGGTCCACTTGCATACAACAAATTGCAGGATCATGACTTTGGACTCTCTCAGGAACTTAAATCGCCACGTTCAGTCACCACAATTCTTAGAGCTCCATACACCACAATCTTGTTTGTCGCCAAAAGAAATGTCACCCCTATGATTTTACAGTGAGATAACTACTAATTTTTAGTTATCTCACTGTAAGAAAAACACCTTTTTGGTAGTGAAGACAAAGCCTTAGGCTCATCCTGATTTTAGGTTAACTCCTCAGATATAGTGTATTTGCCAACCAGGAAAGCAATGGCTTTACTCACTCTTATTGGTACAGCAACATATCAATGCTACAGTTAGAATACAAGTACTTCCACCTTTTCATGTTCTCTGTATATATAAATATCTTCTGTCTGTGTGTTCCACTCTATGCATCTGAAGAAGTGAGCTGTAGCCCAAAAAAGCTTATGCTAAAATAAATTTGTTAGTCTCTAAGGTGCCACAAGTACTCCTGTTCTTTTTTTAGTTAGAATATGTTCTTCATCATGGCATTCTGAAAACTCCTTAAATCTATGAGGTCCTGGGCGTAGATAAGCAAAGTGGATAATTTTTTCAGATGAGAGAGAAAGTTCTGACCTCTGTCTGGAGGAGATAAAGGATAGATCAGGATAGAGCATAATAATTATTATTCCTCCTAATATTCCTACAGCTAGGCCAAAGATCAGGTCAAGACATGTTAGTCCAGGTGCGTGGGTGGGCATGAAGATCCCAAAAGACTCTCATGATTGTCATGCTAGACATGAGGAGTTATGGCCTGCATATTGTAATGTCTCAGAATGGTGGTTTATATGTCCATAAGGTACATTATCCATGTGATGCTTGGTGGTTTAGCTTTCCAAATCTTATGCACATTATAGAATCTTAGATGGTAAGACTGGGCAGGGGGCAGGGAAAGGGGGGCATCTAATTCAGACATTCTCCAACTGGGATCTGTTGCCCCCATGGGACCCGTACATATTTTCTGTGGAGTTCACAAAATGCATGGATTTTCTTTCAACTATCATCAAATCAGATTAATTTTTTCAATAATTAACGAAATAGCAATTGCACTTGATGAGAGGTAGGTTGTTATGATGTTTTTCAAACTTCAGAACAATGATTTTCAGATTCAGAAGGTTTAAGGATTCCTGATCTTGTCAAAACCTCAGAGAGAGTCACTCAGCCTAATCCTTTTTAATTGCACACCAAATGTATTGTGCCCCTTCATATCCATGGACTTGGAAGCATAATGTGTGGGCCGACATAGAATGATCTCTTCTCGGTTCAGTTTGGTGAAATTAAAATAAATAATCGTTTACTCTCACAAACTTAATGATGCTATTGTGCTTTTGAGGTGCAGGAGCTGAGAGCATACAGTCATATAAACAAAACTACAACAGATGATAATGAGGAAGGATGGTGTCAGGGCTAAGATGCTGAACTGAGACTGGGAAATTTCAATTCAATTCCAAGCTTTGTTACAAACATCCTGAGTGACTCTGAGCAAGCCACTTAATCCCTCTGTGATTCAGTTCCCCATCTATGAAATGGAGATAGTAATTCTTCCATGTTCTTTTCTTCCACCTTTTTCCTGACTTGTCTATTTAGATTTATAAACAGTTTGGAACAGGAACTACTGTCTCTTGCTATTTGTATGTAAAACACTAGGACTTCCCCAACATTGGTTGAGGACTCTAGTTGCTGTTATAATAGAAAAAATAATAAATAAGTAATGATGCTAGAGCAAATATGGCCAGACAGTATTGTCCAGCTGATGGCTCGTAACATGAATTCCTGTGTCCAGTAACAGAAAAACAAGTACCGTAATATATTTTATTAGACCAATGTTGGTGAAAGAGACAAACTTTTCAGCCACGCAGAGCTATCCTTCAGCGCTGGGTACCATACTCAGGCACCACTGTTATGCTCTTGTGCCCAGACCTTGCAAAAGGCTATCTCCTCCTCGGGAGTGGCAAGGGGAACTGGTGTTATGAATAGGGCTGTCAATTAATCACAGTTAACTCGGGTGATTAACTCAAATAAATTAATTGTGATTAAAAATTGTGCTTCATCTCACTTATAACAATAAAATACCAATTGAAATTTATTAAATATTTTTAGATGTTTTTCTACATTTTCAATATTGATTTCAATTACAACATAGAATACAAAGTGCACTGTGCTCACTTTATATTTTTTATTTTTGATTCCAAATATATTCACTGTAAAAAGGATAAAATAGAATTTTTCAATTCACCTCATACAGGTACTGAAGTGCAATCCCTTTACTGTGAAAGTGTAACTTACAAATGCTGATTTTTTTTTGGTTACATAACTGCACTTAAAAACAAAACAGTATAAAACTTTAGAGCCTACAAGTTCACTCAGTCCTACTTCTTATTCTGCCAATCGCTAAGACAAACAAGTTTGTTTATATTGACGGGAGATACTGCTGCCTGCTTCTTATTTACAATGTCACCTGAAAGTGAGAATAGGTGTTCATATGGCACTTTTGTAGCTGGCTTGGCAAGGTATTTATGTGCCAGATATGCTAAACATTCATATGACCCTTCCATGCTTCGGCCACCATTCCAGAGGACATGCTTCCGTACTGATAATGCTTGTGAAAAAAATAATGTGACAATTAAATTTGTGATTGTACTCCTTCGGGGGAGAATTGTGTGCCTCCTGCTCTGTTTTACCCACATCTGCGTATATTTAATGTTAGAGTGATCTGTTAGAATGGGTTCCTGTCTGCATCCTGTATCACTTGCCATACCGGTATTGCCCTGGCCTCTTCATTTGTCATTCAGTATTGAAAACATTCAACAACAATATGCATTACCTCACCTTTTGGGGGCGAAGCCAGATCTTTTGGCACCTGCTCCCCTATTTGGTGTAAACATTGCTTGTGCCATCTTAAAAGAGCAACACTCTGATGCAGAAACTACAGAACCCAAACCACCACAAAAAAAAAATCAACCTTCTGCTGGTGGCATCTGACTCAGATGATGAAAATGAACATGTGTTGGTCTGCACTGCTTTGGATTGTTATGAGCAGAACCTGTCATCAGCATGGACGCATGTCCTCTGGAATGGTGGTTGAAGCATGAAGGACATATATGAATCTTTAGTGCATCTGGCATGTAAATATCTTGCAATGCCAGCTACAACAGTGCCATGTGAAAATACCTATTCTCACTTTCAGGTGACATTGTAAACAAGAAGCAGGCAGCATTATCTCCTGCAAATTGTAACCAATCTTGTTTGTCTGAATGATTGGCTGACCAAGAAGTATGACAGAGTGGACCTCTAGGCTCTAAAGCTTTACGTTGTTTTATTTTTGAATGCAGTTTTTTAATACATAATTCTACATTTGTAAGTTCAACTCTCATGATAAAGAGATTGCATTACATGGTGAATTGAAAAATACATTTTTTTTTGTTTTTTACAGGCCAAATATTTGTAATAAAAATAAATATAAAGCGAGCACTGTACACTTTGTATTTTGTGTTGCAATTGAAATATACTTGAAAATGTAGTAATATTTAAAATAAATAGTATTATACTATTGTTTAACAGAGTGATTAATTTGTTTGATCCTCCTATTAATCGCGATTAATTTTTTTAATCGCTCGACAGCCCCTATAACTCTCCTTGACTCGCCTTCCCGCTCTCCACGCAACAGGGGGCGCTGCAGGCCCCTATCTCACAGCCTCCCTCCCCCCCACCTCCTTGTTTTGCCTGCCGGGCCGGCGGGCGGGCCCCACGCGCGCCTGCGCAGACAAGCGGAGGCTGAAGAGCCCGAGTGCGGCGGTGCTGGCGGTTGTAGCGGTTCCGTTTTGCTGACGGCCACGGGCTCAGCTGTTGGGCCAAGATGCCGGCCGTGTCGAAGGGAGACGGGATGCGGGGCCTGGCGGTCTTCATCTCCGACATCAGGAACTGTGAGTGCGGCCGCGGGGCTGTGCTGCGAATGGGGGGGGGGAGCGCCGGGAGGGGGCTGCTGGGCAGCGGCTGCTGGGCAGCAGGGGCTGTTCGGGGGGCGGGGCTGTGCTGACGTGGGGAGGCCGATTGCAGCGGGGGTTATGCTGGGAGGGGCTGGGTTTGTGTGGGGAAGGGGAGTGCGTTACTTTGCTGTAAATGGGGTGCCGGTGGGAGCCAGTACACTCGGGGGGCAAAAGAGTCTGCACGGGCGGGCTTGGACTCGGGGCTTCTGGGATAGTGATGTCTCTGTGCGAGGGGTTTCTGGCCTGTCCTCCTGACCCCTCCAGGCACGCTTGGTTTGAGATCTCCAAGCGCTGCGGCGCCGTGGGGCTTTTTTTCTTATTGACTTGTGATGAGGGTGACAGTCTCACTGCATGACGGCTCCTACCCAGTTCTTGGTTGTGTGGGGCAAAACGTGGATTTGTGTGGGGGTTATTCCGAGTCTTTAGTTATCATTGTTAGCCAATGCAGAGGAGTGCAGTGCGGGTGCAGGAGGAAGACTCCGGCCTTGTTCCAGAGCAAAGGTTGTGGTAGTGGAACTGAATTCTGTCTTTAATTTGGTTTAAGCAGGTACAACACCCCCCTCATCCCCAAACCATTCTCCATGGACACTCTTAAACCTACTTTACAATAGGGTTATATCAATTCAGCTTAATTCAGGATGTTACTGAACTAAGCAAAATCAATGTCTGTTGCAGGCCAGTTTAATTTTGTGCACACAGGGAGTTTGTGCCAGTCTAAATTGTTTTTAAAAAATCTATGTTAGTTAGACAAGTGTAACACGTGCAGACAGCGCTTTTATCCCTGATCTTTGAGAAGACCAAAGGTGAGGTGAAAAGAGTCATGAAAAGAAAACTATGTGGCTGAGGGTGATGGCAAGGGAGGAGTTGTGTGTATCAGAGAGAGGCAAACACACATGCTCTGCTGTGTCTGATAAAGGGAAAAGGTGTGGGAAGAAGGGCGCATGTTAGACAGAAGCCTGAATTCTTGGAGTTCTTTGTGTGACCTTGGGAATTGGATTAATATTAAGCACAATGGTAACTCTTAAAACATTTGCAACCAAACACTGCAAGTTCATGAGAACTCCTGAGTACAAAATTAGTCAATGTTGATCAAATATCACTTAGATCTTCAATGTATTAAATAAACGAAACTAACACTAAAGTGCTAAGGTAGGTAGAACTCTTATAAGAAATTACCTGACAGAATCACTTCAATATTTTTCTGTGATACTGATGAACTAATGGGATCATTGAAACAGTTTATCATTTTATGAATATATCTAATTTGTTTGGATATGGGATTGTGGCTTGTGCTACATACATACAGACTAGATGAGAGGCAATATGATTTTTCACAATCAGAACTGCACAAAATGAAAATTCCATGGCTGAAAGAAATTCAACTTCGCTTGCAGCTGAAGATGACTAGAACTCTAGGAATCCATGATAACTAAAAAGCTGGTGCTCATTTCTGCAGCTGTAACAATTACTTTACTGTTCCGTATTGATAAGATGAATCTAAAATACTGACTGGCATTCTATAGTTTTCCTGCCTGGACACAGCGTAAAGAAAAACCCATACATTTTGCACAATAAAGGCAAAATGCAAGCAGTAGTAATGGAGGCAGAGGTGCGGGTGGAAAAAATGACTTAGTTGGAGTGTGGATAAGGGTGGAAATGGGGGCAACATGGTCTTCAAGTAATTTAGGTGTATCTATTATATAAACAAGGCAAGAAGCAACCTATTATATGGTGGTGACATTTAGGATCTCTAGCCTGCAAATGGAGAAGAAAGATAGTCTAGTGGCTAGGGCACTAGCTGGGACTTGGGAGATCCAGGTTCAGTCTCTGCCACAGACTTCCTATGTGACATGGGCAAATCATGTAATCCATCTGTTTCCATTTCCCATCTATAAAATGAGGTTAATAGCACTTCCCTACCTTACAGGGTATTATGAAAATAAACAGACTGATTGACCATGCTGCACTCAGATACTGTGGCAGTGGATGTTAGGCAACTAAGAGAGAGGTATTTAAGATGAACCATAAGCAGATTTTATTTTTTCATTTGGTGGGCCCAACTGTATGTTAAAGATTTCCTGGTGAAATTCAGAGTGCTTTGTAAATTGTGGGAATTTGGTGACATTTAACATCAAATATAACTACCGTCATTCTTAATACTGCAGTCACTGCAACCGTTGATCTCAGGTTTTTGTCCAATAGTGCTGCAATTCTGTTCTTCATAAAGATTGGTTATGATAGTTCACACTCTGAGAACATGTAGCATGTTCCTATCATCTGGGCTGAATTAATGGACCGAAAGAAAAATCCGGTAAGTGATAATGGAACCCAGAACAGATGAAACATACAAGAGAGAATTAATGGTCTCACCAGTTTTTCCATAAAAGCTAATTTGGGCTCTTGATTTAGCCTTGTTGGTTTTGCGCAAGGTCTTCAGTTTGGAGGATATATCACATAGTAATAAGTTGGATAAACTTAAAACATGTAAGTGTCTTGTAATATTGTGAATCAAATCTAGGCTCTATGTGCCCAGACACTGCTAGGATGCTAATAGACAGACATCCTGAGTGTCATCAGCCTTAGAAGGACCCAGCTGAAGAGAAGTAAAAAGGCCTTTCTTGCATTTGCTGCATGAGTTGGGTTGGCAAAATGTAATTTTGTAATAAAATTAATAAAATATTCACCCTCTCATTCTTCAGACAAGTTTTTTTCTTACTATATAGATGCTGCTATAAAATGAAAATAATTGAGATTGTTTATATCTAGTGACTTTCTATCACAATTTTCTCTAGTATATCCACTGTCTGCCTCTTAGACATTGTTTTCCTCAGTTCTTAATATAGAATCCTGTATTATTTTGTTTGCTACTACTAAGCAAAATGTAATACAGAATTAAGAGCATAATTAAAATGAAGAATGCCTTGACAACTAAAGCAGAGCAGTAATGATCACTTTAAGTATTTTTAAGATATCACTTACCACTGTCAATAAAATGGAAGTTGATCCAATAAAAGATATTACCTCACCCACCTTGTCTATTACTTATTGCTGTCAGTTACAGTAATGTTTACATAGAGTTGTCCATAGTGGACTTTGTTCTTCACCTCTCTGGGGTTTTCCAGCTTTGCATACCTTTACTTTTCTTGCAATCCTCATCTTTGTGGATATGACTGCAAAAAAATGGCCTTGTAACATGTTATGAAAACAGCAAAACTGAGGTTTAGCCTTGTTTTCTGGAAGGCAGCTCTACTGAGGTGGAGAGGCAGACTGGATTGAGTACTTTTCTCTGGATATTGTAAAAGTCAATATGAGAAATGCTTGCATTGTTCCTTAGGAGTGCAGCTGTGTTTGGTTGCGGATGAAACTGGTTGTGAATTAAACTCTGTAGTTAGGCCTTGTTTACGGAGGGCCTTAAAGATTAAAACCGGTGCTTTGAATTCCTGCTGGAAGTGAACTGAGAATGTGTTGTTGGGGCACAACATTATCGTAATATTTTTCATGAGCCTTTCTTATTAAGAACAGTAAAGTCTGTATAAAATGGATTTTACATTGCCTACACCCTCATCCACAAACATGGTGAATTATAATAATCCAATCCAGAGGTGACTAGCACAAATCTGTATGGTTAGAATTTCATCCTAGAGGAAAGAACATAATTTCATAGGAACTGTAGACAGATAGGTTTTCTCACCACTGTTTCTGCCTGGATATCCATAATTAATGTTGAGTCCAGTAAGATCTTAGGGACTTATACTGTTTTAACAAATATAGATCAAATGCTGTGGTGGAAGTGGCGTTGTCTTGTAGTTTTTTCAGCATGCATTTTCCCTTTTCAATATTGTGAGTTCTGTCTTGTTTACTTGAGTCAGCTCTTTTTCATTCCGGTGCTGATCTCTTAAAACATCAGTGTCTTTGAGGGCAGTTATTTCTTCTGGTAAGAAGCTGAGATGAAGCTGATGTTATGAGCATGTAGTTGGCAATGGAAATTGTGCCATCTTCTAATCTCTGCCAGTAGTCAGAGTATGCTAAACTGTCACATCTTAAATTTAAGCCTGATTGAAGAATATGAGATGTCAATGAATGTTAATGTTGTTGGAGTTTGGCTGAGTATTCTTGTGATCCTTGCAAGGAAAAGTAGATTGGAAAGAAGCGGAAACTGAAGAGACTGTCCTTCACTGTGCCTAGTTTCATGAGCCCTTTACTGACTATGGCATGTTTAGGGAGCTTTTAAATGTTGTCAGTAGGCTCATTTTGTTTTTGGGTAAAATTTTCAAAAGTGCCTAAGTAATATTTTTTTTTAAAAGAACAAGGATCTGTTTTTGCAAATAGTGACACAGGTATTACTTAAACTTTCCAGTACTTCCTGTACATGATTGGGAAACGGGATGGCTGCTGCCTTCTGTTATAGTTTGAATCGTCTGACTTTTGGAACTGGTTCTGTATTTGAGGAGGAGGAGTGGGGAGAATCTCTACACCAAATACAGTTAATTCTACTTAAATGAAAGGCTAAACGTCTGACACACTTGTTATCTTGTGCATAAAGCCCACTGGCATTCTGGGTTTCAAACTGAATGTCTTGGATTTAGATTTTTAAGTGTAGATGTTTTTGTTAATTTATTTGCTTGCAACCTTTCCACCTGAATATAAATTGTATTAAGTGGTTGTTGAAACATTGCTTTTGTAACTGATTCTTTCCCTATTATCACAAAGAACGTTACTTGGATTAAGTGTGTTTGATTTTTATTTGTTAGTACTTGCAACTCCTGCGTGGTGGAGGATTGGCTGATTTTTGTATGTGCCATCAGTAGCAGTTGAAGAAGGGAGGCTACCAGTCCCAGGGGCCTCATAGCTTTCACAGCTAGACACTTGAGTTAACTCAAATGCACAAACAAATTAACTTCTAAATCTCTGCTGGAACCATATCAGTAGATGTTCCTCCTGGTGTTGGAGCCTGGGCTCTGAAACATCCCCCCCCCCCCCCCCTTGGTGGGTTTCAGATCCTGGGCTCCAGCCTGAGTGGAAATATTTGTACTGCTATGTTTAGCTTTGCAGCCCAAGCCCCATGGGCTCAAGTGAGTTGATTTGAAATCTCAGGGTATGTCTACACTGCAGTTACACACCCACAGCTGGCCCATGCCAGCTGACTTGGGCTAACGGGCTGTTTAATTGCAGTGTAGACATTCAGGCTGAGACTGGAGCCCAGGCTCTATGATGCTGTGAGCTGGGGGTTCTGGAGCTTAGGCTGCAGCCCTAACCTAAATGTCTTCATCACAGTTAAACATCCCCTTTGCCCAGGAACCTGAGTCAGCTGGCATGGGCCAGCATGACTGTTTAATTGCAATGTAGACATGCCCTTAGAGACTGGCCAGCAGATTGGTTTGTTGTTTACATCCTGACAGTGCACGCAAAAGAGACAACTTTTGTTCTTTGGGGGAGCTAGAGTTAAAAAATAAACTAGCTGTTGAATATCACTTCAGTGAGTAGTTTTGTACCATGAGTTAATTTGTCCACTGCTAGTAAAATGCAAAAGGAACTTCTGTTCCAAATTCAGTGTTTTCTTTATTAATGTGATCCCTAGATTGTTTTGTTTTCCTTTTGCTGAGAGAGAGGGAAAAGCCCCCCTACTGTGTGCACCAGTACTGTTGAAAGTTCCGGTAATCATTAATTTCTGCTTTAGACTTTGTTTCTAAGTTTCAGAGCCACTTAATTGAAACTGTTGGTAGATCTTTTAAATAGCAAAGACAATGGTGGAGGTGAGAGCAGGTGGCTTAAATTGAAATACAGTTTTTTTTCCTTAATATTGTCATTGTTAAGGTACAAAATGGCACCAAAAATCGTCCTGCATGGAAAATTTCAGCCTAAGCAGTTTAAATTTGGCAAGTTTATAAGCAACTGAAAATAGTTCTTAAAATGCCTTTAGTTATAATTTATTTTGATTTCTAAAATACATAAAAAAGATACATAAAAACATACAATATCTTATCTGGATTATTCAAATATAATCCAAGGTCTGAAGCTGTGTAAGAGATATTCTTGATCTTTTTTTAAATAGAGATTGTTTTCTTGAAACAAAGTGGGGTAAAGGTCTGTAAGATGTCTCCATGCAACTGGGGAATGCTCAAGGGAGCAATCACATCACTAACAGAAGATAAAATGAAGTTTCTGCGATCCCAAAGATTATTGAGCCCAAGAGGAAAAAGGTTGGGGTTTGGGTGAGAAGATGGAAAAAGGTGCAGAGCTGGAGGCTGAAGAGAAGTATTAAGAATTACTATCAGTAGCTCTACTAAGTTACAGCATCACACTTTTGCACTGTTGGATGTATCTCACATTGTATCTGAGAGCAGAGGCTAGCCCTAAAAGGGTTTTCTGAATGGTTAGCTCTTCAGTATTTTCTGGACATAAAAGATGGATACGTAGATCAATGTGCTGAGGTTCTCGGAAGCTAATTCTAGGCAAAATCACAGTGCACAAAACACTGAATATTACATTAAAGTAAGAAATTTGTTTACTATATCTGTTAAATGAGTTCTGTGCACAACATCAAAATAGTTTTCAACATTAGAGCCCTTTTTACTAGAGTAGGCTGGCCAATATTTAAAAAAAAAAAAAAGTTCAAGACAGTTATCCAATAAGTGTACTTCTGATAAATTACAAATAGTGGTGTTAACTGACTACCTTAAGCCCTGTATCTGAAAATGTTTAGGGACGTATCCCACTGGTCTAGCACTAACACAGCTCCATCAGTTCTACCAATAGTGAATAAGCTGTTGTATGCCTCCCACAGGCATTTTCATCTCTGGTGAGAGACTATGGTAAATGCCTGTGGCTAGTCTGTATTAGCACCAGTACTAGTTGAGCTGCAATACTGGGAGGATTCTCTGAAATTATCATTGTAGATCCAGCCTTACTGAAAAGGTATTTTTCAGAGACTGGGCTTAAGGTAGGTACTTACATGGCCCATGATACTTTCATATACAAACACTTCACAAATTTATTAACCCTAAGAAAATCCCCATGAAGCAGGAAAATATATCCGTTTTACACTTGGTAAACCATGACACAGCTTAGTTCCGAAGGTCATAGTGTGTGGCGTAGCTATGAATTGTACTTTTCTTCTGAGCCCCAGTTTGGTGCCTTGACCACAAGAGCATCTTGCCACAATTAGTTTATATTTCTGTATCCTACCATCTTCATCTTAGTTGCTGTAATTTGGAGTTATTCAGTTGCTCTTGCATAATGAGGAACCTTCTCTGTTAACTTTTTCTGTACGTTACTCTTCAGAGGAGACACTGAATCTCCTATCGTCCTAGCAACAGATTTGAGGCTACCATGGCTATTCAAAGATCTCAATCTTCTCCCAGGAAACCAATGTATATGGAACTGTCACATGAAAAATAGAGCCTTTCTACACAATTAACTTCCAGAAGATCCATTTTCAGCATGATTGTACGCTGTCAGTGTACAAATGTAGTTATGTAAGAGAGGCCATTAAACTACAAAATGTCTCCCTACACTTGAGAAGGGACTTCTAGTACACAGTTAATGTATTTGAATTTTAATTGTTTGAGTGATAATAATCCTTTACAAGTGATTAACATGATGTACAGAATTTTTTGACTCCCCCTCTTCTTCCCTTCCCCCCCCCCCCATGACATTCTGGGGAATAAGAAATTGGGTCTGAACTGAATTTTGGATTTTCATGGGCTATTAAACATAGGATTACCAAAGCTGCTCACAGTGGAGCCTTCTAAATGAATAATTTATATGAAAAATACATTTACTGGTTAAATGGTTTATGTGTAGTAAAGAAAAATGCATATATTGGAATAAAAGATCTAAGACTTCTAGACGCAATGATGCGTTAAGGATTACTGAATTGATTACAAGCAACAAGTCCAGGAACAGTTTAATCTCATGATTGTCATTTGTTGCCTAAGTTTTGGAGTAATAAGATGAACTTAGTCTGTCAAAGTAACTTGCTGCCATGAAAACTAAGACAGCCCTTTCTAGAGCATGGCATAATGCAATGAAGTGGTATATAAACATCTTCTGATATAATCCTGACACATAGTGTGCCTAGCTCCTCTCTTGATTTGGCCAGTCAGTTTAATTTTAAACTTGACATAAAATGATCTCATCAAATGTGCTTAAGTTGTGACCTACTCCAGATTCAGACTTTTGAATCAAATGAGAAGTTACAACACTCCAAAAAGGTAAATATTTACATCCGTTTTTCTTCCCAGAATGTAAAACAAGAAACTCAAATTATGCAAGTTATCCACAAGTCTCTTACCTTCTTTGTCCCCTGCAGATATGTTTAACAGTGCAATTTTATATGTTAACTCTTGTTTAGATGTAAATTTTAGTGGCAATGTTCTGGTGACAACTTAAAGAAAATTCAGATAACTTGCTTGATATACAGACAAATGCCTGGTCATTCTACAACAACTACAGAAGTTAAATTATAAGGATGATTTTGTACTACATTATAAAGCAGGGAGAGGGTTCTTAAGAGGGTATGTGTACCTGTCAGTGTCTGGTTGTAGCCATGACTCCTCACCCCCTCTTGATTGCTAATAAAAATGGAAGTTCAAGTTTTCTGTGGGGGGGGGGGGGGGGGAAATGCATTACAAACAACTTGTTGCCCAAGACTTGTTTTAAAATGCTTCTACTCTCTTGCTTAGTCTGGTTGGTCTTATGGAATCTATTTTAACTCTGGATGTGATATGTCTTATAATTGATGCAAGATAATGAGTAAGAAGCTTTGAATAGAATAGTGCTACATCTTCATTTCATTAACAGATTTAACAATAGTAGACAACAAATTTTGTCAAATGTAAAGAATCCAGCTTTAGATCACATGGCCTCTGAAATGTGTGTGTTACTAAGTATTGGACCATTTCATGGAGACCTAGATTTCCAGTTCAAATGGAAATCAACCCATCTCATTTCAGAAGTGTGGGATAATGTAGTTCTCCTTCAGAATCCAAATGCTTTCAATGTGTTTTAAGGGCTTGTCTGCGCTATTGGGTAATACACTGTAAGGGAGGGTGATTTCTAAAGCGCATTAATAAACTGTGTTTTACTTGGTCCATGTAGACTCTACTGGAGTGCAGTAAATGTTCTCTAGTATGCATTAATGTAGTATTGTTTCAAACAGCACTATGTTACAGTGCACTAGACTAGGGAACCTGTAGTGTGCTCCAGTAAGGTGTGTGTCATCGAATCAATGCACAGCATGTCAGTGCTGTTGGGAAGTTGCTTCTCCCTCTCCCCCACAGTGCATTACCCCACTGTGTAGACAAGCTCCAACTCTAATATGTTGTTGCAACAGTCTGTACTCTTGCCACAGCTATCTTTGCAAATGCTTGCTGTTCTTACTACAATCATTTCTGAGATGCAAGAGTTTGTCTTCCTATAGTACATTGATTCTGTTGCTCAGTTATCAGAAACGAGGCACAGTTGGAGAGAGTAGCATTTCTGCTACTTAACCTTGACAATTGGATCTGACATGCTTTTCCTGCAAAAGCAACATTCCATCTGTTTGGTAAAGGTGCTTATGGTAAATGGTGAACAGTGGTGCTGAGAAGAGCTGCTGAAGGGTTTTACCTTAACTGATCTGAATAATGTAGGTAAAAAAGCTAAATTTCTTCCTCTTTTCTTAGACCTATTGGTCTTCAGCAACATGTGGCTGTACAGGTCAATGCTTTAGAAATAGCTATCAGCACTTTAAAGGCACTCTCGGGCAGGGGGCACAGTATTGCAAGACTGGCTTCATGCTTAGAATCGTCAAAATAGGTTTCTTAAACTTAAATCTTTCTCTGTACGGTTAACAACACTCACTTATCTCACAGCCACACAACTCTTCCAAATGGAGGTATGAAATAACTTTTTTTTTTTAAACTACTAATCTCCACCCTGAAGTGAAGCCTGTTAACAGCCATAGTTTTGCAATGGAAACTTATATTCCATTGCACTTCTTTAAAGTATGCACTGATAACCCAACCCAAATACAGTATCATCTTGATGGAATGTACCTAGACAAGAAAGTGAGAGCTGCTGCTAGAGACACAGGAAACATGAGACTTCCATTGAACACTTTCTTAAAAAAAGTTGTTCCTCAAGTTTTTTGCTTAATGTACAATCAAGAAACAAAATGCCAACAGCTTGTTTTTAGATATACTTTGTATCTTATGATGCTGTTCCCTATGTCTCCAGATGCTGCTCATACTTTTCTGTCTTTTTCAGGCTATTTTTTTTTTTCAAACTTCTCCCCAGAGTTTAGTTTCAAACCTAGATTATCTGTCCCACACCAGATTTCATACATGCATTTTCCCCTCCCATGTGCTGAAATGGGACAGGAGTCAAATCCCTTCAGGACACTGTTTATATACCCACTGTGCCTTGAAAATGGTGTTCCTCTGTGTCTGGTTTGCACATGATAAAATGGGTGCAATGTGGAGGAGAAGCAGAAGAGTGTAGACTGGATTAGGGGAGCGAACACTGAATTTTCCCTCTGGCGGAAGACACAACCCAGTGTGTGTCCTTTGTGGGGCTGACCCAGTGGCTACCATAGTCAGTGGAAGTCGTTGGTAGAACTGTTTTCAAGGAGCTGGCAGTGGGGAACAGTGTGGAGGTACAAGCTTCTCACAGGATCCTTGAGGTTGGCCAGTTTGGGACCAACCTACTCCTTGGGTGGAAAAAGAGAGAGAGGAACTCATTGAGGTGAGTAAAACCAGTAAAAATCTCTTGAAGAGATTTCACTCCTTCCTGTAAAATAGCAAGTGTGAGAGGAACAGGGCTTTAGTGATCATATAGTTGCCTAATTAACAAAAGAGAGACTGGCTATTTTTCAGCTGCAGAGTTAACTTAGGTTTACGCTTGAGTATCTTTGATCAAGTGAGAGTAGCATGCTTCAAAATAATGTTCTACCTGTTTGTGTTAGTAGCTGACAAGTTATGCTAACTCGAGCTGTAGCTTATGCTGACAAGCTTGCCAATTCAAGATAAAAGCACCACCACACTGAACCTGCAGATTCTTGTGTGTGTGTGAACAGGACTCAAGTTAACGTGAACACTCAAGTTGCAACTCAAGTTCAATTTGCAGTGAAGACAATCTATCTGAAAGCTTTTGCAGTTTTTTAAATGCTATATAATGTCTATTAAATGATTTGTTCTTGTAAAATATCACTTTTGCTTTCCTCTCTTCCTCTGCCTATCTTTATACTCTATTTTCCTCCTCTTTCCTTTTAATGTGTTCTATGCTTCCCTTTCTCCTACTGATTTTAATTTTTAGTATAATAGTCTAGGGGTCTAGCAGAAGCAGTAAAAATTAATTAAAGCTCATTTTACTCTGGTGCTGCCAACAGCACTAACTAGGAACAGCAAAACTAGAACTTGCATGATTCTCCTTGGGAGTTTAAGCTGGAGAGGATATCTGAAACATAACCTGCATTTCTGAACAATAATCTTCAGCTGTTATACTCTTATCCTCCTTTTGTCCTTTTCTCATGAATTCTGAAGATTTTGTGTGTCAGTGGATGCTTACTCATTAGGGTAACAACTTTAAGAGCAAGCTTTGAGCTTGAATCACTAGCACCTATTTTATAACACAGTTAAAGATTTATAGGGGTTTGGTGGACCTACTAGGTATATCTGACTCCTCTGCTTTCCCCCCCACCCCCACCCCCCAACTTTGTTGCAGTAAACTGTATTACCATCATTATCTACTGGCTTTGAAATATGAGGCCTGATGGACCAAAATCTGGGCCAAGTTAACAGATGCTTTCATGGATTGTCACTGAGAGAGTGCAGTTTAGCTGCATCAGCTTCAGTTTTAATCATGTCTGAGTATGCTTATTGTCATCCCCAAATTCCTCTGAAATAGGCAAGTTTAGAAACTGCAGATAATCAAGGAGACTACATGGGCAAAGCCAGAGTACTTTTCGTAGGTTCAGATGGCATTCTGTAAAATCTTTTTGGAGCAGTGTAATAATGTAGCATTGATCATAGAGATGTTGCCATACCACTTGTAAGAGGCTACATAATCATATTAATGTGTTTTGCTCCAGATATGTGACTACTTAATTGCTGATTAGCAAGGGGGAAAATAATTTTTTGATGAATAATGCAGAAGTGCAAGAGTAGAAGCTTTAGGCTGTTTTCATCGGGGTATTTCTTTCTTGAAGCTGTGACTTTTGCGGTAGGAATGAATGTCTCCTTAACTTAATCTACTAGGAGTTCAGATGTCCTAAAAAGCCAGATTTGAACATCTTATGGTAAATTGATTCCCCGGATGTTGGGAAAGTTGTACACTTAAATGTTGGGTGTGGGAGCGTTACATTCTCACTGGAACTAGGAATTCTGTTATAGACCAGATTGTGGCATACCTCACTTGTGATGATGCACTAAGTCCAAAAACAGTAGACATTTCAACTGTCTCAGGAGTAAAAATAAATACACGGTTTATAAACTTGCAATGAAATATTATGTGGATCATGGTTTTCATATATGGATATCTTTGTGCCACTCGTGTTTTGTTCAGTTCTTGCTGTCTTTCACTGGCTGTCACAAAAGCTGACTAGAGGATATTGGGGTTCTTTCACTGGAAGTAATATGGATCAATGTAAACCTGAGAGCTTTCTATTGATCTAAATAAGCTAGCATGCTAATCTCTGTCCGTTCACTCAAGTGTTTCCCAAAAATGAAGTGGAAGACATTTGGCAGCATATTTGAGGAAAACAGGTTAGAAAAAGAGGAAAGGACTCCTCTTATTTTGGACAAATTCATTGGCATGTAGTAGCACACATAAAATGCCCATCATCATAGTATCTGTTAGATTAAACACTATCAGCAACTATGTAACTACCCTACCTATGAATGCTACCTACTCGGTAGGATTTTCAAAGGCACCAGGTGCCCAGCTACCTACTGTGCCTTTGGAAGATCTGCCCCTATAGCTGTTCAGAAAAAGAGGACTTTTTCGGTCAAGCTTACTCCCTGCAAGGGTAAGATGTAGTCTAATGATTCAGGTCCTAAGAGGACACTTCTGTAACATACTACACTTAATATTAGAAAGAAGTCACTTGCACTTCATAATTTTGTACCTGAACAAAACTTAAGTAGAGTGTGGTTTGTTTATAGGTTCCTACTGTGTGTAGGTGTCCTTGTTCATTTGACTCTGGCTCGAACTTGTGATTAAACCCGAATATCAGACACTAAGATCTGGGACCAGTTTGAATTCATGTGAAGTATGTTTGGATGCTTGCCCATACTGTTACTGACAAAATCAACCATCCCAGATAATCAGTGGGATGTACCCCAAGTCCACACATATACCACATAAGGGCAGGTGTGCTACAAAGAAGATAAACACCTTGCAGGCAGCTGCTACAGGGTGCTATAGATCTGTACAGTCTGTTTTTTTGTTGTTTTTTTTTTTCCTCTTCTCTTCACCCTGCTGTGCCAGATAACCAGCTGCATGTCAGATTAGGGAGGGGAGGAGAGCGGAATTGGCATCATACTTCATGAAGTTAATGACATTCTCTGTAGGGAAGGGCTAATCCTTACTGTACTTTTGGCATCAGTGTTCTTCCATTGCTGATTAAAAGGAAGAGTTTTCACAGTGTATTGGTGCCAAAAGTATTCAGCATAGCAGTTCAGCAGAGCGTGCAATGGATACTTTAACTACAAATTTACATGAACCTTTACATCAAAGTGCAAAGTTGCCATTTAAAGGCAGATGAAGTGAGTAAAAATAATTTGTATTTATTATACTAAAACTTAGTATAATAACCATGCTGACATTAATGAGTTTACTGCAGGGGAGTTCTTAAAGCGTGTCCACTGTCAGTGGGGATCAGGAATTCAGGACTTCCTTGTTCTTGATCCTATGCTTGGTTCACGGGATCATTCTGCATCATACTTTTGAGTGCCTTTCCTTTGGCCCAAAAATCACAGCAACTGGTCAGCAGAGTATTTGGTTGGTGGAAATTTTGATGATATAATTTCATTGGAAATGGGCCGAGCTGGGTGTCATTCGAAAGTCCTTTCTCCCATGAGTACAAGAGTACCAAACAAGACAGACTAGACCAGTTATGTGGATGTATATTTTAGAAAATATTTAAAAATCAACATATTTTAATACAAGCATGTCAAACATGCGGCCCTCACAAGTTAAACTGTAGTATTCTGTTGACAGCAGTTACCAGTTAATGCTCAGAACATGATACCTAGTGACTTTTTTTTTTAATATTACAGATTACTGTAAACAGAATGAGAGCTTCAAGTTGATTTGCCATCATCAGCAAAAAAGAAGTGTATCAGTGGTTTTGATTATCACTTTGTTTATTGTGCCAAAAGAGTTGTAATGAGGCACTGGATAGATGTCAACACCCGGCCATAAATTGGTGAAATCCATTTGTAAATGTTATGCACATACATTACATAACATAATTACAATCCCTAAGTAATTCATTACAGAATCCTTGTTTTTACTTATGTCTTTATCATTTTTAAGGCATCAGTGGGGAGACAGAGTACCAACTAGTAACTAAATCCTTGGAGAGTGGTTCTGCAGAGGCCTGGTTAAAAACAGTGCTCAGTGGCACCTTATGTACCCCCAGAAACTGAATTCACTGTAATTTAAGGTTTTCCGTGCCAGTAATACATTTTAACGTTTTTAGAAGGTCTCTTTCTATAAGTCTCTAATATATAACTAAACTATTGTATATAAAGTAAATAACATTTTTAAAATGTTTAAGCAGCTTCATTTAAAATTAAATAAAATGTAGAGCCCCTTGGACTGGTGACCAGGACCCATGCAGTGTGAGTGCCACTGAAAATCAGCTTGCATGCCGCCTTCGGCACCCATGCCATAGGTTGCCTACCCCTGGTATAAAGGATGCTGTTTGCCCCTCCGCTGACTGAGGTTCTTGAGTTGACTAGTGTTAGTTCTCTCAGGTACTGTTCTCAGATGCTTTGAAGACATGCAGCCTCAACAGCACTCCTGCAACATTTGGATGTTTGCTTAGGCATTGAAGCAAATGCTAAATCAATAGGTACTACAGTAATGAAACAGCAGGCCCACTTATTTAAAAACAATTTGATGTATATGGTTAAATCACACAAAGATCACTTCTAACTTTCTTTAATGTCAGGTTTTAGAGTAGCAACTGTGTTAGTAAAACTGTTTCCCCATGTTTATTCCCCCCCACGCACACTGTTCCTCAAACTTCTTGTCAGCTGCTGCAAATGGACCATTTTGATTACCAGTACAAAAAGTTTTTTTTCTCTGCTGCTGGTAATAGCTCACCTTAACTGATCACTGTCATTAGTGTGTGTATGGTAACACCCATTGTTTCATGGTCTGTGTAAGATATATATCTTCCTGCTGTATATTCCACTGTATGCATCCAATGAAGTGGGCTGTAGTCCACGAAAGCTTATGCTCAGATAAATTTGTTAGTCTCTAAGGTGCCACAAGTACTCCTGTTAGTAATACCTAAATACAAAGATCTTGAGCTACTCTTGGTCTCATTGGTTGTCTTGGACCTGTTTCAGTAGCTTGTTCTCCAGAGACATGGACTTTGGTGAACATGAGCTCAGAGGCACATCTAACCAGCAGTGACTTACTGTGATGCTGTATCCATCTTTCGTCCATGACAGTTGACTTGCTGGCCTTCCTTTTCAGCTTCAAGTCTTGTGGTAAACCTGGAAACTAGGAAGACTGAAGTTCACTCAATGTGAAAAAGAAGATGTACTCTGAATTGACATGGATACCCTTTACATTTCCTGCTTTGGCTGTGCTTGAGTCTATCCTTATTTTCTTGCACAGAAGTATTTCCAAAGCCCATGCAACCATAATTCAGCAGTTCTAACTTGCTTGGATTTCCAACACTAATATTCTTGTAACATAGTTCTTGTATGCAATTTCTCTCTCAAAAAAAAGAGAAATTTAATGGCAACTGTAGCAACACACTTCCATGTGGCATTAGTAGGGTTTGAACTCTGGGCTTTCAGCGCTGCAGTACAGCTTTCTCTCATGTGAACTCAAAACCAAACATAAGCTGGCATCAGGAGTAGGTCCTCCTCCTACTCTCTGGGCCAGGTATAAGCGGATGTAAAGTAAGTGGGTTAAATAAGCATTTTACAGAAAGTATCGTTAAATGCACAAATCTGGTAAATTCTGTGAGGCAGCATGGCTAAGTGCAGAGACTTTGATCTACCATGTGTAGAGGTGTGTGTTACTCCCAATCCTATTTAACTTTTGTGAGGCATCGGATCCTGCTCACTAATTAAGAGTTGCAGAGGGTTGAATGTGCTGTACTGATGAAATGTTAAAAGATTTCACTTAAATCTTAATTTTCTTTACTTTGTCAATTTTAATCTGAACAGTAGCAGATCTTCTAGTTCTGAGTTGCATGAGCCACTAAAGTGAAAGTTGATAGCAGGTTGTGCCTTCTGAGAGTTTTCTAAATTTACTGCAATCTTTAGTCTTGAGCATAGTAAACCAAAGCAGCATATTTATGATCTTGTGGCTGTTCTCAACCACAGATGAAGCTGAAGTAGTGGTACAGCTGTAAAAGGAATAATGCCAGGTGGACATTTACTGTAAGCAGCAGCAGTGGAGCCACCACTTCTCCCTCGAGCCACAATTAATTTACTGTAGTAGTCTGAAAAAATACATTCAAAAGCAAATCCTGTGCCTGTTTTGATCGCACAAGTACAGAGGGTCCCCGGTATACATCTCACTCTTACCTATTGTTTTGGATATCTGTCGCTCATCAGTAGGGGAATGTGTTTGATTTACGTTGGTCCAGATCTTTATATTCATTGTGTGCTTGGATCGGGACTGACATGAATTGGAACATGTTTCCCTATTGTACAGTACTGTATTTGTGTCCTCTGGCCATGTTAAAGGCTTATTACCTACAGAGGACGTTCTCTGTGCTGGTTAAGGAGATGGCAGGTGAAGGAAAGCCCAGTATAAAGGGGTTTTGGAAGTCCTACAATATCTTGAATGCCATTCACACATTGACGCTTCATAGGAAGAGGTCACTTCACAATGTATGAATGACGTTTAGTGCCGTGCATGGCCAAATGTTGTCCACAGCTTCATGGGATTTGATGCCATTCCTGATCTCGAGCAAGGAATTGTCAAGTTGGTGAAGGATGCCTGCTACAAGGAGGTGAAGGAGGAGGATGATCAGGAGCTGTTGGAGTCTCTTACTGAGCAACTGACAAATGAGGAACTAATTGAGCTGGACCAGCAATGGATATCCAAAGACAGCAAGGATGATGATGACGTAGAGCAGGAAGCCAGGAGCGTGACAACAAAGAATCTCTTCCGTTTCTTTGGATTGCTGGATGAGATGATGAAAATCATAGAGAGAGGTGATCCTTTTCGCGAACAGTCTGCCAAAGTCTCCAGGGCTCTCAGTGATGCAGTGGCTTGCTACAGGGAGATCTAGCATTCAGATTCATGCAGGAGAGCAGACGTCGATAAAATCCTTTAAGACTTCTGCAACCGAAAAGCCAACCCAAGAAAACCCAGCTGCCACCCTCTACCTAAGTTTAGTGTAACTGACCATGTTTTATCCTGTATTTATTTACTATATTAAAATGTTTGATATTTGAACAGTATTAGTAGGGTTCTACATTATTTTATTAAAT
Organism: Chelonoidis abingdonii; assembly: GCF_003597395.2. Taxonomy (NCBI): domain Eukaryota; kingdom Metazoa; phylum Chordata; order Testudines; family Testudinidae; genus Chelonoidis; species Chelonoidis abingdonii. The sequence continues at coordinate 40,236,429 of NC_133772.1, forward strand.
GTTTTATGTGTAAAATGTATACTGTATAACCTGTCAGCGTAAAAGGGTACACTACTTAGGCGAAAAGAGCCATTGTCATAGGCGAGTGTAGTGAAGTTGTGAATGCATTTCCCCTCCTCCCTCCATTCCATTATTTCTTATGCAGAAAAATTCCCTGGTATATGTCATTTCGGTATCCATCGCCCTTTCCAAAAATGCAACCCCAGTGTATACAGGGGATCCCCGTATTGTTATACAAATAAAAACTAGCAGGATCTTAAAGGGGACAAGACATTTGTCACATTTATTGTAAATACCATAATAAAATAAAAGATAACAGCGAACAGTGTTGTTTGGTTACTTATTCCTATGATTTCATATATATATATGAAAAATTCCCCTTTCACCCCTATGGGTGGTATGTGTCTTCCTCAACCTCGGGTCCTCTACCAGAGGCCTCGGAGTTTGAGGGTTCTGCACAGTATCTTAGCTGTTCCTAGCACTGCACTCTTCTGGACAGAGAGCTCTGATGTTGTTCCTGGGATCTGTTGGAACAACGCACCAGCTTAGGAGTACCCCGAGTGGCTTTCTAACCACATAGGGTACCACGTGTTGGCCTTCACTTTCCATCCTCTCTAGTTCCTCTTTCAGGCCTGGTACTTCTCCAGCTCCATATTCCTTCTTCCTCATGTTGCTTCACTTGCACTCTAATCATCTCAGCACCGCTGTCTTCTGGTCCTTACTCTATTACCACATGTCTGTTGATTAGTGCCAGGGTACCTGCCTGTCCCTGTCTGGATCTGGAAGTCCCACAGAGTCTTAGCCCTGCTATCTCCGCAACTTCTGTGGAATCTCCCATCTGTTCTTGGTTTGGGTCTAGCCCATACGCTGTCAGATGTTCCTGTAACAAGCCACACTTGGTGTGCCGTTCAGTGTATGCTGTTCCTGCCTGCATCTTACATCCTGCCACTATGTGTGGACTGTCTCTCAGGCCTCTCTGCACAGTCTGCACCTTGGTCCTCTCTAGCGTGGTGGACCGCTTCAATGGTCTGGTGCTCAGTGCCTGTTCTGTGCTGCTATGATCATGCTCAGTGCTGTCTTAGTCCAGCCCTTTCCAGCCACTGGTAGGATTTCCAATGTCAGCACCTCAGCTATCCTGTCGATGGTACATCCATGCAGGTTGTTGCCATGGCATTCTTCTGCTTGTCTCCTCCATGTCTGTGCTGCCTCAGGATTCTCTCAGCAGCTCATCTTGGGGGCCATCTTACTGATTGTACCCTGGATGTTCCGGTTCATCCAGGACAGTGGTTTGACGCTCCGCAAGCCCCGCCTGCCTTCTTTTCGGCTGGTATACGTCTCTGGGTGTTGGACTTGGGGTGGAAACCTCCGTGCATTGTGAGGAGCTTCCGGGTTTTCACATCGGCAGCCTCCATGTCCTCTTGGCGCCACACTATACCGCAGGTATCTGTGAGACTGGCAGGGCGTATCCGTTGATGGCATGGATCTTGTTCTTCCCACTGAGCTGGCTCTTCAGGACCTGTTCTTATCCTTGGTGAACTTGGTATGTTGCTGTCTTCCTTGCCTCCTCATCATGGTCCATGTGACTGTGGGACGCCAAGGTACTTGTAGTAGTCTGTATGTCGCCTATGTGCCCGCGGTAGTTCCACCCATAGTCTTGGCTACCTTCCCTCTCTCACTACATCCAGCCACACTTCTTCAGTCCGAATGACATCCGATATCCTCACTGTAGATCGCGTCAGTGGATAGCGAGTCGATGTCTCCTTCATTCTTAGCATACAGCTTGATGTCATCCATGTAGAGGAGGTGGATGGTAGTTCCACTCCTGAACCTGTACCCTATCCAGTCCTTGTGATTATCTGGCTGAGGGGTTTAAGCCATGCAGAAACACAGCGGGGACAGTGCATCACTTGGTATTGTACACTTGATGGCCACTTGTGCAGCTGCCTGAGTTGACTTCTAGTGTTGTCTTCCATAGTCCATGAGTTCTTGAGGAGGTCCTTAGTGTCGCTGTGACTTTGTATAGGCGCCAGACATTACAGATTCCACGTGTGCGGAATTGAGTCGTAGGCTTTCCTGTAGTCAATCCAGCTGTGCTCAGATTGGTGCTGTCTAGAACCTTGAGTCTTGGCGACTGCTCTATCTATGAGCAACTTGTGTTTTGAGCCTCTGGTGGTGTTCCCATGCCCTTCTGAGCTGTGCCATGTACTGGCCCATGTGGTCCTGTAGCTTGGCAGCTATGATGCCTGATAGGACTTCCTGTTGTGGGGGCAGTTATTGTCGGTAGTGGGACGGTTCTGTTCCCTGCAGGGGTCTTTCATGATCAGCACTGTCTTCTTGTGTTAGCCAGGGGGGTTGGGTAGGTAGCATGCTGCTAGCAGCTGATTCTATCTGTGCGCTAGCGTCATGGCACTGCTGTTAGTTTCTTTAGCAGTAGGTGTGGATCATTCTGTCGGGTGCTGTCAGCTCTTCATGTTCTTGACCCGCTGCTGGATGTCTTCTACTGTGAGTGACTGGTTTCGTTCTGGGAGATTGCTGTGTGCTCTGTTCTCAGTCCTGCAGCCATTTTGCACTGGTGTTATGAGTTTCTCTTTCTCCATATGTTCTCCCAGTACTGTTGAGTTCTGCTGGCTCTGCTGTTGTTGTGGTGTGTGCATCTGCAGTTGGAGTACACCTTTGATGTTTTTGAGAACAGGGCATTACTTTTTTGGCCTCTGCTTTCTAGTGTATCTCATACATATGTATGTATGTATGATGTATGTATCGATACATTCACACAATCATTCATACAAGTTCTGTGTAGATATTCTAAGTTACCAGCCAAAGTTGCTTGTGACAGCAATATGGCCAGGATCTGTAACAGTGTGGAGCCGAGTCCGGGTCAGGGCACTGATGCTCTGGAGGCTGGCAGCAGAACCATAGACTTAAGTCCTTAGTCTTCAGAGTCCGTTATAGGGATTTTTCCCTATGTTAGTTCATGGGAGTTGCTTATCATTCTGCTGCTGTTAAATCATCAGCAGGTTGGCTGGCTCCAGTGGCAGCAGAATGTTACCCAAAGTCTCTCATTCACCCTTCTTTTACAGGCTTTTAGTTTGGATTCAAAGTCTAATAGTCTTGCTGTGTCACGCTGCCTCTGGTTGGATTGATCACCATCAACTGCAGGTGTGACTTTCAGCCTTGAACCTGGCTTTGATCTCCTTCTGTTGTTCTTTTGTCCTTTTCTTTTTAGGGTGGATGCTTTTTACTTTGTTTAGGGCTGTTGTCTAGGTCTTCAGCCGTTGGTAGTTGAACTTTATCTCATCAAGACAGGCTGGGGCTGGAGGTTGATTCCATCATCCATACATGCCTCATTCACACATCTAAACTAACTAATAAGATTACAGCATTTTCAAAAATGAAGGTTGGAGGAAGCTTTTACAAAGTGGAGTGAGTGTTTTAAAGTGGGGTTTGAATTACAATATGGCAAACAGTGAACAGAAGTTACAATGTAGGCAAGTGTAGCAAATGGTGAACAGAAGTTACATTAATAAAGTGAACAATTAAAAACAATTTCATTTATCAGTTCTACAGTATGATACGTTTTGTGGACTTGTTCTTTTGGCTTTGAGTCTCCTCAAGCAAGATGCAATCTGGACACTTCTAGCTGAAGTTAATTAAAGGGAATTCCTCCAAATGCAAAGAAAAACATGCTTCCATGCTAAATTTGATGGCTGTATTTCTCTCAGTCGTCCGGATTTGGAAGCCGATGAATTCAAATGACCTTTTGTGAAGACGGCTTTCTGGACAGTTATTAAATGTTGTGTAGCTGAAAAGCAGTTGCCTAGTCCTTATCTGTAACAAAAAAACAGGGAAGGGACTGCAGTGTCCTAATCTGCAGAGCAGCATAACAGCTTATTCTACAAAAATACTACACTAGTGTCCAACAAATTCATGAAGGAATTACTTATTTTATGTCCAAGGTATTAATGTAGCTGAAATCATCAAAATATGTTGACCAAGCAGATGACTTGGGGATTAGTATGAGTTTGACTGTTGCCGGCCCTCTTACATATGGAATACGGTAAATATTGAAGCAACTTGTTAGTATAGACACAGAGTTGCATCAACTGCCTTGTTTGTGTTTGTTTGATCTCCATCTGAGAAGACCTTTCATTTATCATGCTTTATGGCCTGGAACAATTTATATACTTAGAGCAGGTTTTTGGCCACTGTTCACAGGGTTTTATACAAATTCTGGACTCTGCTATGTATTTGTGGGTACACTGACTTTTTAACAGAAACATGAAGGACTTGGGAGACTTCTAGCAATGTGTAGACTTGAACACTGTTAAATAGCCATTTTTCCTGCTGAGAATGTAGTCTGGTAGGGTTTTTTTTCCTCTCCCTCTCCCCCCAAGGGTTGCTGGCATCACAAATCCTTGAAGTATTTTGGTACAACTTTCTTTGTGCTTAGATACTTTTGTAGTCAACTGCCTCTAGAGAAATAAAAACCAGTTCCTAGGCAAGAGTCCCAATAGGTGGTAAGCCTCTTTTTAAAAATGTATTCTTTAGGGGCGGGGAAGGATAGCTTTTTGAGGTTAAAGCATCAAACTTGAAATTAAGATCCTGACTCCATCCAGGCTCTTGAGTGAGACCTGGAGCACATAATTAAACCTCTTGTCTCAATTTCTGTATCTGTGTAATGTAAAACCTGCACACACACTTTTGTATTGTAATGTTGATGTTAAATTCTGTGTTTAAAGTGGGGTGAGATAGTTTAAAAATCTTATAGAAAGTGTTCAGTTTCTCTAATCTTAATTACACATTCCTAAATATTCTGCTATTGAGTCTTTATTTTGCAGTTCTTTTTGTAAAAGCATAGTACATTTGCCTACACAAGAGCTAGGTATTTATTTTCTTCCTGCTGCCTCTCATAGAAACAATAAATGTAATGATATCTCAGACTGATGTCGGTGTTCAGTGGTGCCTAGTTATCTAGATGAACTTTCAAAGGAAGTGCGAAATCTCTTGTGACTCAATGATTCAGGTCTTAAAGGTCAGCGTTTTACTCTTCCCCTTTGTAAAAGATAAATGGTGTGCCAGCAGCTCTTGTCAGTAGTCACTGAAATTTACATGAATACTAGCTCTTTGTTTTAACACAGCTTTCCACAGTTCTGGTCATATGGAAACCAGTTGGATTGCTGAAAACAGGACCATGTAACTAAAGGCCAAAAGCCTTCTCTACAGGAGGGTTTCTAAATAGGGAAATTTCAACACAGTTCAGACTTAGTACCTAAGCCCTTAAAATATTCCCATTTGTTAGTTGCCATATTTTAAAATTATTGTAACCCCAGTTACTTAAATCATTTTCCTCTCACACTATCCTGTCTTTATTTTGGTTTTGCACTACAAAAATCCCAAGCCTTTCTTAAAGGTAGTGGTTAGGTAGAGTTGCCAACTTTCTACTGTCACAAAACTGAATACCCTTGTCTCACCCCTTCTCCAAGGCCCCGCCCCTGCTCCATCCCCCCTCCCTCTGTTACTCACTCTCACCACCCTCACTCACACATTTTCACCAGGCTGAGACAGGGGCTTAGGATGCGGGGGTGGGTGGGGGAGGTGAGGGCTACAGTCAGGGGTGTGGGGCCGGGAATGAAGGATTTGGGGTGCTCTGGGCTGGGACAGAGTTGTTCAGAGGGCAGGAGGGGGATCAGGGTTGGGGCAGGGGAGGGGTCAGGGGTGCTGGTTCTGGGCGGTGCTTACCTCAAGCAGCTCCTGGAAGCAGTGGCATGTCCCCTCTCCAGCTCCTATGTGAAGACGTGGCCAGGCAGCTCTGCGCACTGCCCTGTTCACAGGCGTCATCCCCGGATCTCACACTGGCTGTGGTTCCCTGCCAGCGGGAGCTGCGGATCTGGCTGCCACTTCGCGGGGGAGGCCGGGGCGGGGGCATTACCGCTGCTTCTGGGAGCTGCACAAAGCCATTGTAGGCAGGAAGTCTGCCTTAGTCCTGCTGCGCCACTGACTGGACTTCAAACGGCCCGGTCAGCAGTGCTGACTGCATCCATCAGGGTTCCTTTTTGACTGGGCATTTTGGCAACCTGGCAACTCTATGGTTAGGCCATTATTTTGGCCTACCTAATTGTCCTTCTGCATTGTTGTGCTGTTTAATGGAAGCATGGCCCAACATTTGCCTGGACTTCACCAGGATTTTGGTGCCATAAATGGGTCTAGGTGTAGCTACAGAATGAAAAGCCACATAACTCTCCCAGCTACTACTGTCAAAGTGGCAAACAGAACCTTCAGTGGGACAAGTCACATTACCTAGTTGTTGCTACACTTTGCTTTATATACTTGTTTTGTTTACCTTTTGTTGGTAGTGTACGAAAGCACCAGTGCGCATACTACTCATTCTGTGCTTTCATTATTGTAATGTAATAGACAAGGCCATCCCTAGATATTGTGGTGGCCTACACAGCCCTCCCATGGGCCCTGCTCCTCCCAGCACTAGCTGGTGGAGCGAACATGTTGGGGCTGGGTCGCCCTACTTCCTACTGCCCAGTGATTGCAGGGTGGGCCCGACCCAGCACTCATGGGGTGGCGGGAAGTGAGTGACCCAGCCACGGCCTGTTCCGCTCTGCTCCCGTGGCTCCCAGCCTTGCCCAAATTGCCCCAAATTTACTGGTGCCCTACGCAGCTGCGTAGTTTGCATTATGGGTAAGGACGGCCTGGTAACAGAAGTATTGATGGCAGAACTGAATTCTTTTAGTCTTCATCACTTTCAGGTATTTTGCAAGACCTGTAGTAAAGCTCCACAACTTCTTGGTTCCCTGAACTTGCATTAAGTAAAAGGTTCAAAGCTGGTTTGAATTGTGTTTGGCCCCTGGGATTCCACTAACTTCAAAGGCAGGAGTATCATTGGAAACTTTCCTCTGGCCTAGTCCCTCACTGGACAACCAGTTACCTAGGTATCCTCTCGCCATTTTGTCTGGCTACTTATTTTACATTATGTGCTTATTGCCTTCCTTTGCTGCAGAGGGAGTTTTGATGCTCCACCTGGTCGCATTAAATTGTGCACTCTTGAAATCAAGTGAACGTGCAGCAATTGTGACACATAGAAAGCATGGGCCTGGGGTCAGGGCTTTCCAGCTAAATGCACGAGGTGGGCAGGAGTAGTGTGGCTACGCTGCCACCTGGAAATCTGAATCCTGGAATCCTCACCTTCTTGTAAAGAGCAGCACGCACATGAAGCTATATGCAAAAATTATAGGTAACCTTTCGAAAGCACTGCTTTTATTTTGAAAATTATGCCATGCCTGATTTTTTTTCTGAGTATAGTTAAAATATTTTTTTTTTTTTTTTTTTTTTAACTTTTGGCTATTTGTCAAATACTCTGAACTTTGTTCTCTGGATGCTTTAATGTGGGAGAGCAGAGTAATAAGCCTTTTTAATTAAAAAACAAAACAAAAAAAACTTTCCATTTCTCCAGAATATGTTAATGTACTGTACTTGGTGTTCACTTTGTAGTTGATTGTTGCTGGGGGGGTGGGGGGGGAAGGTTCTACCACTGTCTCCACTTTTAGTGAATGAGTGATAAGTTTGAAAAAGCTGTGCTGAAAGAATTATAGTCAATTTAGGAGCTGTTTGAAATACCAACCCTTGATGTAAATTCTCTTGATTTCAGGCAAAAGCAAAGAAGCAGAGATAAAGAGGATAAACAAAGAACTGGCAAACATTCGGTCAAAATTTAAAGGTAAGTGTATCTTAAGTACCTTCAAATCTTTACCTTGTCTTTTTATCCTATACTTTATTCTCTCATCTCATCATGTCTTTAATTTTTCTTCCTTGTTCTGGTCTGAAGTGAGCAAAATGCTAGCGTCATCTGTCAAAATATAATACTGAAAACTGAGCAGTTGTCCATTCTATAAATGATCTGTCAACCTCTGGCACTCCTTGACAGAGGATGTTGTGAAAGCCAAGACTATAAAAGGGTTCAAAAAAGAACTAGATAAATTCATGGAGGATAGGTATATCAATGACCGTTTAACAGGGCTTCTAAAATTAGGGTCAACGTAAGCAGTTTTAAATTTTAATATAGTAATAAAACTTAAGCAATATGAAGCATTCTTATAAAGCGAAGGCTAGAGAACACTTAGCTTCCACATTATGTAGTGTTAAAACTATACCTCAAGTGTATATTTAGTACATCATATATACCTATAGTTGTAATCTCATCCAAGATTCCTAAACGTTCTGAATTTAAGTAGGTGGTTTGTGGAGTTGCTAGTGGCTGCTGCCCTTTCCTAATGCAGTGTTTCACCAGCAGCGTCTTCATTCAATAAATGTTTATATTGACTTGTTATACTGAGGGCTGCATATATGACAATAGTAATGTGTAAAGGAGTGAAAGTTGTCTGCATCTCCGAATTTACTATATGGTAAACCTATTCTTAAGGCTTTTCTCAAAAGCTCCCCCAAAGTCTTACATTCTCTGTCACAAATAATGCTATTTCTAATCAGAGTAATCGTTCACTTAGGGTTTGTCTTAAAAACATCCCCCATGAATGACAAAAGTTTTGTGACGAAAAGCACCGGTGTGCTCCCAGCATAGCATTTTCATATGCCACAGGCCTCAGTGAATAGCCAGGAGATCCTGATGTGCACATTTTACTGATCTGCCTGCAGTATATTTCAGACGTAGTAGATACAGCACTTCTGGGCTCTGCTCTCTTGATAACCTTTCAGTAGTCCTAAGATTTGGTGTATTTAAAACTGTAAAAGCAGCAGACTTCAAATTTGTTTATCTAGGTTGTTTATTTTGTCAGGCAAAGTCTTTAGATATGAAGCATCTTGTTAGTAAAGTATGTTGGGAGCAAACAGACTCTAGTTCACATGCTAATTAAGTCTTCTTTTGCAGAAATAAGTGTCTAGGGAAGGTGATACAGGTGGCTTCTAGAAGAGAAACAAATTAAGATTAATGACTGCAAGTGATAGTAGACATCATACAAACATTTTTTGTTGATAAACATTGTACCGATTCAACATGATACTGATTATCAGAGATGTCTTCAAACTGATCAGAATGTTTACTGATTTTAACAGAAAGCTTTAATAAACAGGCAAAGTTTTCACAGTTCACAGCAGCTGCTGTCATTTAGATATTTTCTGAATTGGGTATTTTGCAGCCTAAATGCAGTATTTGGTGAACTGGAGCAGAAACGTGCACTGCAGTGACAGTACATCAATGAAATAATTTTCTTCAATGAGAAGTGACAATCACAAGATTGCATTGTATTAGAGCATCAGACCTTTTTATCTAATACTAGTATGTTCTGTACATGCCCAGACCTAGAGGCAAACAATATCAGTATAATAGGATCACTTCAGTCTCCAAAGTCTTGTCTACAATTGTTGATAATGGTTATATTTCTGTAGACTTCGCTAAGCGGTCTTTTGTACTTTGTCAAGACCATTTGCTTTGAACCTTATCTGCAGTAATACTACCATTGTCAGCCATGGCACTGGTTATGGTGGTGTTTGATGCAAGTACAGAATGGTGTGTGTAGGCAAGGCTCTGAGTGTTCATGATTGTATTGGTCCCCCTTATAAATCCTTGGTATTGTCCTAATAGCCATGTTACAAACTGACTTGCAGCAGGTTCTGTGCAGATAATTGGCGGGGTGGGGTGGGGATTAGAAGTATGTTCTGAACTTCATGTAATTACTAGGTTATAATGGTCCAGATAGCATGGTTGGATGCTTGACTTATTCAGTTCATTGACAATCTGTTTAGTGTTGGCGTAAATCCTGTTTGATGTGAGGTTTTGCACAGCCCACCATATTGCTGATGTAATCTCATACTGTTCTTTCTCTTTGTATATTAATGTGACTTTTCTAAAAATGGCACATCTCAGGTCTTCACTCCATTTTCTGCACGGGATCAGACATAACCATGCCATATGGTGTTGGCTAATGCTTGTGGCTAATACTGAAATATGTAACACAATGCTAATCAGTCAAATTTTCCCTAATGAACTATTTTCAAAATATTTAAGTTTGACACTACTTAATTGTCATTAAGTTGAGAATATTGTACCTCTTAAATTTTTAACTATTCTAACATTTTAAAACACAAACTAGAACTCCAAATCATGGTTCTAAAATCCACTCAGCTCCTATTCTGATCACACATCCCTACTAACCTTTTAACTATGAGCTAGACACTTTTACATGCATACCCTATCTAGATTTCCGGTATGAGCCACAGACTTCCACCATCTCTACTCTGTCCTGTATACTGCCAGCTGAACAGTCCACCTGCTATTCATGGGCCCTAGTCTCATGTCAGAACCATTGCGTCAGGCATAACCTCTTTCAGATTACCCATCCTTCATTCCAAACACATCTTCCTTTATCTGTCATCCCATGTGGGGCACATAGTTCAAGAACCTGATATCTCCTTATGTGGCTGAAAAACTAGCGCTAGTCAGTGTGCGTGGCCCTTCATTCTCCATATAGTTCAAAGATCTATTTTTTTCATGTTTACACTGGTACTATTCGGACCCTGGAATACCCCATACATTGAAAGAAGGGAGGCTTGACTTCTGCTTTAGGGCCAAAGGCTCACTTACGTATCTCCACTTTGTAAGAAATAAGAAATGTCCTCAGTTTCCTTTAGAGCTAGTCAAGACTTTTTATTAAAATTCTAGTCAGACTTTCTGGCCACATCTACTCTATTAAATATGCACAAGAAGAATCTTTAAGTTAAGGGGCTCAATGGATTGCACATGTGACTTCAGGTGCAAGTATCTCTAAACTCCCTTGAAATCTATAGCTTGATGAATGCCATTCTCTGGACTTTTTATTTATTTATTTATTTATTTTTTGGTTTTTTAGGTGCACAGCACTAGTGCACTATCAAGGAAGCAAACAAAACGCAGCTTGGACTGCAGCTCCACTAAAAAAACACAAAGGGTGGGGAAATCAGTGTTTCGGGAAGAGGACTAAATCAATAGGTGAAACTTACTAAGATATTACAAATTATCTTAATATTCTTTGTCACCGAGCCACGTAAATGCAAGTCTGCAGAAATAAGCCAGTTACCCACGGAGCTCAAGTTAATTTGACTGATTATTTTTTCAAGAGTGGCATTCAAAATCCTACATTATTACTCCTGCAAGCTTGTTTGAATCGCAAGAATGAGAATTTAAAAGTTGCTGTTTTGGTATTTGAAGCTGGGTCCCAACCCACACTTCTCTCTGTAACTGACTTTTTTTTATCAAAGGAAAAACTTAGAGCATATATAGAGAGATAGCATATGGGATAACTGTATGCATTGCAGGGTACCAGATTACACTGTGTTAGTACGACTGCTTTCTGCTAGTGGAATTTCACTGAGTCATTAGCATTGAAGGTCATTACATAAACATTTACAATTCCAAAATGTTAATGTGTTGAATTTCTTATTTTAAAAACTCTTTCCCTCGTAAAGCTGACTCTTCCTCAGTTGAGGATTTTTTAGGGCTGAGACTCTCTCTTCTTTCCCCAATATCAGCTTTTTAAAAATCTGCCATGTTTCTGTGGAGATTGAGAAAATATTAATTACAGTGACTTTCCAGGAAAGCATGAGTATTGTGGCTTGTGTGTGTGTGTGTGTGTGTGTTTTTTTTTTTTTTTTTTTTTTTTTTTTTAAAGCTATTTGTAGACAAGTTGTAGTTCCACAACTGCTTATATGGAGCCAAATTTGTAAGTATTCATCAAAGTTAAGTCTTCCTCTTGTTGCTATTATAGGTTTTTCATGTTGGCATTTCCCGAGCATTGAACAGAAGTGGCTTTCTCAAATTCAGTTGACTTGTGCAGTCTTCACTGAAATTGCTTTCAGCTAGCCCTGATCCATATTATTTATATGTTGTAATCTCCCTTCCTCAGGGACATTTTCTGCTGGTTAACAAAAGTGTCTTTTATTCTGAAAGCAGAGCTTGTTAATTGATGGAGGGGAACATAGATAAGTGAATGTTGTTGTGGAACAGGGATTAAAATTCTTAATCTTTGTATCACTATGGCACTTGATCATTAGATCTGCTTGTATGCCTAATATTAAGGAGCAATTTGAGTCTGTTCCCATTAACAGTGACCTGTTGTCTCCCCAAGCCAAAACTGGTGGTACATCTTCCAGTGAAATTGTGTGCTTGCTTTATTTCATTATCTCTTTTTAGCATACCCTGTTGTATCTGTCTTCTTTACAGGTCTTTATTTCACAGGTCAATAATATATTTCCTTTTTGTGTATTCTCCTCTCTTGGTTGTGCCTATGCCCTCCCTTGACAACTTTCCATATCTGGAGGGGAAAAAATCCTGTTACAACTCTAGCATCTATTTCATCACCTGCTTTTTTTTTTTTTTTTTTTTTTTTTTTTTTTTTTAAACCATTAAAATCTGTCCCAGGACCCCTATTAAGAATTTTGAATTGGCAGAAAATAGTATATCCAATATTGTGTACAAAGTGTTCAAATCCTTGATAAAGCAACATATTTTAAACACTGCTATGGTAGTAACTGGAGGCATAGCCATTAAGCACTTGGTGACTTAAGCCTCTGCATGCTTACAGCAGCACAGCTGTTCTGATGCAGCTGCACCACTGTAAGATTGCTTCTGTAGCTGCTTTATGCCAGTGAGAGAGCTCTCCTGTCAACATAATGAAACCATCCCCACAAGCGGCAGTAGCTATGTTGGCGGGCGACATAACACTGTGTATACTGCCACGTTGCTCAGGGGGCTTCCCCACACACACACACCTTGGAGCCACACAAGTTTTGCTGCCATAAGTGATAGTGTAGACACGGTCTTAGAAAATGCATAGTGGCTTAATGATGCACTAGCACAGAAAATGGTGTTGTGTGTTTTTTTGTTTGTTTGTTTGGGTTTTTTTGCAAATGTAGCACCCTTTTATTATAGGGATTGTTATTAGCTTCCCCATATTTGTTGCCTAATACTTTCATTATAAAAGGTCCTTGTGACCTTTTCTGAGAAGATCTAGCACTTCCATTATTTCCAGTGAATCTCTGCCATGTAGCTGTGAAAAAGATGGCCCAAAGCTTTCTCTGCTTTTGTTAGATTGCTGAACAAATGTTGCTGAGAATTACTGAGCATACACATTCTAATCAGAAGCTGGGCTCATACCCCCCCGCCCACCCTCCTACCTCCCAACCACCACCAGAGCAGCAGTACGTAGTGCATTGGGAGCCCTGGGAGCAGATAGCCTGTCTTAGGACTGTGCTGTGGAGCAAGTGTCTTGCTGGGCTTCTCCGAAAATCCCCCTGGATTGCACATAGCTCCAGTGGCTCATAACCCCTTTGAGAAGTGAACGTGGGGAAGGAACTCCTCCGCTTTCTGGGGAGAGATGGGCCGTGCTCCCTCAGGCCTAGTAAGTGGCCCCACAGAGTCCCTTCCTTTCTTTTCTCCTCTCCTGCCCCCCAAATAATGGCCGCCTTCTCCAGCTAACATAGGTAGCTCTGTAACACCAGCTGTGTTGCAGTGCTGAGAGTTCAGAGTTCAATCCTTGCTGATGCATAATGAGATTCTTATCGTTCACATAACTTGTTTTTAATCTTTTTTTTTTTAAAAAAAAAAGCAAACTACATAAGCTAAAGAACTCTTTTCTGTGTTACAATGTCAAGCGCTTAAAAATTAAGAAATGCTACAATTTAGGTTGCCCATGATACCTTGTGTGTAAGCATTATGATGATTTTTAGCTATTTAGGAAGTTTTAAGCCTATCAAATTCAAGCCACCAACATGAAAAATTTCAGCTGGAGGGCTAGGATTTCACTCTGAATTTCAGCCTGAGTAATTTGTCAATAGTATAACGCATCAAAGCCAAGGTTATTACAATATTTTGAGCAAACATGACTAAGTATTGCTGTGTGTTCTGCCTGTGCTTTGTTAAATGTTGTGTGTGTGACTTGTGCGTTCATTGCAGAAAAGCCTCTCTCCAGTTGCTTACCATGTGTACTTTTTCTTGCTTAACTTTCAACCTAGAATCATATTTTAATTAGAGAGAGAATTACTTTCTCTTCACAGTATAATTTGATATTCTACATTTTGATAGTAAGAGATGAAATGTGATGTATATGGCAGTTGGAAAACTTGCAGTTGAAGAGCTTGTTATACAGGAGTTCTTGAGGCCTTGGGGCATACTACTGTCCCAGACTGTGTTTACCAACGCTCTGGCTAGAGGAGAGTTTTGGTTGATGTTAATTGCCAGCTAATTCTAGTTAACTAATCCTATTGGAAATATTGGCACTGTAGGCAGAAAGTTAAGGTGAGGTGCTTACTGGTTGGATACTGTGTAAATTGCCTGAGGGCAGCCAGTGGAACAGTGCAGAGCTTACTGATAGCAGAGCTGGGGGTGGGCAGGGAGTGGTACTAAGAAGCAATGCTGGCAGCTGCCTTTATTTTTTCCCTCGCCACAGGTTAGTGTTCTATTCCTAGCACACCTTTGGCTGCCTGCTCTGGCATAATTCAAATCCAGTCATCTTCCCCATTGCTCTGCATCCTCAGACTTATTGGCTCACATAGCTCCAGTACTCTGGCTTTCACTCCTACTCTTCCCCAACCCAATGGACCCATGATGAGTTTTTTTTGTAACTATCTTGTAGGAATGGGTGAAGAATTCCTTGAGGCTATTGCTCAAGGGTGGCTGGCTGGCCCCAGACTCGCGCTTTGTGACTGTTCCCATCCCATTGCATGCCATGGCATAGAGATCTTTAGGGGGAAAAAGTGAGCTTCCATACCCCAGCTGGTGGAGGCCAGACAGCCCAAGTACATAGACCTGGGTTCTAGCACTGCCTTTATGTCAGTTTCAGGGAAGCCCTTCCCCCAGTGTGTTGGAGTTTCCTAGTAGCTAAGGATCTACGCTAAATATGGACTTGGATTTTTCCGTACAAAAAACTTGGCCACTAGGATTGGGCCTTCCTTGACTGTTGTTTCTAAAACCCTCTCCTGTATACAAATGAAAACAAAATACAGGCCCAGGAGAGAAAATAGAGAACACAATTAATGTTGGTGTGTAAAGAGTGAAATCTAGGGGTCTTTGTCTCGAAAGAAAATTCTAATGTAGCCCTTTTATTTAAACATCTAGAAACATTATGCCTTTTCCCCCAGTGGTAAATTGTAAGCATGGCTGTGAAGATATGAGTACTAGTAGTTTTTAATGAGACTGTCTGTCTTTACATGACTGTTTCTTAAGGAAGTTTACTGGGTTAATAAATCCACTTTAATCTGAAGATCTCAAAGCACTCTTTAAACCCTGAAGCTGTGAAAAACTAGTCTCAGATGCCAGCTGTATGCTGATTCTGCAGGCAAACTGTGTCTGTCTTCTCAGTGTAGTAAGTCAGTGGTAGAGCTGGAGAAAGAAAAGAGGAGCGCTAAATCCCAGTTGCCTGCTCTAATAACTCACTAAACTGTTCCTCTACTAAAGCTCAGCCACTTTAGCCTAAGATGCTTCATTTTTATCCTTAAAATGTTTGTGGTTTAACTTGTGCTATTGGAAGATCCTGTAATTGTAATAGTCAGTTCTGATAAGAAATCAGAACAAAGTCCTGTCACTGTTCCCTTCCCCAAATTCCGTGCAGAGATGCATCATAATACACTTTTTACCAGATGATTAAGAAAGGGCTATGGACAGGATGTGGGACAGATGCTTGATGATTATACCAAGAACTACAACAACCAGTTGCTTGTATTAGCATAACATGAATACTTCAATTTTGTCTAAGCAAAAGTGTTCATACCAAATGCTGGTCTTAGCAGACAGGTGACTGACACACACATTTTCTGTTAACACTTTATGAAGCAATATTTCTTTACCCAGTTTATATAGACCTTAAGTATAAATACTTTAATTTAAACATTCTTTGTGGTGGTTAACAGATTTTATTGTAAACTGATATTTAAATCCTGATTGTACTTCCTGATTTGTAGGTATCATAGTAAGCTTGTCTGCTAGTATGCTGGCAACTAAGTACTGAAGGATTTGTAACTGCTGTTATAAAATAACTCCTGGAGACTTTTGCTTGTTTGCTTAAACTGTTCAGTTAGGCTCCTTTCTATAATTCCTGCCACACTTGCTGGCAGAAGTACATAAATTACTTTAAACTGTATAGATGTGAACATAGAAGCTACCAAAACTAGATAGCACATTACAAGCTGTGATATGAGTTTTTATGCCCAGAATACTTAATCTGCTGGTCCATTGGAATGCCGGAACTATTGTACTAACTACACAAAAGCAAGTTATACAGAACTTAAAGCTAAATCATTGAATTGCACAAACTGGTAAGCAAACTTTTTTGCAACAGAATGTATTTTCTCTCTTCTGAATGTAAACTATTATTCCCTTAACATAAAATTGAAATCTTTACATTCCAATTGATTACTGGCTCCAAAAAACCTCACCTTACTAATGCCCACACAAGCTGATTGGACTGGTTGGGTGTTATCAGTTACTTAATTTGTGTAAAGATAGTCCACTTACATAGATTTGAGTGTTCTTACTCTTCTTTCTGATTGTGTTCAATAGACTATACTTTAAAAACTGCTGTAAAACTGCAGACAGCTCAAGATGATTTCCTAATTTTCCCCTTTCTGTTGTGACTTCATTTATAAACTATCATTTGTACATTATCCTTGTTTAGGTTTCTGGTTGGAATAAATTCAGAGGAGACTTCGTAATGTTGCTTTTGATGTATGCTTTTCCTATATTGATTATATGTCTGAGAGAAGCATGATCCACAACTACAGTTCTTATTGGTATGTGCACAGCTCTAGAATCTGGTGCTAAAATCTCTGAAGTGGTGGGGGAAAGCAAGAAGAATTTTGAAAGTATAATTTCTTTACAACAGTGGAATTTGCCTCATCAATGGATAGTAATTCTCATCAAATGACAAGAACACCTGGTTTTCTAGGGAAAGAGGAGTCATTTTTGTCCTGTTTGCTATGGTTGAAACTGCTGACCAGAATTCTTTGGATCCTTCCTGTTTCTGCTGAATTTCAGACATAAGTTATTACAGAAACTTATGTATATATTTTTCATTGAGGAGAACCTGATCAGAAGAAAAACATTTCCTGTTCCTTTCTGTTTCCTGTGAGCAATAAAATATGAACTTGGTGTTGGGAGTTAAAGGAAAATATATAATACTTTGTCACTAAAACACTAGGTTTTTTTGTGTAGTGAAATTCAGCATGGACAAAGAGTATTTATGCAGTTTCAGACTATAATGAACTGTGCAAAAAATCAGAATAAGTACTAGGCTGGAGACTTCAGTTGTGCAAATTCAGGTTTCTTCAGCATACATAAGTGTGCCCAGGCATGTGTTTAAAGTGGGGCTGTTGTTGAGTTCTCACAAAATATAGTACTTACTATAAACATAGCTTTGTTATTTTAAGGTTATTTAAACAAACTATGCACAGTTCAATTTAGTCTTTGGAATTGGAATCCATCTTAGATTTTATATTGTAATACAAAATGAAACAAACTTGGGCTGTTGATTAATCACACTTAACTCATGATTAACTCCAAGTAATCATGGTTTAAAAAATTAGTTGCGATTAATCATAGTTTTAATCAACTGTTAACCAATAGAATACCAAGTGAAATCTATTAAATATTTTTGGATGTTTTTCTACATTTTCAAATATGTTGATTTCAGGTACAACATGGAATACAAAGTTTACACTGCTCACGTTATATTATTATTTTAGATTACAAAAATTTGCATTGTAAAAATTATAAAAGGAATAGTATTTTTCAGTTCACTTCATACAAGTACTGTAGTTCAATCTGTTTATCCTGAAAATGCAATTTAGAAATGTAGATTTTTGTTTGTTTGTTACATAACTGTTTTGTTTTTGAGTGCAATGTAAAACTTTAGAGCCTACAAGTCTACTCAGTCCTACTTCTTGTTCAGCCAAATAGCTAAGACAAAGAAGTTTGTTTACATTTACATGAGATAATGCTGCCTACTTATTATTTACAGTGTCACCTGAAAGTGAGAACAGGCGTTCGCATGTCTCTTTTGTAGCTGTCATTACAAGGTATATACATGCCAGATATGCTAAACATTCGTATGCTCCTTCATGCTTTGGCCATCATTCCAGAGGATATGCTTCCATACTGATGGTGCTCATTTAAAAAAAAAAAAAAGTTAATTAAATTTTGTGACTGAACTCTTTGAGGTAGAATTGTATGTCTCCTGTCCTGTTTTACCCAAATTCTGCCGTATATTTCGTGTTAATAGCAGTCTCGGATGATGACCTACCACATATTGTTTGTTTTTAAGAACACTTTCACTGTAGATTTGACAGACTCGAAGGTACCAATGTGAGATTTCTAAAGATAATTACGGCCCTGGACCCAAGGTTTAAGAATCTGAAGTGTCCTCCTCAGATTTTGGAAGGCGAGATGTGAAGCATGCTTTCAGAAGTCTTAAAAGAGCAACGCTCCAATGCGGAAACTACAGAACCCAAACCACCAAAAAAAAAAATCAACCTTCTGCTGATGACATCCGACTCAGATGATGAAAATAAACATGCGTCAGTCCGCACTGTTTTGAATCGTTATTGAGCAGAACCTGTCATCAGGATGGATGCATGCACTCTGGAATGGTGATTGAAGCCTGAAGGGACATATGAATCTTTAGGGCATTTGGCTTGTAAATACCTTGCGACGCCAGCTATAACTGAGCCATGGGAATGCCTATTCTCACTTTCAGGTGACATTGTAGACAAGAAGCAGGTAAGATTATCCTCTGCTAATGTAAACACACTTGTTCTTCTGAGCGATTGGCTGAACAAGAAGTAGGACTGAGTGTATTTGTAGGCTCCGAAGTTTTACATTGTTTTGTTTTTTTGAGTGCAGATTTTTTTATTTTTTTTTTACATACAGACGCCTCCTGGGTTACGCAAACCCGATTTATGCAAATCCGCACTTCTGGAAAAAGTACCGTAAGCTAGAAATAGGGTGGGTTTTTTTTAGTTTTTTGCGTAATGGTCGGGTATACATTTCCAACTTACGCAAAATTTGAGTTATGCAAGGTGTTCCGGAATGGAACGCTTCCATAAGTCAAGTAGCATCTATACTTCTATATTTATAAATTCAACTTTCGTGATAAAAATATTGCACTACAGTACTTGCAATGGGGGGATTGAAAAATACTATTTATTTTGTTCTTTACAGTGCAAATATTTGTAAGAAAATTATAACGTGAGCACTGTACACTCTGTATTCTGTGTTTTTAATTGAAATGAATATATTTGAAAATGTAGAAAATATCCAAAAATATTTAAATAAGTGGTATTCTATTGTTTAATAATGCGATTAATCACAATTTTTTAAAAATTGCTTGACAGCCCTAAAACAAATTCTTCTTCTTCCTCAGGTATCCATCTCTGCTGCCACATATACAAGATGAATAGGTAGCCAGGTGAATTTGATTTTTAAATAATTTAAATCATGATTTAAATCACTAGTCAGGAAGACTCTGTTTAATCATGGTTTTCTACATAAAAGTGCATACATATTCTTCAGAACTCAGATGTAGGTTTAATTTTTACACGGTACAAACACTACAGTGATTTATTCTGAAAACTTTTCAGATTAGTTTTTCGACTATATCAGAAAATGAATAATTGGCTATTTCATTTGTCAAAAGTAATTGAAGCAGATCTTTATGAAGTCATTGGGAGGTGAACTATCTCCAATTCAACAGACTAATCATTAATATTTGGAGGATTTTCTTGCCATGTTTTAGGAGGAGAACATCACCAGACATTTAAATTGTTTTATTTAACTAATACAACAACGTTAAGTATTCTGGATTTTTTTCTTGAACAGCGAACATAAAATATTTTAACAAAACAAGCGTATGTCCCTTGCTTCTCACATTTATCTTCAGACTTCTTCTCCTTGTCCAGATCTATTCCGCCACCAACAATCTTCTATTCATTGAACTTTTTGAATCTTGGCACTTTTAGAGAGAGGTAAGGGATTGGCTCTGTGTACACAAATTTGCAGAGGGACAATAGAGCTGAGGTCTGTTATTTCTCACCTCTCTCTATATATTTATTTATTTTTATTTAAAACATTTTTGCTGTTAACAGGCATTACCTCTGGAGACATAAATCCGCAGTTTGAGAACTGCAAAACTAAGCATCTCTGATGGTATCTTCTAGACTGAGCACTGAGTCCCATTAGGTAGGTAGATTATTTAGGTTAATCTTTCTATCATAGAATATCAGGGTTGGAAGGGACCTCAGGTTGTCATCTTGTCCAGCCCCCTGCTCAAAGCAGGACCAAGAAGCCTTGTATCCAGAAGTCTGTGGAATTCCATACGATTGGGTCCCTAATCCATGAACTATTGGAACTCATTTACAAAACTTTTCTTAAACATGACATGAATATATTGTCTTATAGTATAGAATTAGAATTTATAATCCCTATTCCATGATGAGATATTTTTGAGGTTTAGTTTTAATTAAGTTATATTGTCTTTAGATAGGTTTTTTCCCTCAAAAAAGCATTTTATCAAAAAAATCTGATTTGATTTTTATCCACGCTGATAGGTAGCTGCTGCTTCTCTTGAAAGCCAAGCTGGCAAAAAAGGGTATCTCCAGTCTGAAATTTTCACCCTAGTACTTCACTGAAGAACAGTGAAGTAAATGCAACATCTGCGACTTGTCTTTTAAAAGCTTTGTTTTCCTAATCTTGTTTTGAAAGATGAGTAGAAGTGCCAGGAGGATGGATCACCACCTTCCTTCCCTATTCAAAGAAGAGCAGACTGCAAGTGACTGTGTTGGCACATGAGCCCACATCACAAGAGGCTTGGGCTTCTGCTTTGATCATTCCCACAGTCTGATGGAATTGGTTTCTGGCAGCAGAACAAAATATCAGTCTGCTCCACTACTACCTAACCGCACAGCTTCAGGGGTGCCTCTACCAATCCTAGAGGGCAGGCTGTGGTGTTCAGGCTCTTTTTCTTCAGACACCCTTGTTCATTTTCTCCGTTTGGAAGTGTCTTGTGAAGAAGCACTGACAACTGAGATTAAAATTTCACTGCAGTCCAGACCCTTAACGTACAAACAAATCTTTAGGAGCAAGCACTTGGGAAAGCAATCGTTCTGATGGTCTTTCCCTTGTTGACCACAGTTGTTGGTAGGTATGCCTGCTTCCTTGACTAGTGGATGCCAACAGTTTAAGTGTCATCTGTAGTAAAGGGTACTGTTTCATTCCCTTTCCTTTGTTCCCAGGTCATGAAAGCCCTGTGTGTGTCTCCATAGGTAAAATTAAGTTTGCATTTAAAGAAGGGCTCAACCATGTAATTATGTATGTAGAATACACCGTATTCTCCTCAATTACAGCACTTTCAGTGTTTTCTCAGAGTTTACAAATAAATTAAACAGTTAATATTAATTAAAAATGGATTCTTTAAGAAATGTAGCACTGTCAGATTTTCTTGTCCTGAATGATCTCAGCTCAGATGTTGTCCATTCACAGGGAGGTGAATCTTGAGTATGCCTTGAATAAAGTGAATATAGAATTTTTTTTAAACCCTTTTAATTATAAGGTTTTTTGTTGTTGTTTAGCCGAGGTAGAACAACAATTTTCAGAAAAACTTAATTGCCCTCTTTTAAAATGACTGGCATCTTGTGCTTTCATTAGGAAGGAAGCCATGTGTTGCCCTTGGCAAAGATGGTCACCAGCACCTGCATTCACTCATTCCTCACAGTGCTCTTCTGCTTACTGCACAAAATGTCCTTGAAAATCATCTTTTTTTGTAGTCTGGAACCACGAACATATTTACTAGTCACAAGTGTATAGTTATTGCATGATATCACTGCAAGGCAGGATTATGATTGTTTGGATGCCTTAATTGTGTATTTCAGTCATATTAACGTGCTTGGGTTAAATTTAATCTTAAAAGAAATCCAGTATCTGTTGTTTAGCTGTTTTAGGGATAGTTAAAACATCCCCTGTAATACTTTGACTATAAACTACAAACTACTGCCGCTCAGGGCTTGTCTACACTAGCACTTTACAGCACTGCAACTGTCTCACTCAGGGGTGTGAAAAAACACTCCCTTGAAGGCAGCAAGTTTCAGCTCTGTAAAGCACCAGTGTAAACAGTGCACCACTGCTGGGAGCCTTGCTATACCCCTTGTGGAGGTGTGTGTTGTTGTTGTGTGTTTTTTTTTAAGAGCACTAGGAGAGCTCTCTCCCAGCGCTCTGTTGTGACTACACAAGTCACTTTAAAGCACTGCCGCGGCAACGCTTTAATGTTGCCGATGTAGACTAGCCCTCAGCTTTAATGTAACCTTTTAAAGTTTTTTGTATGGAATTAGAATACATTTAATTAATACATTTCAGTAATACATTTTCTCTCCCACTTGTTCTTTACTACCTTCCTCCGTCCACTTTTTGCCTCCTTTGTTTGCTTGCCCTGCCCTGAATGTGCTGCTGTTCACTCAGTTGCATGAATCTAGTGGATTTTCACCCCACTGCTGTTGCTGATAGTGCTGTCTTTCCACAGGATCAGCAGAGTTGTAAGCATGATTCATTGCTGAAGGAAGGAGAGATTTATTTGCTCTTTTCAGCTGCTTCTTTATAGATTGCCCCATCAGCAAAAGAAGATCCTGTCTGGCTGTACTGCTGTTGCTGTAGTGCTTCCTCAGCAAGAACAGCATAGTAACATGGACTATTTTGTCAGTTGACCTATGTTGCTGCTTCTGTATTACTCCTGTGGGAATACTGCGCCAAGAAATTGAAAACTCTGCGCACAATAATTCTGCATACTTTATTTATCAAAATAACACTATATAATCATGCCAGTTTCAGTAATTTTTAGTAATTTATTTCAAAATCCCTGTCAGCAAGTATGTCTTTAATAATACAGACAACAACAGATTCCCCCAGGAACTGAGAGTTAAGGAAGGCACTAAATGCTTTTGTTGGGCGCCTCAGTATATGGGTGTATCACACATGCCAGCTGGGCACATGTTGGGGGGAGAAAACTGCCCCTTTAGTCTCAGACACCCACACCTCCTACCCCTCAGAGCCCAGCTGTAGAGCACCCTCAACCCCCCCCCCCACCCCCCCCGGCGATCCAGAGGGAGAAACAGCCTGATTCTGGGTCTCTGGCTTATACAGAGTTTTCTGCACGCCACCTCCTTCCTTCAGGACCTGCTGGGAACTGCAGCTGCTCAGAACCCTCCAGCTCCCCCTTCATTCCTCACCTCCTCCCTCTCAGAGTCTAGAGAGCTGGGCTCTGCTGGATCCAGCGGCCCCTAGTGGCAGCCAGCAGCTCTGCAGCATCAGTTCTATGGGGAAAAATTAAATTTGGCATAGAATGTTAATTCTGCATTGTGCAGTGATGCATAATCCCCCCAGGAGTACTATATGCAGAAGCACAGGCATGATTCATGGCTAATTTAAATCCTTAATTTAATTGTTCTGGCACTCATGGTCTCAAGAAGTCAAGGCAATCTTGTTTGCCATAAGATAAAGATATTTTGAGATTATGTAAAGGGATTTTCTTCATGCTGGCCATCGTGGTGTGGGTTTTTTTTAATTCTGTCAGTTTGTCATATCAACACTTGCCTTATATAGGTTAGAAAACAGTTTCTTCCCATTTTTTCCGCACAAGTCTAGTGATGTATGGTATTTTCTTCAAGCCTTAGCTCCAGGAGTTAAGCGGTAACATGAAAATCTTCACTATAATTTTAAAAATTTGTTAGCCTTCATACTTGTAGAGAAACTTGAAAATTTGGACCCTCGAGGCTGAAAAAGCAAATATCTCCCTCTCCCAATCCCCCTCCTTTCCCCCAATCTTATGGCTCTTCGGAGCCTCACCCAGGTTTTTTTGGCAATACTGCAGCCAGTAGACATAATCTGTAATATGCCAGGCACTCGTCTATGACACTTTGTGCAGTCACTGAGTTTGCTATGTCAACTGCAACTAATTGAATTGATGTAACAGTAGCTCTTAACAGTTTTGGAAATCTTCATAGATGTGAATGCTGAAGTTCCTCAATATTTAACCACCAAATTAAATGGCCTGATTATCAGTACCTGTCAGTGAGTTGTGGGTACTTTGCACCTCTGAAAATCAGGGTCCCCTCTTTAACTACATAAACATGGATTTGTTTGAAAACTGGCCTGTTGATTCAGGTGCTGTAGGTTTAGCTGATCACTTCTCAGCCCGTTAAATACATGCAGTGAGTTAGGTTTTGCTGATTTTGGGATAATGTAAGCTTTCATATAAGGCTTTATTCCATACAATTCTGTGCTGACTAGTGCTGCCCATCAAAAAAGAATGGTCACTGATTTGACAGAAATATCTGTTTCACTCTGAGTGAGGCAAAAATAGCTAAAAAGTTTTTTAAAGCTTTTGGGAAGAAGCTTTCCCTGAAATTTTGTTACATAGACAGAACTCTAGGAAACTGTCTGATCATTAGACATTTACTTGTAGGCTTGAATGGGGAAAGGAAGAGGTTGTTGGCCAAAAGACACAATGTTCATGTTTCTCTACAAGAAAATAATTCCTATACTGTAACAGATCTGCTGGAAAGATTGCACTTGCAGCCAGCTGGCTTTGGCTATACTGTTCAGTACATAAGAATGACCATACTGTGTTAGACCAACGGTCCATCTAGCCCAGTATCCTGTCTTCCAACAGCGGTTGGTGCCAGATGATTCAGAGGGAGTGAACAGAACAGGGCAATTTATTGAGTGATCCATCCCTTGTCATCCAGTCCCATTATTTATTGATTAACTTTTGGAGGTTTAGGGGGACACTGAGCATGGAGATAGTGTCCCTGACACCTTAACCACTGATGGACCTATTAGCCATCTTCTATGAACTTATCTAATTCTTTTTTGAACCCAGTTATACTTTTGGCCTTCACAACATTCCCAGGCAATGAGTTGCACGTGTTGACTGTGCGTTGTGTGAAGAAGTAATTCCTTACGTTTGTTTTAAACTTGCTGCCTATTAAGTTCATTTGGAGACCCCCTAGTTCTTGTGTTATGTGAAGGAGTATTCACATAAAGTATTCTTTATTCATTTCTCCACAACGTTCATGATTTTATAGATCTCCATCATATCCCCCCTCCCATTTAGTCATTGGTTCGCTACAATAGGATTTTAACAAAGAAAGTAACGTTGGGAAATAATGCTGATGAGCTTTCAGAAGTACATATTTTAGAGGTCTGTACGACAACCATAAGAAGTAAACAGTTTTAGAGCATCCCCCCCCCCTTTTTTTTTAACAAAATACCTTAACCTTGTAATCTAAACCATTTTGAAATTTGGCTTGTAAAGCTGACTGGATAGCAAGTATTCAAGAGGAACTTAATCTTACCTTATGGCCTTTACACATGATAGTCAGTGTAATGTTTGACTTTACAAAAAGGCATAATCAAAATTATTTTTTTGGTCAGACTCTTCCTCCACTTCCTGATGTGTGCATTAACTGTTGCAGAATACTTAAATGCCTTAATCCAGAGTATTGGGCTTTTGCCATTTCCACAGATTGTGGGGCAAAACTGACACTTGTGTATACTAGGTCTGTCAAACAATTAAAAAGATTATTCATACGATTTCAAAAGATAATAGAATATCATTTATGCAAATATTTTTGGATGTTTTCTGCATTTTCAAATATTTTGACTTCAGTTACAACAAAATACTAAGTGTACAGTGCTCACTTTTTATTTATCTTTGATTACAAGTATTTGCACTGTAAAAAACAAACAAAAGTGTGAATTTTCAGTTCACCTAGTACAAGTACTGTAGTGCAATCTCTTTATCGTGAAAGTTGAACATATAAAGGTGGAATTATGTATTAAAAAACTGGATTAAAAAATAAAACAATGTAAAATGTTTGAGCCTGCAAGTCCACTCAGTCCGACTTCTTGTTCAGCCAATCGCTCAGACAAACAAGTTTGTTCACATTTGCAGGAGATAATGCTGCCCACTTCTCGCTTTCAGGTGACATTGTAAATAAGAACAGGCATTCTCGTGGCCCTATTGTCCCCAGCATTGCAAGATATTTGCATGCCAGATTTGCTAAAGATTCATATGTCCCTTGATGCTTCAGCCACCATTCCAGAGAACATCTTCCATACTGATGACAGGTTCTGCTCGATAACAATCCAAAGCAGTGCAGACCAACGCATGTTCATTTTCATTAACTGAGTCAGAGACCAACAGCAGAAAGTTGATTTTCTTTTTTGGTGGTTCGGGTTCTGTAGCTTCTGCATTGGAGTGTTGCTCTTTTAAGACTTCTGAAAGCATGCTCCACACCTCGTCTGTTTTTGATGTTGGAAGGCACTTCAGATTCTTAAACCTTGGGTTGAGTGCTATAGCTATTTTTAGAAATCATACACTGGTACCTTCTTTGTGTTTTGTCAAATCTTCAGTGAAAGAGTTCTTAAAACTAACAGTATATGCTGGGTCATCATCAGAGACTACTGTAACATGAAATATATGGCAGAATGTGGGTAAAACAGAGCAGGGGACCTAAAATTCTCCCCCAAAGAGTTCAGTCACAAATTTAATTAACACATTTTATTATTTTAATGAGCAACATCAGCATGGAAGGATGTCCCTCTGGAATGGTGGCCAAAGCAGGAAGGTGGATACGAATGTTTGGCATATCTGGCACATAAATACGTTGCAATGCTGGCTACAAAAGTCCCATGTAAATGCTTGTTCTCACTTTTTGGTGACATTGTTAATAAAAAGAGGGCAGCATTATCTCATCTCATGTAAATGTAAACAAACTTATATGTCTTAGCTATTTGGCTGAACAAGAAGTAGGACTGAGTGGACTTTGTTTTCGAGTGCAGTTATGTAACAAAAAAAATTTACATTTGTAAGTTGCACTTTCACAACAAAGATTGCACTACAGTACTTGTATGAGATGAATTGAAATACAGTATTTTGTTTATCATTTTTACAGTGCAAATATTTGTAATAAAAATTTACTCTGATTTCATTTGCAACTCGGAATACAGTATATATGAAATGTAGAAAAACATTGGAAATATTTAATTAATTTCAATTGGTATTCTATTGTTTAACAGTATGATTTCACGATTAATTTTTTTGAGTTAATGGCGTGAGTTAATTGCGATTAATTGACAACCCTAGTATATTCAGTTACAGTGTTTTGGTGCCAGTGTTTTGTAGAGACGTGATCAGTGTTTGCTTGCTTTGTGTTTTGTCAAATCTTCAGTGAAAGATTTCTTAAAACGAACATGTGCTGCTTCAAAAGTATTGTACACCACTTTAGATTGTTTTAAATCTGAATGTATTAATACATTTTTTACAGTCAGAAGTGTCTATCAGAATACGTAGTCAGGCTACCCAATAACTTTTTTGTATTGTGTAATAAGCACTTCCATAGAGTCTCCCATCTAATGGATCACAAGAACCTTAAACATAAATAATGAAACCTGATAGGATAAAACTAGAACTCTTGAAACAACATTTAGCATGTGCTGCAGAACTTGAATGATGCTGTGTGGTATAGAATGCTAGAGTGTGGCTATACGGAGATATACAAATGTTGGCCTGTGCTGCCCTTCAAAGAGTCTTGGTTTTTCAAATGTGTTTTTTTTTTTTTGTTTTGTTTTTTTCCCCTTCATTGTTTACTAGGTGACAAGGCTCTGGATGGCTACAGTAAGAAAAAGTATGTCTGCAAGCTACTTTTCATCTTCCTCCTGGGGCATGATATTGACTTTGGCCACATGGAGGCTGTAAACCTACTGAGTTCTAACAGATACACAGAGAAACAAATTGTGAGTAATTTATCAGCCCTGAGGAAGGAAATATTTATGAAATGTCATACTGCCTAGTTGCCTATCCTGTCCTGCCTCACTGTATAACTAGCTGCTTAACTAAATTCTTTTTTTCCCTTTGCCTTCTTTTTGCATGGTCTTAGCTTGGTTCTAGCTGGGATTGCAGAGTAACTTTTAGCTGTACAGATGAGTCCTTTACTAGTTTGGATAAGTAACTTTGATGGATTTTCTTGCCTTTTTAACCTTAAAATAAATATTGCACTAACTGCAACAGAAGACTAGTCATGTTACATTTTTAATGTACCTTATCAAGAAACACACATTCCTTTAGACAAGGTACTTTCTTTAAGTAGAACATTAGACGTTTTAGACTCAGAGGAAAACCTAGCGTTTACTAGGTGCGTGTGAAGTGATGGTGTGTGACAAATACTGAGCAGAGCTTGGGTCTTTGAGGAGCAAAATATATGATTTGAGTGGAATGTACATGTGATTCTCTCTTCCACCACCCACGCCCCCAGACATTGCTATTGTACTCTGCAACTCTGGACCTCTTTATTCTATTATTGGACTAAAATTCCAGGGACTTATTTACGTAGAACTTTTGGGAGAGCTGTAAGGACAAGTATTGCTGGAGGGGAATTGCATGAGTACATAGGATACTTTACAATATTAGCAAATGACATAAAATTAGTTTTAGCTGACTTGATTTATCAGAAATATTACTTTTTCTTGTCCCTTTTCTGAACCACAGGGATATCTTTTCATCTCCGTGCTAGTAAACTCCAACAGTGAGCTGATCCGCTTGATAAACAATGCAATCAAGAATGACCTGGCCAGCCGCAACCCCACCTTCATGGGACTAGCTTTGCATTGTATAGCCAATGTGGGTAGCCGGGAAATGGCAGAAGCATTTGCTGGAGAAATTCCAAAAATACTTGTAGCTGGGTATGTATTGTATTGTATTTTGAAACAACTGCACAACGATAGGTAGTACTAGTGGTTCTCAGCATGAAGTTAGGGGTCGAAAGCCATATTTACGCATCTAAGTGACCTGAGTTCTAGACGTGGCAATTGCTGTCATTAGGAACTGAAGGTAAGTGCTCAACACACCTGAAAATCCAGGTTGCTTGCTTAAGTGACTAAACATCGATATTGAAACTTAACTAATTTAACAAATTAAAAAATGTTGCCCTAATTACCTCTTGACTAATAACCCAAATTACATTTTTTGCAGAGTCCAGTTCATTAACCACATGATTTTTTTAAAAAAGTACCTACTTTTTGTCCCAGAAGTATAATCCAAAATATTTTGCCTGGGAAAACAAAAGCTGTTGCCTTTTTCCTGTTCAGATAAATCCTAATAAAATGGGCAGTGAATGAATCTGAAAACACCATATTTCAACTCCAAATTTCCTTATTAGAAATGTACTCCATTGGAAGCTCATTATTGGTGTCTATGATTTCATTAGGAAGGTGAGAACTCCTCCCACCCCCACCCTATATTCAAGCTTCCCCCAAAATCCACATTTCCTTTCTAGGTATACATAGGAATAGGCAAGGTTTTATATCCACAGGAAATCATTTGAGTGATCTTTTCTTTTAAATTGCCACTTATCTTTTTTCCCTGTTTTGCCCAGCAAGTCCGTGGCCCAAACAAAAGTTTTGCAACTATTATCTAACTGGAATTCTCATCAGTAACTGTGTAATAAGAAATTATGATCATAGGACTAGGCCTATGTCCATGAGAATTCTCAGGACTTAAAAGAAATGAAAACCGCCAGGTAGTAATTCAGTTCAATTCTGCTTTCTTTATTAATATTAAATACTTTTAATTTGTATGGATCCTTCTCATACACTTTTTGAAATACTAACTAGATTTTTGGTTGCCTCATTCACCTCTCATCATTGTAATAAAAAAAAAATTGAATGTATTGAATACTAAAAAGATAATTGGGTTGTAAAGACTAGCCCTCCAGATAGTGCCAGATGTACTTGCTTGTGCAAGATTAATTCTGGCTTTGTTCATCCTGGGCACTGAAATATGCAAAGGATCCTGTGGAAAAAATTGCATATGATCATATAATTAGAAATTGCAACACAATGCACATGCAACTTTAATTGTGCACATGCAATTGTAAATCTAACATTTTCTAACTTAAGAGCTTGACTTTGCCACTTAAAAAACATTCTTCCAAAGATTTTTTTGTATGCAAGTTCCTCAGTGTATTTTTTTTTTTTTTTTTAATTTCTATGTATTTTCTTTGTGTGCAACTAACAATACCCTATCATATATCTTCATCAAGGGATCCACCATCCTCTCATAGGCAGTCCTAAAGCTTCTGCCTCATGTGTTGGCACCCAAAGGAGGCTGGGACACTAAGTCATGTATTGGATCTGAAGAAAGCAGGCTCTGCAATACTTTCTTCTTCCCCTTCCTCTCCCTGGTCACTTCCATGAATGCTCTGGCATTTTCCAGTTACTCCTAGTACAGTGTTGTGGTAATACTGTTGCTGTAGCAACAGCAGCATGGGCCTGGCTTGTTAAAATAATCATAGTCAGTTACTTTGACTTTCGTGATGTACACAAGCAACAGAAGGTAAATAAATGGTGATTGAACATTGCAGAGCTCAGCCAAGCCTGAACAGAATTTCATGAGAGAGCAAAAGACAGTTTAGCCCTCAGGGTTTTCTCCTTGTTGGATTTCAAAAGTTATTCAGATTTTAGTGTTAAATAATCTAAATTTAGGATTCGCTACCAGTTCCCCATACAATAAAGGGCTGCATTTAATTTTGTCATAAGTCATGTGGCTGAAAGAAAAATGTTTAGTTCCATAATGTGGTGCCAAGCAGGATACTGCTATGGAAATCAAGTAATACCCTAGAAATTTAAATGTATTAGCTTGTTGATGTATCATGTTTCCCAAAGATTGTGAGTTATTCTTTATGGACAAGGCAGATTAAGTATATGGAGTTTGATGGTGCTCTCCAGACAGCATCTTTTCGTATCTCTTCTCTGGGAAATCAAGGTCATACAATATTTGTAAACCGTTTTTCAACTATGAACATCTACCTTGAGATCCTGGTTTCACTCTCATCCCTTCTCTAATTTCAAATGTATTCTGTCTGAAGATCATTGGTATTGCTTTACCCTGACTTATCACATCTTTAACACTAGTGTACTTCCAGCTATAGAGTGAAGAAAAATCTCCTGTATACTGTTGCTTTAGGAGACGAGGGAGTGTTGTCTCACTATTGCTTTTATGTTGCCAAATAGTGTTTAGCAAAGGGTACAGAAGAACTTACACCACTTAGTGTAAGTAGCCAAATTTTTAAACCACTTATCAAAGTACTTAACACATTTAAAGTCGTTGAAAGTAATTTGAATAATGAACTAGGAGATCTAATACTTTAAAAAAAAAAAAAATACTAAAACTCCTTATGGTGGTTTCCATTCTTGTTTACTTCTGGATAATAGTGTTTAGTGGCCTGTGAAAAGCACGGCCAGATACTGGTCCACTGTGTAGTACCAAGACTCTTAATTTGGGCTGAAAAGAAGTGTTCTCATCTTTCAGCGACACCATGGATAGTGTGAAGCAGAGTGCTGCCTTGTGCTTGCTGCGTTTGTACAGAACTTCTCCTGACTTTGTTCCCATGGGAGATTGGACATCCAGGGTGGTGCATCTTCTCAATGACCAGCATTTGGTAAGCTTATGATAGCATTATTTCTTCTGGGATGCCATTCATTCAGTGGTCTAGCCCAGTCCACTGTAGGGGAAATCATAGTTTCTATTAATATGTTAAATGGAGGAAACTATTTAAATTGCTGTGAGACTGATTCATATCCACTATCTACATTTTTGCATCACCGAGTAGTTAAACAAACAAACACAGGTTGAATTGCAGTTCTCCTAAAGGGAGAAATAAAGATACCCCATAGCCTCTCTTTTATCAGTTATTAGTTATACTAATTCCTGAGAGTCATGTCTAGAATTAGAGAGACCAGGTGGGTGAGGTAATATCATTTCTTGGACCAGCTGCTGTTGGCGAGAAAGAGAAGCTTTTGAGCTACATGAGCTCTTCTTACTCTGGGAAAGGTTCTTAATGTCTAGAATTAGTCAGTATTTAGACCTACATTAGTAAAGGGTTGGTATTCCCATGTGTGTTCTACTGTACACCTGGTTTTAAAAAAAAACTCGTGTCCCATATAAGTGTGTATGCACACGCGCATGTTTCACAAACACCTAAAAGCTCCCCTTGTGAGGACTGTGGTATAAATTAAGCGCCTATTGCTATCAATATAGGAAAATGACAGGACCCTGAAATTGCAGCATTGTCATCCTGGGTGTGGATGTGATTGTATATTGCTGTTCAGTAATTTCAAAACAGCAGTTAGCAGTGCATATAGGGGTACTTAAACTACACTGAAACTTAATAATCAAACCATCTGAAGTTCCCATTTCGAGATAAGTGAAACATAGCAGACAAGATGTTTGCAGCTAGCCTGCTGTCACAATTGGAGTAGGCATCCGTTCTTCCATGTTCCTCTTGCAAAAGCAAGATCGTTCCTTCCTAGCTGTTTGCTTTCTTCCATTGCATAATTTGTTTTTACTGAACCTTGCTTGGAACGTATATCTGTTTTAGCATTCAGAATTAGACTGAAATACTGCTTTTCTGATCTTTGATAGGGCTACTCTTCTTTAATAAAAATGTGGAGCACCAACCATGCAAGCAAGGCATAGTGTAGCATACCACTGAAAACACAGCAAATGTGTCATGCAGTAGTAATCATTTCAGCTTTTGGCCAAAAGGGAGGGTTACCAATTCTGGGGCTGTGTAGTGGAGAAATTGTGGATAAGAGGGAGTATCCAAGAAGTCTCACTACCTTTCCTTTTTCTACTTGGGGAAAAAATTGACAAAAGCCAGCTAGCTTATTTTAAGGTATCACTTATAACTGTGGATTAATGTAAACTGAATTTTTGCTTTTAGGCTTAATAGTATACACTATAGAAGATTTCAGAGAAGCCCCATGCTTATTGCCACTCTTCCTCCCACACAGTTCCTTACATTTCCTTGTCAATTGCTGGAAATGGGCCATTTTCATTACCACTACAAACAGTTCTTTTTCTCTCCTGGTGATGATAGCTCACCTTAACGGATCACTCTCCTTATAGTGTGTATGGTAACACCCATTGTTTCATGGTGTGTGTGTGTGTGCGCGCGCACACAATCTTCCTACTGTATTTTCCACTACATGCATCTAATGAAGTGGGCTGTCGCCCACGAAAGCTGATGCTCAAATAAATTTTAGTCTCTAAGGTGCCACAAGTACTCCTGTTCTTTTTACTATAGAAGATACTAAAATTAAGGATAAATGTGGGTGTCTGGTACATAATAAATGGCTGTATTTAATTTGAAGCTTTTAAACAATTACATATGTAAAATATTTGATATTTGAACAAAAATGTTAGTAATTCTGTTTTCTTCCAGGGTGTGGTTACTGCTGCTACCAGTCTTATCACTACTTTGGCACAGAAGAACCCAGAAGAGTTTAAAACTTCAGTATCTTTGGCTGTCTCTAGGCTAAGCAGAGTAAGTCTCTTATTAAATGACCGTAGCAAAATGAAACCAGGGCTGTGTAACTTTCTAGATCAGATTCACTTGGACTGAATTAACAGACTTGGGTTATAGCCTGCTGTCATGGTACAATTCCCCGCTCTGAACCTTAGCGTCCAAAAGATGAGGTACCAGCATGAATTCCTCTAAGCTCAGTTACCAGCTTAGTACTTGTAGCGCTGCCACCAACCAGGAATTCCAGTGCTTGGTACACTCTGGTCCCCTCAAAACCTTGCTCGGGGAACCCCAAGACCCAGATCCTCTGGATCTTAACACAAGGAAAGTAAACCCTTTCCCCCGCTGTTGCCTCTCCCAGGCTTCCCCTCCTTGGGTTACCCTTGAATCACAAAACAGAGAGGAAAATTCACCTTCCCTCCTCCTTCTCTCTCCCCCTCCCAGACTCTCCCTGAGAGAGCAAGTAATCCTAACACAGAGAGAAATTAACCTTTCTCTCCCCCTTCCCTCCTTTCTCCCCACCAAGTCCCTGGTGAATGCAGACCCAGTCCCCTGGGGTCTCACCAGAATAAAAAAACAATCAGGTTCTTAAACAAGAAAAGCTTTTAATTAGAGAAAGAAAAACAGTAAAAATTATCTTTGTAAATTTAAGAGATTAGGTACAGGTTTTTTTCAGCTATAGACACTGGGAATACCCTCCAGCCTAAGTATACAAGTACAAATTAAATCCTTTTAGCCTCTGTAACTTCAAGATATTCCCAGCAACTACACATATAAAAGGTAACCAGCCAGATCCACATTTGCAAATAGAGACAAACAATAAAAAAAAAAGACTCAAATCGCCTGTTCTTACGTACTATTTGAACAGAAACTTAGAGAGCCTGTAGTAAAGTCTGGTCTCTCTCAGACCCCCAAGAGAAGAACACACAACGGACAAAGAACACACACACAAACTTCCCTCCCTCAAGGTTTGAAAGTATCCTGTCCCCTGATTGGTCCTCTGGTCAGGTGACAGCCAGGGTAACTGAACTTGTTAACCCTTTACAGTCAAAAGAGATATAAAGTACTTCTGTTCTATTAACTCCTACTATCTGTTTGACACCTGCTGTGAAACAGACTTTCTGTATTGCATCTGCAAGTGAGTTCAATCTCTGTTGAATATTAATATTTGCAAAGTACTTGTATAGCCCTTCTTACATTAATATTTTATTGGTCTGTTGCTGATGAACTGAACATCCATAAACATTTCCTCTTGTCACCTATGTCCTTAAAGATGAAGAAATCCGCTGGTGCATAATTTAACTGTAAGCAGTGACATATTTTATTTTAGTGTTTACTACAAATTATTTACCCTTCATGTCCATCCAACTTCACATTGTGAAACCATTCTATTGCATCATGTGCAGACACATCAGACTTTTGAGCCAGTTAAGTACCCATTCCTCTAAAAGAATTGCCAGGAATTCTGTGTCTCCAAATTCTGTGGCATATTTCAAATCTCCATTTGTGCAGTCTTTCAATAAACTTCCCAATATTGCTGGCTGATGTATTTACTCATTGTTTCAGGTTTGTTCTCGTCTCAAATGTTAATACCCGTCTCCAACATATAAGAGGGGCAATTGTTTATGGATGGCCAAACCCTGCCTACAGCTGCGTTGGGTGCGGCAGACACTCTTTTATGGTCAAGGGCTATGGCAGTAATAAGAGCTTCATCACTTCGGAGCTCTGGCTTTGCACAGGAGGTTCAGTCCATGGTAGAGAATTCGACCTTTGAAGGGCCAGATTTAATTCCAAAACAGATGATGCTCCTCAATGACCACATTTCATTTCATTGAGTCTAAACCCCAACCTCTAGAAAGAAACATGTCAAGTATGCTTACATCTGCAGAACAGCTTAGGGGGTGAGCTAAGTGGCTAGTTCACTTCCAATCACAAGTGAGAGATCAAAGACTCACTCAAATAAGACGTCTTAGATTACGGCTACCATTGCATGGATCTGTTTGTGATATACAACAGTACACAAGTGTCAGGTCTTCTGTTCTAGAGAGATTTATCATCCCAGACTTCCTTTTGGTTGCTTTGCTAAGCTGGGTGGTCAAGGACCCAATATATACAAACCCACCAATTCTGTGTTTATTCCTGATGGTCTTACACAAGATCAGGCAGTATTGTGAAAAGATGATATTAATAGTACCAGTGTAGCAGAGACAATTTTGGTTCACTGAGATACACAATCTGTCTGCCACCTAAGATCATTGCCTCTGATTCCAGATCTCATGTTACCAACCAAAAGATCAATTTTGCACCTGATCTGAATATCCTCTGTCTCCCAGCCTCACTGTCGGATGGTGAATGAACCTAGAGAAATCTTGTTCTACATAGGTTCAAAATATTTTGATAAATAGTAGAAAAGATTCTACAGAACAAACTTTCGTGGCAAAATGTATGAGATTTTCATCTTGGCATTAGAGATCGTGAACTCCACAAGGCACTTCTGTATCTGATATTGAGGCTTCTGATTTTTGGTTTTAATCGATGAACAGCGATAAAATACCACAAATGCAGGGAAGGAAAGAAAGAAAGAGAGAAATTGGTGTTCATCCAGTAATCACCAGAAAAATACAAAAAAAGTTTACATGGACGAATGGTTTTGTCTACACAGAGCAGTAATGTGGACTTCTAAAGTGTCTAATGTGTTGTGCATTCATTAGTCTGTGTAGACCGTGCTGGTGTGCACTAAAGGTTATCTAGTACATTTTAACATAATTCTGTTTTAAGTAGTACTACTTTAAAGTAGACTAGAAACATTTCAAAGATTATTCTCTATACAAAAAGAGAGCCCTGAAAAACCTAAATTTTGAATAACTAAAAAACCCCTCAAAATTGCCAAAAATAATCTCCCAAAATGAAATAAATAAATCCTGAAGAAGAGAAGCCCTGCTGATTGTTTTTGTTTTTGCAATATCAATCTGAAACACATGAATCCATCAAGGATTCACTTTGCCACTATGTGTACCGTCTGCTGGTGGATGGGTGCATGATTTTTTTTTTTTTTTTTTTTTTTTTTTTCCCTCACCCATCTGTTTGTTTCTGAACAAACACTTTTCAGTCTTTATTAAATTTGGTTTCTTTAGTCCTATAAAACTAAATATAAGACATTTTCTAATTAGTGGAGTTATTGATTACTGATATTGGTACAGCTGATACTCTTCAATATCTTATTTAGGTATATTGATTTTTGAATTATTTATTGTGTTTGGACATTAATCCTTATTGGGTGATTTGTTCAGCCTACTAAAAATGGAACTTACACTTTTTGCCTTTAAATACTATTAAAATTTGTTATGTCTAGCTGTACATTTATTTACACATTGTTTTGGTACTTAAAATGAATAGTGAACATTTTCATAATGTCGGATCATCTTAAGAACTTCTGTCATTCAGATGCTGATTATTTATATTTTTACAGATTGTGACATCTGCATCAACTGATCTCCAGGATTATACCTATTATTTTGTCCCTGCTCCTTGGTTGTCTGTAAAGCTTTTGAGGTTGTTACAGTGCTATCCACCTCCAGGTAATGGGGTAAAGAATCATATTAGTTGCCAACACTACTTCATGCCAATGCAGGGAGTCTTCTAATTCCACCCGTAAGTTCATAGTTCTTTTGTAAATTTAGTGCTGACACCAACAGTTTTCTTTTCAATTGGGGAATAACTTCATTTTGCTCAACACTACTGATTAAATACCCATCCTTGCCTTCAGATGAAGTTGTCCAACAATTTGTCTTGTTTCCTCCAGAAGATGCTGCGGTACGTGGTCGTCTCACAGAATGCCTGGAAACTATCCTTAACAAAGCTCAAGAGCCACCAAAATCTAAGAAAGTGCAACACTCAAATGCAAAGAATGCTGTGCTATTTGAGGCAATAAGCTTAATTATACACCATGACAGGTGAGTCTACTACTTGTAGAGCAATGCTGAAGGCTACCACACTTGACATTGTCCTTAACATTAATTTATCTTCTAATAAAATTCAGTTTCATTTTCTATTATGATCTCCTGAAAATTACTACCTGTAACCTGCTATTTTATGATAACATCTCAGTTTAAAGAGTACAGTCGAACCCAGGTCACTTGAAAGAATATATACAAAGAACACATGAAATACTCATTGAGCAAGAGAATAGCTTTCTCTTCATGTAAATGCATACTTGTAGGGTTATCTTGTAAACCTGAAAAAATAAAATTATTTTTGAAGTCCACTCAGTTCGATGTTAGACTAATGCTTAAACTGACTGCACACAGATATTGCATGCTCACTTGCTTGAGAACGGTTTTGACTTCAAAATGGACCATCATGTTAGCTTTTGCTTCTTGTTCACATTTGAACAAAGTATAACCATAACTCTCTGCTGAAAAACACTATTCAGCTTGTGCAAGCTGAGTCTGTATTATCCATAGTGGAAGCCAAGTCTTATATTCACCTTTTTAGCTGTCTTTGCTACTGCAAAAATGCTAAAATTCCAAGCAACTACAGCAGGTCTACTATTTCTGAGTCCTAGTATACATGAAAATCCATTCTAATAACACCGAATTGCAAGAATATCTCTATGGAGTCTTGACTGTTTGCTATACTATACTTAATTTCTTCAGTCAATTTCAGGTACTTAATTTGTACTTAATTTTAAAAACTGAATAACTGCTTGGGGGCCTACAAGGCTTCAGACAATGTGGGCTGGGTTGTATCTTGGATAAAATTTTTCTTTATTTAGCAATAAAACTACATTAGTTTCTGCTTTAATACCGAGATGTATCCATCAGGGTTATGCTTTGGTGGTGGCCTGAGCAGCCCTGTGTAGCCTCCTGGGATCCTGTGTTCCATATTTACTCACCATTACAGTAAAATACAGGTTTGATATTTTTTAAATGTGGAAACTGTACAGGATGCGTCCATGATGGAGGAAAACTGTTTATCATCTAGTAGTGAATGGGAGGAGGAATGTATCGGTGTCAGCCCTGCATTCATCTGCATGATGCAGGGAATTACATGCCTTAGTTGGGGGCATTTGGACTTACTTCAGTTGGAACAATACTTGGAATGTTGCACCAGAGAATTGATTGTTTTGGTGTTTGAGAAGTAGCCCCTGAGTTGGTGGATCTGGGCCCTGTTTCTAGTCTTAACCCACTTCTGTAATTTAGAGAGAGGCTATGAATGTTTACAATATCTGAAAACTTAATTATCTCCTGCAATATTTAGATGTGCACTAACTGTCTCCATAGGGACACTTGAATAGTTTGTTTAATTCTTATTCCTTTATAATAAAGCCAATTCTGATGCACACTACTCTTGTGGAGTAATTACCTAGTGTTCTTATAATATTTTTCTAATTTGTTGCATTTTACCCTCTTTCACTCTCTCTCTCTCATGTTCTGTGCAGTGAGCCAAACCTGCTAGTCCGTGCCTGTAACCAGCTAGGTCAGTTCTTGCAGCATCGTGAAACTAATCTGCGTTATCTAGCACTGGAAAGCATGTGCACGCTTGCCAGCTCTGAATTTTCCCATGAAGCCGTGAAAACTCATATAGAAACAGTTATCAATGCATTGAAGGTAAATAATCAAGCGCTTAAAAATTCTGGCATATGTTCTGCATCAGTTTTGACTCTGTTGCCCTTATGCTAAGCTCATCAGTGTTCTTACTTCTCAGAGTAGTCGTGTCATGAGTTTTCTTTCTTAAGCCACATTATAACAACGTTCAAATGTCAGGAGACAAGACTTAAAAAGGAAGGAAGCAGTAGCCTGTACTGTACATTCTTCAAGGTTTTTATCAGTGGACTGATGTTTGAACTGCAGTTGTGCCTAGAGTAGTGGGGTTTGAGGCACAATTGCAATTCAGACATTCACTGATTAAAAACCCGCTAATGAATTTAACACGAGGGTGACAGATTCAAAACACAGTACAGAATTGTTTTTATCAGATATCTTGATTTCTTCACTGTCTTGTCCAGTAGCACCTCTGAAGTGTATTAATTATTTTCTTCTAGATTCATAAGGTGGGCTACATGCCCTAGTTTGTCACAGCAAGTAGTTTTAATGCATTTAAGTGCAACATCCATTAATGCCGAGTGTCTGCTTTAAAACCTCCAGATAGCTAGTTAATTTCCCCCTTGTTCTGACAACTTGACAATATTTAATGCTTATTATGTCCCATAAGGTGGCAAATGCTTAGTTCTGTACAAAAAGGTAATAGGCCATAAAGGCTAAATGGGCCAGTACTATCTTTGTTTTTCTACTGTATATTTTAAAATCTGGAGAAGTGCCTGGAAAACAGGAAAGGCACTTAGTATAAAATGACATATCAAACCAGTACTCTACCAAGTAAAGCAAAGTGCACTAACTGTGAAATAACTTTTACACAATAACTCTTGCCCAAAATAAATAAATAGGCCTTGGCTAATCTCTTCCCTAGACGCATGATGGAGGTGGGAATGAAGCAAGCAGCTTGTATTATTGGAAATAGTGTACTCCTAGGTTCTTGGTTGCAGAATGAACTTGCATAGTACCTCTGTAAGAATAACACAGATAACTGGCAATCATTACAGTCAATCCTTAACAATAATTCAGTGTTCAATATGGAAGCTGCATCTCTTCAATAAATTACATAAATTGCAAATGAGAACTGAATTAATTATTGGATTCTCTTGCCTGTCACATGATTTTCCATAGAACTTCTACTTTGAGTGAACATTATGACTTCTCTTACAGACCGAAAGGGATGTGAGTGTAAGACAAAGAGCAGTAGACCTCTTGTATGCCATGTGTGACCGAAGCAATGCCCAGCAGATTGTGGCTGAAATGCTAAACTACTTGGAGACTGCTGATTATTCCATTAGAGAAGAAATTGTGAGTTATTTGTGCCCCCTTAGGCTAATTGAGATTGGCAGTGTTGGAAAAAAACAGCATGCTGATGGATGTTGTGTAATCACTCTCTAATAAAGATATTTTCAAGGTAGCAAAAATTTAAAAAATGTGATCTGAAAGGTGGTTGTAGTCTAATAATTTAGCTTTTTATTGTTAGAATTATGTGTGGTGTACTTGGGAGGAGTGTGATATTAAAAATGAAACTTTGTTCTCTGGTTCGCACAGTACTATGTACTGTACTGTCAAATTTCCTTCACTGGCCTCAAGATTTGTATTTGTTAGATTAGTGTTAAATTGTATGATGTACAGCAGAACTCCTAGTTTGTTTAAAAACTTAGTGTGATTAAATCAAAGTGCTAATTTGTAAAGTATGTCTGTATGTAATACTCTAATTGTTGCAAAACATAGAACTGTCTTTCAATCCTGAGTACTTCTTGGAAATCAATACTTTATATGAGGTGAGAGTTAAAGTGGAGGGAAAGTGCTCAGGTATATTTTCTTGGCACAGTAAACATGCTGGCAAGATTTGAATGAAGATTAGTAATTGAAATGTCTATTTGGTACTTGATGTAATAGTAAATATTGGCCCCCAGAACCCACTCAACAGCTATAACCCTTTTAAGGCTTTACCAGAGATTTAGCATGTTTTATATGCTGGTAATCTGGGAATATTTTTTACTCTGTACAATTGCAACAAATTGAGTTCTCTGATCAAGAATCCGTAATTGGCTGGCTTAAATTGATCAAAGATCTCACTTCTTGTACTGTCTTATTCTGTCAGCAACCTGGATTAATTTATTAATTATAGAGCTTAAAGATACTATAGTCTACTTTAACTTGTTTAGTCTTCTCTCAACAAATGCTGTTATAGATGCACCCCAATCTAGATGAGGTATCAGGTGGTCTCCAAGCTGCTATATGTATAACAAACGCGCTCTGACTTTCAGATCCACAGATCTTAAATGGTTCAAATCTTAACTATATTTTTCTACATTGTTTGTTTGGCCTGCCTTCACTAACGGCCCAAGTGTATATTTAGGAAAAAACTGACACTAACATCAATAAGGGTTTTATCTGAGCAAGGATTTCTGGAACCCTGTCATCAGATACTGAGTTTTCTACATTCCTCCTCGACTCAACACTTATTTCAGTGAACAGTGTTTCACAGGAACTTCTTTGCTTGAATCAAGCCTTTTAGCTAAAGATACCCATTCATAGTAGGTTTCCTTAGATTTATTTCAGTTTTTTGTTTTACTAAGGTGCTGAAGGTTGCAATTCTAGCTGAGAAGTATGCAGTGGATTATACCTGGTATGTGGATACAATCTTGAATTTGATTCGTATTGCTGGGGACTACGTCAGTGAAGAGGTGTGGTACAGAGTTATTCAGATTGTGATTAACAGGG
The DNA here is from genome assembly GCF_003597395.2 of Chelonoidis abingdonii. Classification (NCBI taxonomy): domain Eukaryota; kingdom Metazoa; phylum Chordata; order Testudines; family Testudinidae; genus Chelonoidis; species Chelonoidis abingdonii. The sequence goes on from NC_133772.1 coordinate 40,278,146, forward strand.
ACGATGTGCAAGGATATGCAGCAAAGACAGTCTTTGAGGTAAGAATGACAGTTTTTACACTTCCATACAGAAACATAGGGTCTTTCCATCTTGGAAGTGCAAACTGCACAATATTATCTAATTAAAAACCATATTCTCATTAGCCATTCCCGTGATATGTTGATGGCAATTAAATAGCAGGGCTTGAAAGAGAAGAATAACTTCAGTTGCGCACTGCTGAAGCTTTGCGTCTTGAATCAGTGGATAGTCTTGCCAGAGACCAAAGTCAGTGGGAAACCTATTTCTGATTTGGTTTTCCCCTGGTTTTCATAGGTAATGCCACAAGACCTGGAAGATTTGTTATTTCGAAAGCTTCTGTTTTCAAAGTGGGTTTTACAAATACCTTTCTGAGGATATTGATAGTCCATACTCTTTAATCAAAGTACATAGTACTTCTGAAGGTATTTTATAAAGGTTATATCTAGTAAAAGTGAGACTTCAGCAAGTTTTAAAACAAACAGCTGATTCCCTCCATTATATTTGATCAGGGGCGGGCAAACTTTTTGGTCTGAGGGCTGCATTGGATTTCAGAAATTTTATGGAGGGCTGGTTAGGGGAGGCTGTGCTTCCCCAAACAGCCAGGCGTGGCCCAGTCCCTGCCCCCTTTCTGACCCCCCCCCCGTTCCCTGACTGCCCCCTGCCGCCCCATCCACTCCCCTGCCCTTTATCCTATACAAGACCCACACCTGCTTCCTGCCCCCTTACTGCACTGCCTGGAGCACTGATGGCTGGTGGTGCTACAGCTGTGCTGCCCGGCTGGAGCCAGCCACACAGCACAGAGCATGGGGTCAGGCCGGACTTTGCCCGGCTGCCCAGAGCATTGCGCCAGCGGCGCGGTGCGCTGAGGCTGCGGGAGAGGGGGAACAGCAGGGGAGGGGTCGGGCTAGCCTCCCGGGCCAAGAGCTCAGGGGCCGGGCAGGAGGGTCCCACTGGCTGGATGTGGCCTGCAGGCTGTACTTTGGCCACTTCTGTATTAGATTGTATCGACCTCTTATCCCTTTTTTACATAGTCAGATTACACATACAGAAATGGGTTGAATTGCTTTTTTGGTTTTCAAAAATATTGTGTTCATTGTTGTACCTCACCTATTCCATTCTATGATAGTGGAGTACGGGACACAGCATTAGGGTGCTGCCTGCTTGGAAGCAAGGTGACAGTCATGAACTTGCAGCCCAAATTACATATGCCGCAGACAGATGTCTCGCAGCTTTCTTTGCCTCCTCAGCATAGAAGCATTGAGTCTTCACGTTCTTTCCTGCTGTCCTCCTGTGTCTCCTTCTATTCTTGCTGTCCCGTTGGAGCTCCATGAAATTATGTAAAAAATAAAGACAGAAATGAAGTCTGAGACAGCTTCCAGCCTGAGGGCTGAGCACCACCCCTTCATGCTGACTGTTGTATCAGATACTGTAACTCTCACCTCCTGGTGAGTGTTGAGATGAGATGCTGAAATGGCAGTTAGGATTTCACTGGCTCTGTAGTGACTCAGTAGCTACTGGATTTTAAAGGTGATCAGCTTAGTGGTTACCCCTGGCTCCCAGTGAAAGTTGCCTGAAATTCCAGACTTGTTGTTTCTCAGACCTGTGTTCTGCAACCACCTTTTGGCTTTGCCCCACACTTAGTCTCAGATCTGGAAGATCTTCATCACTTACTGTGACACCAGGGATGCTGCTGCCTTGTCTCACTAACTCCAGTATGCTGGGATTTCATAGTTGGATTTCAAGAACAATCTCAAAGACCCTTAGTGCATTCAGTGATACCTTAATGGGATGTGACCGTCATCTTGCAGGTTCTGATGGGTGTCCTGTTTGAGTTCTGCCTTATTGCTGTGATCTTGTCCAAATGAGGTAGTTGAACTTTTCCATTTCTTCTTGTCCACCTTTCTTTCCAGAAAGATGGATTTTCAGCATCCTTGGGGATTCATTCCAGAGGAATACCGGATTCCCCTTTTACAAACTAGTATATTCACCCTTATCCCTATGACACAATGCTGCTCTTGTTTGGATATTGAACATGTTCTTGAGTTCAGAAGAAGCTGAGCAATTGTTTTAATACTGTAACAAGGGAAAGGTTACAGATTAATTTAATATTTTTGGGTGGGTCTGAGATAGCACTTAAGCTGGTATGCCTCATCCTGAGTTTTAGAGGCCATTTAGCTAGGGAAGCCTTCATTCACAGATGAGAACTTTCACAATTGTTGAGCTCCTTTCTTCCCAGTAGATGACACTGTAGAATACTATCCTATAATTCACTATTGTAGGATGGGAGAACAGGAAACTAACAGAATTACCAGTCAATAACTTTTTTTCTTTGCCCCATTGCTATTTTTTTTTTTTTTGTGTATGTACCGCTTACATATGCATATTCCACTTTCTACTCATAGGAGATAATGTGACCTGGCAGCTCTTTGCAGACCCGTGCAAGTGTTTTGTGGTTCACACTTGAGGACCTTTTTCCCTACAAGTTGCAGAGCAATGTAACATCGCTATAGTGATATCGCCTAGAGTAGAATAACAGTCCTTTCTTTTGGTCATTGATCCTTGATTAAATTATTTGTCCAATGGTTTGACTGAATGGTCTTTTACAGGCCCTTCAGGCACCAGCATGCCATGAAAATCTGGTAAAAGTAGGTGGCTACATCCTGGGAGAATTTGGAAATCTAATAGCTGGTGACCCAAGATCCAGGTAAGAACACCTTCTAAAACAGACCACTTAAAATACTATAATTGTTTATCATGGAATCTTACAATGAATTCTTCTGGGTCTCTCAAATATTATGGTCACATACAGCTGAGTGTTGAACTGTTGTTATTAATTAATGCATATGTATTATGGTATCAGGAAAACTAAAGAAACTATTTTTTTCTCTTAAGTCCTCTGATTCAATTCAACTTGCTGCACTCCAAGTTTCATCTGTGTAGTGTCCCCACCCGTGCGCTGCTTCTGTCTACCTACATCAAGTTTGTGAACCTATTTCCAGAAATCAAAACTACCATTCAAGATGTATTGCGCAGTGACAGTCAGCTGAAGAATGCTGATGTTGAGCTACAGCAGAGAGCCGTTGAATACCTGAGGCTCAGTACCATTGCTAGTACTGATATCTTGGTAGGTACATAGAGTTATATATGGAATAGTCTTTGCAAGTGGGTGACTATCAAATACAATTCTAAGTCCTCTGTCTGGGCAGGATTCTACTTAAATGTTTTAGTGGATGTTGCTTAGTAAATGGACTGCTCAGAACTTTGTTAAGATGAAGTTATGGTTGCCCAGTACTGTCTTATGCCATTCCAGACGATCGAGTTCTGGTACATTCCAAACTTCTGAAAATCAAAAAATGAACAGATAAGGTATAATGCAAATAGAAATAGAATAGAGTTAAGATGCATGGCACCCTGACAACCCAGCTTTAATTCTGCTCCTTGGATCTGGCAGTAGTCATTGGAATGGTTCACGAAAAGTGGAGCTATAGTAGGTAGACTTGAAGAGGGCTATGATAAAGTGTCAATCTGTTATGGTCCACTGATATGAATTGCAGCATTTATCTGCATGTACTGCAGCAGTGTTCATTGTTAAGTGTAGCTGTTTTGAATGGTGGAGGGATTAGTTGGAGGAGGTTTACAGAGCTGCTATGGTAAGATGAAGTGAGCTGCATGTTTATCTTGAGGAGTTAAGTATGACTCTCTTCTCAGATTTGAGCTCTTTAGGTTGTGTCACTAATGATGCACAGAAGTTTTTTGTCATGGGGTTTTGTCAGCAGTCTTCTGACATACAAGTCTCCATGACTAAATGAGATGTAAGTGACATAATGCTCCTGACAAAGGTGAAGGAGTGGTAACATTTAGCAAGACTGGGGTGATTTGTGGGGAGTGACCTCTGAGTGCAGTCCATGTGTAGGTAGCTCTTGTTATGCTATGCTTGATCTAAACGAGAGTTTTGCCTCAGCAAAGAGAAGGTGTTAAACTTTGTCTTAGAGTGCTTATGATCTGTTCCCAGACTGTTGGGTAACATATCTCTAAGGGTATAGTGGTGGTATGTGTTGTGGCATATTGAGGCATTACACAGAGTTAATGTTGCATTGAAGGGATAGTGTATATCTTAACTCTGTGTTTCTTAATTTTCAGAGCTTGCAGTGTAGCTGAACTTGATGTTCTAGAATGGCCTGAAGCAGCACCAGGCAACCTTAATGCTGTGTCAAAGTTTTTAGGCAGATAAATTCTGTGTGTGTTTGTGTGTGTGTGGTTTTTTTTCCCTTTCTGCTCTGTCAACATTTTTGAGCTCTTAAAGAGCAACAGTTAGAGGCATGGAATTTCACTGAAGGATCATAGTAAAAATATTTTCAGAAACCCAATTCTTCATCAAAGCTCTAGACATTGAACTGGGTTTAAAAATCAGTGTTTGGATGATTCCTTACGTTAAGGGGTAGTCTACACTGAAAAGTTACATCAGCGTGCTGCCTCTCTCAGGGATGTGAAAACCCACATTCTGAGAGATGCAATTAATGTAGGCAGTGCTAGGTCAGTGGAAGAATTCTTCAGTCTACCTAGCTACTGTCTCTTGGGGAGGTGGACTACCTGCAGAAGAGGTTCTCAAACTGGGGCCATGGAATGTATTCTTTGGGAGTATGGGGTGAGAAACCACTCAACCTTCAGAAAGGAGCAACTGGATAGTGGTGGCTGCTGGCCGGGCATGCAGCTCTGAAGGCAACACAACTGCCAGCAGCATCATAAAAGTAAAGGTGGCAATGCCATATCATGCCATCTTTTTTCTGTGCTGCTGCTTGCAGTGGCACTGCCTTCACAACTGGGCATCTGTCCAGCAGCTGCCACTTTCCGCTCTGCCTTTAGAGCTGGGCAGCCATATATGCATAAGTCATGATGGTTACATTACTCCAAATGCTTACTGCACATACTTTATCGTCTATATCACTAGTGCTTATTTCATTGAATGCTCCTAAAGTAAAATCAGAATCTGCATGTGGATTTTGGAGCACTTTAAAATATCTTAAACCAGAACAAAACTTCAAAAAGGAGCCTCCATAAAATGCAGGCAAAGAACAACTAACTTACGTAACACAGATTCTCCAGAAATTACCACAAAATAGGACTTGAACTCACAGTGCATGCGTGTTGCTTAGATTCAGTGTCCATAACATGTCACCTTGAGCCACCCAATTACTATGACAACAGACAACCTGCAAACCCTCTAGTCTTCCTGCATGTGTGTATTTCGCTGTTTTGTCAGTTTAGGTCAACCTGACCTGGAGCTCTAAACTTAATAACTCACAATACTGCTTCTCCAAAGGCACATGGGTGCTCTGCACTACTGAGATAAATCCCAAGGGGTGATATCAGTTTGGGAAGGATCAAAACCAGGTGATTTTATAAAAGTGGTGATGTTGTTTTTTTAAGGGGATTGCATCTCAGGAATCGCTTGCTCAAATGACCCTAAATTTTTACCACAAACCCTACCTACTATGCATCCCCATGAGGCACAGCAAATAAAACAATCAGAGTCGGCTTATGACTTTAAAGCACTTAATTCTTTTAAACAGTAAGCAACTCTCAACCTTAACTATAGCAGAGCTATTGCTTAGGTGGTGGATTTCTGTACTCTGCCACAAGAAGCAATGCTATAGTGGTGTATCCTTTGAAAGATTGGGATGATCTGTTTTCTTGCAAGTGTCTACCTGTCTGAAGACACGTGTGTTGTACTGAAAACTAATATTAGCTTATTTCATGGCAAGGCAACTGTGCTAGAAGAAATGCCTCCATTTCCAGAGAGGGAGTCATCCATTCTGGCTAAGTTGAAGAAGAAGAAAGGTCCCGGCACAGTTACTGACCTAGAAGAGATCAAAAAGGAGAGGAACTCTGATGTGAATGGAGGCACTGAATCCACCCCTGTTAATGCCAGTACTGTGGTATGTTTCTTTAAGTAATTATACCACTTGTGATAACCAATCTAATACCAATTATGATTTTCTAGGAGGGAAATGAAGAGATTCCTTACATTTTGCTTGTTCGTTGACTTGTATTGTACATTCAGTGTTTCTTAAATCTGAGGCTCCTGATGTTTGTATAAAGTAGCTGGAAAAGCTGTATTTTAATTCCGAAGGTGAGGGAAGTAGCGAGTAGAATTTGCAGAAGTTGAAGTCTGGGGGGGGCCAAATTAGACCAAGACTGTGTGTGCTTTTGATAATCTGTGTATAGTTAAAGGTATTCTAACAGTTTCAAAGTAACATTTTGAAAAGAAAAGGGTTGACATTTTCTCATTCGTGGGATAAATTTTGGACAAAGCATGTTTGAAGAATCAACTTCATTAACACTCTTAGAGGCTAATTATCTGTAATGTAGTTCTGTGAAACATTTTTTAAGCTAGATGTTCTAATTTTCTCTAGTACAGATTGACTTTTGCCAGTTTATTTTTTTGTTTCAAAGCATTCAGGACACTGCTGCACTTAATGTAATCTAACGTGGATGTACTTTAAACTGATTTAACCCTTACTTATATTCATTTATATAAGGTCATAACTTGAGTTGAATTGGTGCACATTTTAAGTGTAAACAACATCAGTCCTGGGCTTTTCCTGATCTGTATTTCCCAATTATGCTGAATTGCAAGGTGGTTTTGTGATGGAGTGCTGTCTACTTGATTGACTAGGATGAGATTCATTATCTCTTGTGACTAAAAGCAAAACCAAAATCTGTAACTGTTAGAATTAATTTTCTAAGCTTTTTAACATTCTATTCTTAGCCTTGTAACACATTTTGTGCCCATCTTTTTTAAATGCTTCTCCTTTTAGACTTAGCAAAGATATTATGCTTTCGCTATTGAACTCTCATAATGAATGGTACACTGTACCACTGTATTTGAAAGTTAGTGATCCAAGTTTTTCATCTCAAGATGATGATGTCCTCCGTTTTCTTCTGAATGGATATTAAGCCAACCTTCTTGCATACTGTTTCTAACACAATGCAGTGTTTCATACTGCATTATTAGGGAGGAGTGCATGGTAGGGAGAGATTCTTCTTTGAGTGATTGCTCATATCCATTCCAGTTAGGTGTGCGCATCGCGCGTGCATGTTCGTCGGAAGATTTTTACTCTAGCAACTCTGGTGGGTCGGCAGGTCGCCCCCTGGAGTGGCGCCGTTATGGTGCTGGATATATACCCCTGCCGACCCGACCGCTCCTCAGTTCCTTCTTACTGCCTGTGTTGGTCGTTGGAACAGTGGAGCGCGGCTTAGCTGTCCTCCACTTCCCTAGCTTCTCCTTGTTCACTTGATCTCTTGTTGTATATAGTTAATTAGTATATAGTGTAATTAGTTTTATAGTTCTTAGTTAGTGTACATAGTTTAGCGGGGTTCAGGCATTAGCCCTTCCCCGCACCTGGTGCTGGGGCCCATGCCCGGTTCACCGGGATTTAAGCCGTGCTCGGCCTGTAAGAAGCCGATGCCCACGAGCGATCCCCATGACTCTTGCCTAAAGTGCCTGGGGGAATCGCACATTTCCGATAAGTGCCGCATTTGTAAGGCCTTTAAGCCTCGGACAAAAAGGGAGAGGGACTCTTGGTTAAAGACTCTCCTTATGGAGGCAGCTCTGAACCCTCCGTCCTCGGCACCGAACGTTGACAGTGCTCCTCCGGCACTGGACCACGCCGGCTCTGCCAAAACACCTCGGCACCGGCCTTCTTCGGCGCAGGGATCTGATTGAAGGCTCTCAGCTCCCACCATGCCTGCGGCACAGACTCGTTCGGATCACCCGGCACCTACTCCTGCTGCGGCACCGACAACTGTGGTACCGTCAACTCCAGTTCCAAGAGGGCCATTGGGTCCGGTCCTTGAAAGCTCTCCTCAGAGGCCTGTGGTTGAGCTTGCGGTCCCCTCCACACCGGAGACATTCGCCTCGGCCAGGGACCTGATTGAGATGACTGAGTCTGCCCTGCCTCAACCCCTGGCAGCGCCGGTGCGGGTATTGCATTCCAGAGGCAAGCCAGCTGCTATGAGACCTCCTTCGATGGACTCGACAAGCCGGCACCGCTCTCGATCCAGGTCCCGGCACCGCTCGAGGTCCCGCGAATGGTCCCGGTCGAGACGCCGCTCGCAGTCCCGGTACCGCTCACCTAGGCTGTACCGGTTGCACTCGCGGCACCGATCCACCTCTTGTCCTGCCCGGTACTCTTGGTACCGCTCTGACTCTAGGCACCACTCCCGGTACTGAGACTCTCGCAGCTGGTCCCGCCGCAGACTGTTGAGATCCAGGTCGACCTCCCGGCACTGCGCTGGTTGCAGGTCCCGATCTCATTCTTGGTACCACTATGGCTCCCGGTACCGATCCCCGGCACCGAGGAGATCTCCAGCGACGAGAGCGAAGGATTCATTCCAGCCTCACTCGGCTCCTCCTTGGCCGTTCCGGCACCCTTCCGTGTCGTCTCAGGCGAACAGTATATATGCCCTGGACACTGATGTGCCTGCTGCATTGTTTCAGGAGCCCCAACCTCAAGATCATGGCCCGCAGCGATGGGGTTTCTGGATGTCTTGGGCGTACCATTAGGCTCAAGGCTCTCAACCAGGTCACTCGTGTTCGGCCACCTCAGAGCGTTAGGCGCCGGAAGCCACGATCACCTGTCCCCCTCCTCCCCTATGGAGGAAGGGTTGACCTAGCCTCAGGATTCTCACATCCCTGGGGGGACGCAGTCCATCCACCAGGCAGAATCCTCATCAGACCCACTGGTTCCAGGTCTCTCGTCTTCATCCTCCCCTGACGAGGCTATAGCTGGAACCTCTTCTGTTGGCCCTCCACCGATTTACCTCAGGGCCCACCAGGACCTGCTCAGGCGTGTTGCACAAAATATGAACTTGCAAGCCGCGGAGGTCCCGGAGGTACAGGACCCAGTGGTGAACATCTTGTCATCAGGTGCCCCCACTAGAATGGGTCTTCCCTTCATTAGGACCATACAGGCCAACGCCAGTACCATCTGGCAGTCTCCGGCCTCTGTCCCACCGGCGGCGCGAGGAGTTGAGCGTAAATATATGGTGCCTTCCAAGGGCTATGAATATCTCTATGTCCATCCTCCTCCCTGCTCCCTCGCTGTCCAGTTGGTCAACGAGAGGGAACGCCATGGTTAGCAGGTGCCAGCCCCTAAATCAAAGGAGGCGAGATGCATGGACTTGCTAGGGCGCAAAGTATATTCGGCAGGGGCTTTCCAACTCCGCATGTCCAACCAGCAAGCTCTCCTTAGCCACTATAGTTATAACACCTGGGCGGCAGCGGATAAATTCAAGGAGTTGCTTCCACAAGACGCCCGGCAGAAGTTCTCGGCCATCCTCGACAAAGGAAAGAAGGTGGCAAGAACTTCCCTCCAGGCTTCTCTGGACACCCCGGACTCAGCTGCCAGGACTCTGGCCTCTGGCGTGACCATGCGCCATATCTCATGGTTGCAGGTTTCCGGAGCTCCAACACATGATCCAAGATCTCCCATTTGAGGGCCAAGGGCTATTTTCGGACAAAACTGACCCTAGGCTGCAGAGCCTAAAAGACAACAGGGTCATTATGTTCTCGTTAGGGATGCACACGCCGGTGACCCAGCGCAGGCCTTTCCGTCCCCAACCGCACCGCCCTTACCCTCAGCCCCGGCAAAGGCAAGACTTCGCCAGACGGCGAGGCAGAACCGGTCACCGAAGACAATCGAGCAACCAAGGGGGCCAAAACCAAAGCTCCTCAAAGCCTTCCTTTTCAAGGTGCGCCCGAGGGCTTTGTACCAGTTTCTTTAAAGGATCCGTCCCCTCCCTTTTCCAACCGTCTTTCCTTTTTCCTCCTTGTGTGGTCCCAGCTAACATCAGACCGTTGGGTCTTATGCACACCTGGAATTTGGATACCACCTCCAATTTATTTCAAGCCCCCCCCCCCCTCCGCCTCCCTCCCTTGTCCCTCTTCAGGGACCCCTCTCACGAGCAACTCCTCCTGCAGGAGGTGCAATCACTCCTCGCCAAAGGAGCCATAGAGGAGGTGCCGGAGCATGAGCAAGGCAAGGGGTTTTACTCCCGCTACTTCCTAATTTCCCAAAGCAAAGGGAGGTCTCAGACCCATCCTCGAACTGCGGGAACTCAACAGATACATGATAAAGGTGAAGTTCCTTATGGTATCCCTGGGGACCATTACCCATCCCTGGATCCTGGAGACTGGTATGCCGCCCTCGACATGAAAGATGCCTACATCCACATAGCCATCTTCCCACCTCACAGGAGGTTCCTCCAGTTCGTGGCCAGCCGCCGACATTTTCAGTTCGCAGTCCTCCCGTTCGGGCTCACTACAGCCCCAAGAGTATTCACCAAATGTATGGCTGTAGTCGCTGCCCACCTCCGCCGCAGTCGGATACATGTGTTTCCGTATCTGGACGACTGGCTCATCTGCGGGACCTCCGAGGCACGTGTCCTCTGTCACATCCACATTGTCAAGGACCTTTTCCTACATCTCGGTCTAATGATCAATGCAGAAAAATCGACTCTGATCCCCACTCAGAGGATAGAATTTATTGGCGCCACCCTGGACTCCACTCTTGCCAAAGCCTTTCTACCACTGCCACGATTCCAGACTATGGCAGCCATCATCCGGAGTCTGTGAGCGGCACCGTTGACCTTGGTGTACACTTGCCTTGCTCTCCTGGGCCACATGGTGGCCTGTATGTTTGTAACAAACTATGCCAGACTGCGCCTCCAGCCCCTCCAGTCCTGGCTCAACTCACAATACCGACCAGCCAGGGATCCTCTGGACATGGTCGTTACCATTCTCCCAACCATCCTAGACTCCTTACAGTGGTGGCTGGATCCATCCATGGTGTGTGCAGGGCTCCCGTTCCATCCGCCCCAGCCCTCGGCATCCCTGACAACTGACGCGTCATCCCTGGGTTGGGGGGCTCACCTCGGACACCTATGCACCCAGGGGCTTTGGTCATCTCAAGAGCTGACCCTCCACATCAACGTCCAGGAGCTGAGAGCGGTCCACCTCACTTGCCAGACGTTCCGACAGCACCTACAGGGCCGTTGTGTTGTCGGTGAATACTGACACACAATGGCCATGCACTACATAAACAAGCAGGGTGGCACAAGATCTTCGCCCCTGTGTCAAGAAACCTTACGACTTTGGGACTTCTGCATAGCCCACTCTATACACCTCATCGCGTCCTTTCTCCCGGGAGTTCGGAACACGCTGGCGGATCGCCTCAGCAGATCCTTCCTTTCCCGCGAATGGTCACTTCACCCAGACGTTGCTCTTTCGCTCTTCCGGAGGTGGGGATTTCCCTGGATAGACCTCTTTGCGTCTCACGGGAATAGGAAATGCCAGACGTTCTGCTCCTTTCAAGGCCTCTCACCAGGTTCGGTGGCGGACGCCTTCCTTATACCGTAGATGACGAACCTGCTCTACGCCTTCCCACCATTTCCGCTCGTCCACAGGGCCCTACTGAAAGTACGCAGGGACAAAGCCCGCTTAATCATGATAGCTCCAGCGTGGCCTCGGCAGCACTGGTACACCATGTTGCTAGACCTGTCCGTAGCCGACCCTGTTCCCCTACCTCTTCACCTGGACCTTCAGTCCCTCCAACTCAGGACCACGACAAACTGCGTCACCCAGACCTTCAGTCCCTCCACCTCACAGCATGGCTCCTGAGTGGCTGACCCAGTCTGAGCTGCGTTGCTCTGCCCCAGTGCAACAGGTGCTCCTGGGTAGCAGGAAGCCTTCCACTAGAGCGACGTATTTGGCCAAGTGGAAGCGTTTCGCATGCTGGTGCGTGGAGCGGAACTTTCTTCCCACTGAGGTCTCCATTCCCAACATCTTGGATTACCTCTGGTCCCTCAAACAACAGGACCTAGCGGTATCATCTCTCAGGGTCGATTTGGCGGCCATTTCTACCTTCCACCCAGGGGAGAATGGCTGCTCGGTATTCTCACACCCGATGGTGTCTAGATTCCTTAAGGGCCTAGAGCGCCTTTACCACCAGGTACGCTGCCCTACCCCTACATGGGACCTTAACCTGGTTCTTGCCAAACTCATGTCCGCCCCATTCGAGCCGTTAGTGACTTGCTCCCTTCTCTATCTCCCATGGAAAACCGCTTTCCTGGTGGCCATCACATCAGCGAGACGAGTCTCGGAGCTTCGGGCGCTCACGGTAGATCCCCCATATACTGTGTTCCACAGGGACAAGGTGCAGTTGCGACCGCATCCGGTCTTTCTCCCCAAAGAGGTATCAGCCTTCCATGTTAACCAGGAGATCTTCCTAACTGTTTTCTTTCCAAAGCCATATTTGTCACACAGGGAGCAGCAGCTACACTCCCTAGATGTCTGTAGAGCACTCGCTTTTTATATCGAGCGAACAAAGCCATTTTGCAGAACCCCCCAACTCTTTGTTGTGGTGGCTGAGTGTGTCAAGGGCCTACCCATCTCCTCGCAGCGGATGTCCTCCTGGGTAACGTCGTGACGCACCTGTTAAGACTTGGCTCACGTCCCATTGAACCACGTAACTGCGCACTCTACCAGGGCTCAGGCCTCATCGGCTGCTTTCCTCTCTTACGTGCCCATTCATGAAATTGTCGTGCAGCTACCTGGTCCTCGGTCCACACCTTTGCCTCCCACTGTGCCCTGGTTCAGCAGTCCAGGGATGACGCAGCCTTCGGCTCCGCAGTGTTACACTCTGCGACATCTCACTCCAACCCCACTGCCTAGGTAAGGCTTGGGATTCACCTAACTGGAATGGATATGAGCAATCACTCAAAGAAGAAAAGACAGTTACTCACCTTTGTAACTGTTGTTCTTCGAGATGTGTTGCTCATATCCATTCCAAACCCGCCCTCCTTCCCCACTGTCGGAGTAGCCGGCAAGAAGGAACTGAGGAGTGGTCGGGTTGGCAGGGGTATATATCCAGCGCCATAAAGGCGCCACTCCAGGGGGTGACCTGCCAACCCACCGGAGTTGCTAGGGTAAAAATCTTCCGACGAACGTGCACATGCGGCGCGCACACCTAACTAGAATGGATATGAGCGACACATCTCGAAGAACAACAGTTACAAAGTGAGTAACTCTCTTTTCTTAGTTGTGTGCGTGCACTGCGTGCACAATTATCGGAAGATTTTTTTCTCTAGCAACACTTGGTGGGTCATCTGAGGTGCCCCCTGGAGTGGTGCCCTTATGGCGCCGGCTATATGCCCCTGCTGACCCAGCACCCCCTCAGTTCCTTCTTACTGCCCGTGGCCCGTGACTGTCATTGGAACTGTGGAGTGCAGCTAGCTGTTCGCCACCTTCCCTAACATTTGTCTTTAGTCTGTGTTAATAGTTCTCATTAGTGATAAGTAGTTGTTAATTGTTGTTTACAGTTGTAGGTAGTATAGTGTAGTTTAGTTTAGTTTCTGAAAGGGAGCTGGGATCCGCCCCCCCCCCAGGCCCGGTGCCTAGGCCCATGCCGGGGTCTCCAGGTTTCAAACCCTGCTCGGCTTGCCTGAGGCCATGCTGACGGGAGACCCCCATGACTCCTGCCTAAGGTGTCTAGGGGAATCCCACTAAGCAGCCACTTGCCGCATTTGCAAGGCCTTCAAGCCAATGACCAGAAAGGAGCGTGACTCTAGATTGAAACAGCTCCTCATGGAGGAGGCACTTAGCTCGGTCCCTTCCACTTTACGGGATCCAGCACTGTCATCCTTGGTGTGGAGTGCCCCCGCGGCACCGACTGATCTGGCACCACGTTCGGACTCGTTGAAAGACACACGCCAGATCTTCACAGTCCTCCACCCCCACGGCACCGGTCTCTGTTTCCGAGTCAAAGGAAGAAACATTCCAAGCAGTTGCCAGCTGCTTCCAGCTCGTTGTCTCACCATCTGCCGGCGCCTCCCAGACCGCAGCCAGAGCTGCGTCCGTTGCCGGAGTGCATGGGCCAATTAACGGCTCCTGCACCGTCAACTCCGGCACCGCTAGGGCCATCGAGTCCGGTGCTTGTGAGCTCTCTGGTACGCACAGTGGTTGAGCTGGGACTGCCTTCTACACTAGAGACCTTCTCAACAGCACAGGACTTGATCGTGCTCATGGAGCCGGTTCTTCAGCAGCCCCCAGCACCGCCTGTGAGGATGTTCCTGTCAAAAGGGAAGCCGTCCCTGATGCAACCGTCCAGCGAAGCAGGACAGCACTGGTCCCGGTCCCAGCACCCGTCTAGGTGCTGCTTGCAGTCCCGGCACCGATCTCGTTCTCGGCAATGGTCGCACTCGTGCTACCATTTGGACTTGAGGAGGTCTGAATCATGATACGGCCGGTACCTGTCAGACTCTCAGCACTGGTCCCAGGGCCAATCTCGTCTGAGGTCTCCAAGATCCAGATCAGGCTCACGGTACTGCTATGCCCGCAGGCACCATTCACCCTCTCGGTACCACTCCGCAACACGCCACTGGTCTCTGGCACCAAGGGACTCGGTACCATCCCATTCAGCACAGCCTTGGCCGTCCTGGTCCGCTTCTGCATTGTCACGCTCACAAGGTGGCTTCCATGCCCAGGACCAGGGCGAGAGCGATGCAGGCCAGTGGCAGGAAGAAGGCCAATACCTGGGCCAGGAACCTCCACAGTGGTCCTCTTTTGTTTCCACAAATTAGCCAGCCAGCTCCTACATGGGACCTCAGCCTGGTTCTCTCCAGGCTCATGGTGGCCCCTTCTTACCTCATGGCTACCTGCTCGTTTCTGTGCCTTTCCTGGAAGACAGCCTTCCTCGTAGCTATCACTTTGGCGAGACATGTATCAGAGCTTAGAACTCTCACATCGGAACCACCGTATATGGTGTTTTTTTAAGGACAAGGTACAGCTGCGACCACACCCTACCTTCCTTTCTAAGGTGGTGTCTGCCTTCCATGTCAACCAAGACCTCTTCCTTCCAATTTTTTATCCAAAGCTGCACGCTTCTTGACAGGAACAACAGCTGCACTCCCTCGATGTTCACAGGGCCCTCGTTTTTTACATCGAGCGAACGAAACCTTTTAGAAAGATGACCCAGCTGTTCGTAGCTGTGGCAGACCAGATGAAGGGCCTCCCGGTCTCCACCCAGCGCATCTCGTTCTGGATTACATCATGTATCCATGGGTGCTGTGACTTAGCTGGCGTCCCAGCTACACACCTGACCGCTCACTCCACTCGGGCTCAATCTTTGTCTTCTGCCTTCCTGGCTCATGTACCCATACAGGAGATCTGTAGGGCAGTGACTTGGTTGTCGATACTTACCTTTGCTTCCTAGTATACCATAGTGCAGCAGTCCAGGGATGATGTGGCATTTGGTTCAGTGGTCCTTCGCTCTGCAACATCTCACTCCGACCCCACCGCCTCAGGGTAAGGCTTGGGAGTCATCTAATTGGAATCAATATGAGCAAGCACTCAAAGAAAAGATGGTTGCTCACCTTTATAACAGTTGATCTTCAAGATGTGTTGCTCATATCCATTCCAAACCCGCCCTCCTTCCCCTCTGTCAGAGTAGCCGGCAAGAAGGAACTGAGGGGGCACTGGTTGGCAGGGGCATATATCTGGCACCGTAAGGGCGCCACTCCAGGGAGCACCTCAGCTGACCCACCGAGTGTTGCTAGGGTAAAAATCTTCCAACGATCGTGCACGCAGCACACGCACACCTAATTGGAATGGATAAGAGCAACACATCTCAAAGAACAACACTTGCAAAGGTGAGTAACCGTCTTTTCCAAACAGCATCTTCCTAATCAACTAACTTCAGTTTATGCCGCTCTATCCAGGGAAGACCTTCACTTATTTCTTATTGCATGGAAATATAGAATTTGGGGGCGGGGGGGGAGCCTGTTACCTTCTGAAACACTTTGCGTGTGATTCTAGTGTAGACATAAATAAGCATCTGCACCTAAATGAAGTGTGAAGTGTCAGAGGGGTAGCTGTGTTAGTCTGTAGCCACAAAAACAACGAGGAGTCCAGTGGCACCTTAAAGACTAACAGATTTATTTGGGCATAAACTTTCATGGGTAACCGCCCCCAATTCTTCAGATACATGGAATGAAAATTACAGGTACAGACATAGATGTGCCAGTATATCTATGCCTATATTTGTAATTTTCACTCTGTGCATCTGAAGAATTGGGGGGTTTTACCCATGAAAGCTTATGTCCAAATAAATCTGTTAGTCTTTAAGGTGCCACTGGACTCCTCGTTGTTTTAACTTAAGTGTGTAATACTAAATCTGCTGCAGCTCTGATATTTGAATGCATAGGTTAAGCACATGCGAATAGTGGAACACACACAATTCTTGGTTTTGTTGCTGATTCTTTGATTTTTTTAATTCCATTTTTTTCTGCATACTGTTTGAAGGCCTTGCCTGATTCTCCACTTCAGGGCTCACTGGCTGAACTAGTTACTGGGCCCAGACCCCGCCCTTCCCGTCTGAATTCTTCTCATTTAGCCATCCACAACCTTCAGACAAGAGTTCCTTGTTTGTTTAAAGGATTCTTCACTTCTGAGGTCTTTTTAATTAGTCTTGTTGCCGGCATGAAGTCTTAAAACTTTTTGCTTTTTGGTACTTGCAGTTATTCATGACAAGGCCTGCGCTGCTTTGGGAAGTGGTTTGGGAGTGAATTATTAACATGCATGCCTATTTCAGTTTAAATATCCAGTTGTCTTAAACGCTGATATACAGTCAACTAAGAAATTCAAACTTTTCATGAATCAGATACTATAGTGAATTGTTTCTAAATCCTCCTGTTGCTGTAATTTCTCATGTTCCCCTGCTCTCCATTACTTGATAGATGTTGCTATATTTTCATGGGTTTCCCTCTTAGCTACTCTGCAAATACTAGAAACGTCACCAAACTAGAATCCATCCCATTCAAGACCTTCTGTTCTCTTGCAGGGTGAGATTTGCACAATAGTTTAAAACCTTGGCATTGCTAGGCTACCTCTATTGTTTGGTAATTGTAATTTCCTTTTGACATAAGTGCATTTGGATATTTCAGAATTCCCAGTAAGGCAGGATCTTACTCTGCTGTCTCTCCTCCCCCTCCCGCCCTCCACCCCCATTAGTATATACCTAATACTAATTTACAGTCACTTGCTGCTTTTCTTCCCTTGAGAGAAGTAGTAAACAATACTTTGCATGCGTGTCTTTAGCATTGCGTTGATGTTAATTTTTCTGTTGATCATGTTAATTCCCTTCAAATTTGAACATGTGGGTTTTTTTGTTTGTTGAATCTTTAAAGAGAAGCAGTAACATGGAAATTTTTCCCTAACTTCATCTTTACCTATAATGGGACTTTAATTTGCAGCACACTTCTTCAACAAATTAGCTTTTCATAGTGGATTTAGAAGACCTCTTGTGACTACAGATCTATATTGGCCTTGTTTTTTTTTTTTTTAAATATATTTTTGAGGGGTGGTACCCAACGTAAGATGCCTGACCTAACATAATTCTCAAAGTGAGAGCCACACTCAGACTGAGACACCTTTTAAGGTGTCTCAACTTGGGTACCCAAAATCACTGGTCACTGCTGAAAATTTTGACCCTCAGTGGTAATGAAGGGTATGAGAAGTGTTATCAGTACTGTGTATATATGGTACGGTTGAAGTTTTTAACTATATTAAACTAAATGGACCCAAAGAGCAGTTGTTGGTTTGATTCTCCACTGCTTAGTTGACTGACAGAAAGTCAGTCCTAACTTGCTGATTCTCAGCTGCCAAGCCCCAACATAAATTAAACTTGAAGGGGGCAGCATAGACTTATGCTGCTGGTGAAAGACCAAGGCTCTTATTCCAATGTAGATTTGGGTACAGTGGTGCCTTGTTCAACCATGCCGCACCCTTGACGTTCACTTTACCTCCCATTATGCAGGAAGGGATGTCGTTCTAGTACAAAGGTGGTGGAGCTGCCAGTGTAGATGGAAATCTCCAATGCAGATCTTTAGCTGCTTCAGGTTTGCTTTGTGCACCAGAGAATCTGTCCCAAATAACTATTACCAATTTTAAAAATGGTCACTTTTTTAAATGCTTATGAATTTTTTGAATTTTACAGTGGAATCACTTAAAAGTTTAGAAAAAAATAAATCGAGCTCTGTTTAGCACATGTTGTAAAGTTCTACAAGAAGGAAAATATTTCCGTTCCAAATCAGTGTAATAAGGCCCCAATTTAGCTTTCATTATAATTGTCACTATGGAATCACAATTTGCACACCTGTACACATTGTGATTAGGAGTTTACATAAGTAAATTGTCACTATATGTCCACTTATTAATGTCTTGGTTTTTTCCAGGAGAAGGTTAACTACCTTTCCCTCGATCTCCTTCCCTTTTAGGAAGAGGGAAAATTCCCAACCAACCGTCCAAGAAATACAAGTTCCACAAACTTTTAATGCCAGATTCTCCATCCACTGGAACTCCTCGTTCATTTTACTTCCTTTGCGACTTAAGTGATGTTACTCTACTTGTTTTGGGAAATCTTGTACTAGATTTTATTTCCTTTCTTAACCAACGTTAATTTAGGAGCATCCTGGTTTCTGGCTTATTAGTCTCAATGCTTCTCTTTTGAGTGTGTGCATGGCTTCAGAACTTAACATTCAAGTGTATAAACAAAGAACTATATTTTGTTAAAAGGAAAGGGTTTTTAATATTCAGGAAAACATCAGTTTTAGGCATCTGGGTTTGTCAAAATGTCCTGAAATTTAGGTTTACACAATAGTTTGTCATGTTGGGACACAAGTATTTTGGATTAGAGTTGTGTAAAGTTGGAGTTTGCAAAATAGTACAGGTTAACCTGTACTATTTTTGATGTTCAAAGGTGAAGGAGGGAGATAGCTTTAACGCACCCTAGTTCTTCTTGGTATCTGGTTTACAACTGGCTTTATGGGAAGGTAAAATCTAGTTATGAGAAACTAGCAATTTTTTGGCTATGAAACTACCTGTCTGAGGCCATTTAAAGGGCAAGGTGATAGCCACATGTGGAAGATGTCATTATTTCCTACAAATAAAACTATTTTAAAAATCTGAGCCAGTCTTTATTGGGGAGCAGGGGATGAGGCACAGGTTTGCTTGGGCTTTGTATTAGTATATATGAATGAAATGCAACTTTAAGGTGTTCCATTTTATCTTCTACAGTCTACTCCTTCTCCATCAGCAGACCTTCTGGGCCTCGGTGCAGCTCCTCTCACCAGCTCTGCTCCTCCACCTTCCTCTACTGGCAGTTTGCTGGTGGATGTATTTTCAGACTCTGCCTCTGTGGTTGCACCTCTTGCTCCTGGCTCTGAAGATAACTTTGCAAGGTAGTTAAAATAATTCTCAACTGAGTTGGGCGTAGGTGGTGCCTCTTATCTTCCCCTTTTCCACCCTACCCTTATGAAGAGTACAAACAACTGAAACTCCCCCCCCTTAAGAACAACATAGCTTTGTCAGTCCTACTTAATGTCATGTGAAGGGAATTCGTATACTAATATAATCACATAAGGGCAAGCTTAGAGTGTGTTTATTTTATGCTTAATATCCAGATTATATTGAGTACAGTTAGATTTAAATGCAGTGATAAGGTCAGTGGATAATTTTGGGCCTGGCCATAAATGATTTCTATTTTATTCCTTTCAGTTTTAAGTGCATAAAGGTACGCTGTTCTTCCATGCATTTCAATATCAGGCTGTAGGTATTAATGTATTAGTTTGTAGTGGTGAACTGTTATTTCAGATTTTGGATTATCTAGCTTAAATTGAATAGAATTCCTTTCTTATTCCTGGGTCATGCAGGACTCTAGCGATTGTGTCCTTGCATCTGTAACAAATCGCTGTTGTTGGCACAGGGTGGGTAGGTTATTGTTAATTTGTGTCTGACAGCAGATCTCCTAGAGCTATTAAACATAGTCTGTCTGAATGCATTAAACCAGTCACAGACCTGAAGGCATATTTAATTTGGCTTTTATATGTTGTTTATGACCTAACTACAGTCAATGGCCTCATTGTGAAGAAGCAAAAATAACTTTAAACAATGTCCCTTGTATTTAAAAGTACATATTATCCTACATTCCAGCATACCTTTTTAATTCAATGATCAATAACTGCTTTTATGTTACCAGCATTTTAGGTGACGTTCTCAATATAAAGCTTTCAGGCACTGTTCACAGGACATTAAATTCTTGGGTGTTGGTGTAAATATCATGAGGATCCATATTACTGCTAGCTTTTTCTAGCAGAGTTCTAGCACGTTAGCAGAGCTAATATTAAATAGAATATGTAACCTGAATCTCTTGTCCTTGAACACTTAGCTGAAAAACATTTGACTCTAGTTAAGAGTGCCTAGTCAATCAGGGTTTTTTTGTTTGTTTTTTGTTTTTTAAATTCCCACTGTGTCAAACCTCTAATTATAACATCTACTAAACAAGATTTAATATGACTGTGGACCAAGTCTTTAAAGTAATGGAGGGCAGCTAAGCCATTGCAGTATACAGCAGTCATGCTTTGTGTGTTTCTGCTGCCCTATTAAGTATAGGGATAAGTATGTGCTCCAGCACAGCTCTGTAAAATTGCCAGGAGAAAGTACCAGCCCAGGCACAATCTACTTGCCTGCAGTTTGCTATGGTTGAAAAATTTCATCCTAAAATATTTCATTCTTGCAAGATAGTGGATTGTATTAAAGACAAATTTAAGTGGCTCATACATGGTAACCTTTAGTGTGTGGCAGTAAAGTTAACCAATGTTTTAGAGCTGGCATCTGCTATACCTCTTCTCTGTCCTTTCTTTTCATTTAATGTTAAGCTGGTAGTTCAGGAGTGATCTGCAGGGGTGAAGCATTAATGCTTTATATGTGGACATTTGCTGCAGAAAAATGAGTAGCATTGCCGACCCCTACCGTATTGCAGTCATTACATTTGGTAAAGTGCTTGTCTAAGGTAGTTACTACCTAAGTGTCTTCTACAGTAACCTCTGCCATTTTCCCATAAGTAGTAAAGTGGGGTTAAGGAGGAAATCTGTTACTTGGTTAAGGGATGTTCTGGACAGTCTACCAGTGTATTTACTGTTGTATAATTGTTCTAAAATGTTTTGGCAATGCTTGGTCTTTCATTCAAGCAGTGCAGTTTTATTAGAGTTTGAGAAAAGCACAACTGTAACTAGAAATGTTCCAGTGGCAATGAGGACCTGGCATCCGTATGCAGACTAATGAAAGTTAATGGGCGTTCTTAAATATGGACTTAATCCAGATTTTTTTTGCACAATGATGCCTGGACTTACATGTCTAAAAAGGATTTAGAAGCCTGAAGTGGTATGATTTTAAGTGCTGAACGTTTCCACTCTTGTTGAAATCAGTGGAGACTGCAGGTGTTCAGCCCCTCTGAAAAATCCAGTTGCTTAGATGGCTAAAGTATTTAGGTACCTAACTCCAGATGTCTTAAAAACATAGGCCTTGGTGTTTCATATCCCAAAGTGCTGTTCTGAGGGAAGAAATAAAGGAAATGACTAAGCTCTTTTTTTTTTTTTTTTTTTTTTTTTTTTACTAACTTATAACTCTTGCCATCTCTATTGCTACCTCCTTTCTTCCTTTGTGCTGCTTGAATTAGCCCTGACCTGGCTTCATCTGAGGTAGTTTCTGAGGAACCAGCTGATACTGTGCATGATGCTGATGAGCTTATTCACAAGTAAGCAATACTAAAATCTTGCAAAGATGGGCAACTTCCAGAGCATTATCACAAAATAATCAGAAATCACACAGCAAGGGATTAAACTAAGTATTAACCCACTATTTTTCAAAGTGGCCAGTGTTTTTTCTAGACATGCAGTAAGACTGGTAAAGCACAGAGCTGGTTATAGATACTGAGTTGCATATGCTGTATACTCATTCACAACTTTGCCAGTGCAGCTCAGCGCTCACCTGCAATACCACATGCTGCTCTAAAACTAGGCCTCTCCTCATCGGTGTTAGTTGTATGCCACGTTTTGCAATCATTTTGGGGTTGAGAACAAATGTAACTGGGCATTAGGTAGGCATAGCCAAGAGTATTGGTATTGCAAGTGCACTTTGTTCAAGTGCTTAGTAGGTGAGACACTGAATTTAAGTTCATTAATCCACTAGATTAATGCTGGATTGAAAAATCTGTTACCTGGTACTTATATAGCATGTTTGTGTGTCTTGGTTTCCTCCCTATTTTCATTTTAAGCATAACATTGAAATTAACTTAAATAGTTAAAATAACGATACATTGAAAGGAAGGTGTGGGCTATAGTATAAATTCATTTAATTAAGTTTACAGTTTTTCTGTTGTCTGTCCTTTTTACTGACTACTTCAAGGCACCTGGGCCCACGATTCTCTTCTTTACGCTATCCACAAGACCTTTAAGTTCCGTGGCTTTGATTGCTTTGTAATAATTTGTCTTGCAGTTAAAATATAAACTCTTACCTTCCAAATGTGCCTATCTTTCTCTAGGTTTGTGTGTAAAAATAATGGAGTTTTGTTTGAAAATCAGCTGCTACAGATTGGACTGAAATCTGAATTTCGACAGAACTTGGGTAAGACCGATAATTTTATACGTTTTGAATACATCTAGTAGTTAACGTGGTAACTTCCTTGTTGTATCAACAGCACAGAATTGGGAATAAACCTTGTTAGTTAAAAATGGTTATTTTGTTAATTTACTGGTGACAAATTTTCTAAACATCTAAAGTGGATCAGATTTGAGGCCTAACCTGCTTAAGGAACTCTTTTTGTGTTGATGGTGGAAAACAGTTGTCTTAGGCTATGTCTTCGCTACAGACTATGTCAGCAAAATTTGTGTCATTCAGGGGTGTGAATATGCCACCACCCCTCACCCTCCTGTGACATAAATTAAACCAACATAAGTGCTCGTGCGTGTGCATGCAACTCTGTTGGCGGGGGAACTTCTCCCGCCAATATAGCTTCTGCCACTTGCAGAGGTGGGTTTTTTATGCTGACGGGAGAGCTTTCTCCTGTCGGCGTAGAGCATCTTCACCAGACGTACTGCAGAAAGACAGCTGTATCTCTACAGCTGCACTGCTGAAACACGGTACGTATAGACCCAGCCTTAGACTCTTGCTCCAAATGTAGTCAGTATACTTAATTAATGTTTTATGTGCTATACTTGAGGATTTTATAATTAAATGTTTTTACCTATTTCTTTCCAGGTCGGATGTTTATATTTTATGGTAACAAGACTTCCACTCAGTTCTTGAATTTTACTCCAACGCTAATCTGTTCAGATGAACTTCAGTCAAATATCCTTGATTTAATTGCTCCGCCTCATATGCAAGTAGTTATGTATGCACCTGATCATTACATATATCAAATGCAAAAATAAACAGTAATAAAGAAATACTTTGGCTAATGCAATCGCTGCTAGATTCAAGGTCTGATACCTCACAGAATGAGGAAGTTGTCCCTTCTTTGTCTTAAAAATAAAACCTTTTGGTGTCAGTGTAGAAAAATTAATTAAGCAAAATCTATGGCTCTAGAAAGAATACTACACGTAGTATTGTGTAGGATTTGTATAGGAATATCTTGTTGTTGTGAGAAGTTACCTAATACACTTTTGACAAGATTCATGGTATTGCATGGGCAAAGTTGCAAAGCACCAGCTTCCAGGAGAAAAAAGGGAGCATATTAAAATCAGATATTTGATTAATTTACCACAGAGCTATTGTCTATTGCCAAGTTTAGTTTAGGTCTCTCTGCTGGTACTAAAGTTGAAATGGTTTTAACTCTTTGGTACCAAGAGAGCTAATTAAAATTTAACCACAAAATACACTGAGAGTTAAAAGGGAATATGTCAAATTAGACACATGCAAACTAAATGAACTTTTCTGCTATGCAAGCTAATGTGGAGAGATTATTCACTGCTCTTTAAAATATTTGTTGCACTACCAAAACAGTCACTTTAAAGCAGTTAGTAAAAGTCTAGCTATGGATTTTGAATATACTTGATAGTATCAAAGAAAATAAGGACGCCTTATTAAAAATTCCATGAATATAGCATGTGGTAAAATAATCAGCAAACTGTCCAAGCGATGTTGTGATGTAGTAAATTGAAGTCAACTTGGAAGCTACAAGAAATGTAGTTAAGCCTTTGGTTACTAACTAAAGATCTTGATGCTAAAATATATATTTTTGACAGGCAAACTCTTTAAAAATGTGGTTTTGATTAAACCTCTTCCTTATTTAGAAATGGTTAGATTAACTTTCTGACTCCTTCCTTGCTTTCCCCATGAACTGAAAATATTTATTTTGCTTGGTTTAGCTTTTCTATGTGGTAAGTTCCACTGAGACCACTTACACTTGTGGATACAATGAACAGTTCATAAATCCTTTAAAAAAATTAATGGAATTTTAACTATAGAGTTTAGCTGATAAGTCTAGTGCATGTACTATATAGTATTTTGCAAACATTAACATAACGCTGAAATTGTACTTGCATCTTAATGACCTACCACTATTACAAGTAATGCCTAAAATTACTAAACTGAAAGATTATATGGGGAGGTTTTTTTTTTTCAAATTACTTTGCACCCTTGACATCACTATAAGGTTAATTTATTGTTTCACCATAGTCAGTTTTCATTGTTCTTGTGAGCCTTTGTGGTAATGAAGGGGAGGGGCAATGAATAAAACAAAAATTAAGACTTTTCTTTTAAATGATTGCTGGTCCTCTTAGTGTCATGTGTTGTGAGCAATAGGGAAATCAGAGAAGTCTCAAACTTTAGAATAAATTGAAACAAGTCCATGGTATTAACATTAGTCCCAGCAAATATATTACAAAATACAGTTTAAATTTTGTTGGATAAAAGCTTCATAACATACTTATGAGTCTGCCTTTCCTCTCATGGAAAGACAATATGGTACAAATTTTAGTGCCTTCGCTGAAAATTTTTCAGGCCGGTGAAGAGTACTGTGGATTAGTAGAATCATATTAGTAAAAACGAATAAATAAAATAATAAAGAATAAATGCATATTAGTAAAGATTGAATAGCTATATGAGAAATGCAAAGAAATTGGACATTTGGATGAAGAGAATAACAGGAGATATATCAAAAGATAAGAGCCTTCAGTTAAAGAAAAAAGGTGACCAATACAACTGTTAAGGACAAAAATGGACAATATTTGACAGACCCTAAAGACAAGAACGACAGATGGTGAGAATGTATCAAGCAACTATATGGTGATGATAGGCCTGCAAAATCTTAGCTAGAGATTAATTAAGTCCATCAGTAATGGATGAAGAAATCTTGGTATCAATAAAAAGATTTCGGAATGGGAAAGCACTAGGTGCGCTGGAATACTGGCCGAATTGTTAAAGTATAGTGGATGAAGACTTGAAAGCCCAGTCAGAGGTAATGAAAAATATATTTAAGACGGAGAATTGCCAGAATACTTCACAACCTTACATATCCAAACTGAAAAAAAGACCAGTGCTCGATTGTAAAGACTACAGAACTATCGCATGCCTCTAAGGTATGTCTATACTGGGGAGAAAAAAACAAAACAAAACAAAACCCATGGCAGTGAGTCTGAGTCTGAGTATACAGATGCTATATACCCTGAGGGTATGTCTACACTGCAATGTAAATCAGGTCTTTGGGCCCCGGGCTTGTGAACATGGTTCTTCCAAGCCAGCACTTGAGCATCTACACTGCATTTTAAACCTGGGCTTTCAGTTGCTTGGTCTGGGTCTTGCATCCATACTGCACTACAGACGTTCTGACTTGGGTCTGTGGCTTGAACTGCCATCACACTGCAAAATGACAGGGTTTGGACTTGAGTCACAGTGGGGTTCAGACTCTGATCCACCCCCCTAGCAGAGTCTTGGGTCCTGGCTTCTGAGTCCTTGCTGACCTAAGGGTGATTTTATGTGTGGAAGGAAGGGGAGCTTGGCATCAAACCTGTGTCAGAGCCTGGGCTAAATGTCCTGTGTAGTTCTATTTCTAAATATTTTTGTGAGCTCTTCAAGACCCAATACGAGGAAAGATGGATAAGGAAAGAAGTGAACAATAATACTGCTTCAGACATGGAAAGGACATGATAAACACCATTATGAACTTTAATCTCATATTAGAAAGATCATTTGAAATGGGAAACACAGTATAGTTTTATTGACTTCCAAAGAGCATTTGACAGAATCTACAACTACAAATTACTCAATATATTAAGATCTGTAGGGACTGATGGATACAAAATCTGAGTAAAATTGAATACCACTAGCAGTTCAGAATTACCATCTACAGCATATAAGACTTGTTTGGATATCTTATGTTTGCATACATTGCATGCACTCAGTACAGTGTTTAATACTGTAAGGGTTACTAGCAAAAATTGTCTCGTACTATCTTGAATCTTTATATTGGTCTAGTGCTTGAAAAATTATCCACATAACATCTAGTTAGTATTGTGTTTCACAGGGACGTTTAACTTACTGGTGAAAGTTTGTGTCCACCCCCACTCCCCCCTCCAGTGTCCAGTTTATCCATATGAAGATGTAAATCTATATTTAAAGCCAATGGCAATGATTAAAAGCACAAACAATTTTTTTTTCTGCGAATTGGCTTCCTTAACAACCTCTCACGCCTGAACCTGCAAACAAAACCAGTGGACCCGACAGTGGATGGGGGTGCTCAGGTGCAACAAGTTGTGAATATTGAGTGCATATCAGACTTCATGGAAGCTCCAATCCTAAACATTCAATTCAGGTAAAAGGTGTTTTTTGTTTTAGTCAAATTTGTTTTGGTGTTCAAGTAAAGCTTAGCATAGACATAGACTCCGACATAGACTTCTGAATCTGAAAATGCAATGGAAGCATTGAAGAACGAAAATGTACTCTGGACAGAGGAATTGTCTGAGGGCCTGTTCTAACAAGTTGCTAAAGGCCTTCAATTTAGAGAGACTAGGTGGAGGAAGTGATACCTTTTATTGGATCCTCAGCTGTGGGTGAAAGACAAGCTTTTGAGCTACACAAAACTCTTTTTCAGGTCTGGAAAAGGCACTCAGTGTCACAACTAAATGCAAAGTGGAAGAGACTGTTTTTAGCATAAATAGTTAACACATTCTCAAAGAGACCATTCAGTGAGAAGTGGCCTGTTAACACCTCTCCAAAAAAGAAGGGTTAATGGGTTTCAGATTGTTGTAAAAAGCCATGAATCTTTAAAGGTACTGCACAAGTTTCCTTGGAGGACAAGGACTGAGGGGTTAGATATGGAAAGATTGTTTTGTGAGAAGTGTTTGCCCACAGGTGATACAGTGTTCGTCTTTTATCATTTTTCTGAGAGCTTCCTTGAGAGCAAAGAGATTGTCTGTCTGGTTTCACCCACATCGTTGTTATTGGGGCACATTATGTACTGGATAAAATATACCGCATGTTGTGATAAGTTTGTGTAGGACCCAAGTATTTTGTGTAGGTCCCAGAGTAGGCTCAAACCTGAACCTGAATGTTTGGGGGTAGGGAGTATTGAACATCCTAGCATTGGAGATATGGATATGTTTGCAGGTTTTGCATCTGTTATGGCAGGGTGTGGTGCCACTTTGAGTTCATGAGTCCTGGTCTGTGGGGAATTTGCTACTGATAATGAGCTCGGTGAGGATGGGAGATTTGTTTCGAGGGCCAGAAAAGTGGATTTGGAAGAGATTTCTTTCGGGATGTGGTCCACACACTTGATCGTTACATTGATTGCTTCTGGAAAAAAATTGACTGTGAAATCTTTAACAGAAATCACAGCCATCACAATCACTCCTCCACCAGTAGGACAGCAATACAGTCCCTGAAAACCAATCCCAAGCCAAAGGGGTCCCATCATATTTCTCAGCCGTGATAACTGTCAGCTTGGCCAACGAACAACTCTCCAACACCACCTACTACAAAGAACATAAAGACCCCACACCACAATTCATCCAGGATTTTAAGCATATCATACAATCCTTTCCCAAACAACTTCAAGAGAAACTCTACAACCTCATCCCCCATGAATCTACTCCAGGGATCTCACAGGATCCCAGAGCTAGGTCAAGCCTGAGCCTGAATGTTTACACTACAGTTAAACCGCTTCTTAACCCAAGTCAAATGACACAGGGTAATCATGGCTTTTAAGTTCCAGTGTAGACATAGCCTCTGAGTACCTTTCCCAGAACTGAAAAAGAGCTCTGTCACCAACAGAAGTCAGTCCAATAAAATATATTACCTCACCCACTTTGTCTGTCTAATATTGTGGAACCAACACAGCTACAACAACATTGTATTCAACTCAAATAGTCATTCTTTGGAACAACATGGTAGGTAAATTCTAACTGAACAGGTGACCGTAGTTCTCACTTATCTTTCAATTTTATTCAATAAGGTTGAACTCCAGATTGCTATGCAATACAAAAAGGAAGTTTCCCTACATGAAAGTTGTAGATTAACTTCTTGTCCAGAAACATTTTCATGATACAATGGAGTTTTCTACAGTGCTTACAGCCAATACGTGTGCTCCCAGGATATTCCAATGAAAATCTGAAAGTGAAACTTAGTAGAAGCTATCTACTGTTTTTCAGGGTCCAAGCTGAGTGAAATGCAAAACGGTGAACAGGCAACATGAACTGTAAAGTAAATTCAGTTTTAATAATTCCTTGACTTAACCAAGGATGGTTCTTAATATAAATTAGAATGTGTTAAACTTGATTAACCTGAGTGTCAGTTTAAGAGTTACCCTGAAATGACTGTATGCAGTTCATTAATTGAGATGCTGGCCGTGAGGAGTTGTTTAACAAAGGAGGGCGTAGGAGTCTCTCCTCACCTAACTATGTGTAATCTTCATATAAGCCAATGTCAAAGCAAGAAGGCATATTATAGGTGAGTATTTTGACTCAGACTTTCCAAATATCTTAGAGCATCTGTTTAAAAAATACAAAGAACAAAAACTTTTAGCATCAGAACTGTTGGAGGAGATTTAAACCTGTGGCCTGTTACATCTTGAATACTGTGCAGTTTTCTTAGGCAGTATATCCTATTCACAGTTGTTAATATTTAAGAAGAATGTTGAAGATGCCTGGAAAAGAAATGCACATGGTAACAATGTTTAGATGGCCGTTTTAGGCAAATTGTCTGAATAAAGAATTGACATTGTTCAGTCATGCCTCCTTAGTAATTTAAACATTAAGATTATCAGTCTTATAAAGGCGAGATGCTAACTTTGCCTTATATTGATCTAAAATGGTGGTATTTTGCATTGGTGT
Source organism: Chelonoidis abingdonii (assembly GCF_003597395.2). Lineage (NCBI taxonomy): Eukaryota > Metazoa > Chordata > Testudines > Testudinidae > Chelonoidis > Chelonoidis abingdonii. The sequence continues at coordinate 40,307,384 of NC_133772.1, forward strand.
ATTTATTTCCATAGAAATAAATCTGTTCACCCTCTTGTGGGTTATGGTGAGATTGTACCTTTTGAAATGTTTATATGCATGTTTCCACTAAAGCGTAAACCTGATTAGCGATTTACCTATTGATTTATTTTTATACAGGTTTGCTATTGTTCTATTCATTCTGTTGCTGTGGATGAAAATGAACGTTTTTACATGTAGAAAGCCATGCTTTTAAAATAAGCAGTAACAGATTTAAGAATTTTATTAAGATGATAAAATAAAATGAAGACGGTACAGAGTTTAAGCATAGAAGTTTCTGGATATCAGGGAATAATGTACAGATTATCAAGGGGTGTGAAATTTTGGTTTAGGATTGGATGGCGTAAGGAATACATAATCTGCAGTATCCCCAATTGGAGGTAAAAGGTTAACGGGTCAAAGTACAGACATTGAGATATGAGTATGTTGTTCATATAGTGGCTGTGTTCAGGTGTGGAGTATAATGAATGGATATGATGATGAGGATGGATTTACCCTCATTTGGTGAGATTTAATGTTCAGTGAGTTTATGATTCCAGTTCATATGGTCCAATGGAAAAAGTATCTCGGTCCCTTTCTTGTAGTTGATGTACGATGTCGTTCCAGCTCATACCTCCCGGTACTGTCCAAGGCTGGTGATGTGTTTGATGTTGATGTCCCTGGACCATCGGATGGTATCCGAGACCATGAGGCACCGCATGAGCCATTCACAGCATTAACCGATCCCACAGGTCCACAGCACCCGCTCATTGCAGGGGTCCCAGGTCCCCAGGGCTCCAACGATCAGGGCATCCATCTGCCCTTCGCTCTCAGGGTATCGGCCAGGGGCGCATACTTCTCCAGCTTACGAGCTCAGGCTTTGCGAAAATCCGAGGTTCTGTCCTCAAAGGAGACCATGGCGTTGACGAGGATGATCTTTTTCTGGGCCTCGTCGGTAACGACCACATAAGGTCGCAGCTGGCGGTCGGTACCGGGGATGGTGCAGTTCATGGAGATCTCCCCCAGGTGTGGTGCAATGGCTTTCACTGGTCGATTCTGGATGGCATTTTGGCACAGCTGCCAGGCTCTGGAGTGGGACTTGCTGCTGCACAAGACGTGGGCAGGATCTCGTTGGAGTAGCCGCATTTCCTGCAACGCTTGCCTTCGTTCCTGTGGCGGACGGCTCCATTGAGCAGGATGCCGTTCAGTCGGGCACGATGGATGAACCGCCAGTTGGCAAAATGGGTGAAGCCGCCCCCAGCGAGGAGGTGGTTGCTGGCATCCCACTTGCTGGTCAGCTCAAAGGCTTTACCCTGGTCCAGTTTACGCTTCAGAGTTTCCACATACAGTGAGTGGATGGCTGCCTTCAGGGTCCTCTCCAGCATGCCCCTGGTACTTGGAGTGACGATCGTGTTGTCGTTGGACCTGATCTGCGGCACCGGTACTCCCAGCTCCTGGCGCTCCTTGCACCACTCCCAGCAGAAGCCGATGCACTTCCCCAGGTGACGCGTGGCATTGCAAGTGTAGGAACACAGTGAAGCGATGTCACGCCCATCTTATCCGAATTCATCCAGGGAGCCGCTCAGGATGGTGGTGATGTCTTGGTTGGAGGGGGCTCTGCTGATCTGGTTCTTTGTTGCATCACGGAGGGCGTTGGCCGCAATGTTTCTTACCATGGCGGCGGGACACATCAGCAGGTGGAAGGCATGGGTGATCACCATGATGTCGCACAGGTCGCCCATGTGGGGAACGTTGGCACCGCCGTGCCTGTGGACGATGTAGACTAGCTCATTGCTGGCTCTCTGCAGAAGGAACAGCCACTTCTTCACCAGCTGCTGGATGATCCTGTCTGCCTTGTTGAGGGGTACTTTCGCCACGGCAGATCCCCTTAGGACGAATGAGATGTGGGGGGTCAGGAAGGTGTTCAGGACATTTTATCTTCTGCCACAGTGCCAGCAGGGGAGGCATCAATCTTGGCAGCATCCTGCAAGATCTCCTGGATGGTGTCATTCTGGGTCCACCGGACCCAGAATCCTGTCGGCGTGCCGAGGTGCTGGTACACCTGCCCCTCTGCCAGGGGGATAATGAGCTGTCCCTGGATCTGGAAAACGGTTGCCTGCAGTGAGTCCCTTCTGCTGCCATCTGTGGAATTGTGCGCTTCTTTGCATTGAAGTGGAGCCCCATCCAGTTGGCAGGTCTACTGGTGGCATCTATCATCCCTTGGAGGCTCTCTGGGTCCTCCTCGGTCAGGACCAGGTCATCCACATAAGCCAGGATGCTCACCCTCTCACCGTGGAGGTTGAAGCCATCTGTGCCATTGGAGGTTGCTCTCAGAAAAAGGCTCCACGGTGACATTAAAAGTGATGGGGCTGAAGGGACAGCCCTGCTTAACTCTGCTCTGCATCGGGATCTCGGCGGTCTCCCCTTCAACCGAGCAAATGGTAATGCTGCATCCCTCGTACAGCTCTCGGATCCCATGAAGGAAGTTCTCTGGCATCCTAAACTCCTGGAGTGTGGCAAAGATGTGGTGGTGGGGCATGGATCCAGAGGTGTTAGCCAGGTCGAGCCATGCTACCGCACACTGCCTCCTTGCCCTTCTGGCCATTTTGATGGTGGTTTGGAGAACGAAGTTGTGTTCGTAGCAGCCCTCGCAGGACATGAAGCCTTTCTGGGTGGAGCTGATGGCTTACTACTACTGCTGTTTACTTTGCTTTTTCCCCATTACAGTTGGCCTTAATACATGAGAGGCTGCAGTTGTGAGTCCATTCTCAATGTTTATTTGGTTGGCATTATCTATACTGTCAGCACTCTAAATGTGAACTTTATGCTCCAGTTCAAATTCATGGAGTTCTTATTGAGGTGTTGATGCATTTATCTATTTCGGCCTTCATACGCATCTAAAATGAGTTATTTGTAACCCTCTTTTCTCATATAAATGGTTCTTAATATAAGACACCCCAAAATGGTGGTATGTTCTATAATTAGATTTCACCAGCTCAGTAACACATGTGAACTCCTAGATCACTGTAACACTTCTACCATAGAGTCACAGACAGTTCCGTTGGGGTCTCCAGTCTCATGCCACACTGGCAAGCTGGACTTAGTGATAAATAGTCATTTATACCAAAAATCACAAAATAGTCAGGTTGCTTCCAGTCCCAAGAGATCTGTCACCCCAGATCAATTTTTACCTTCGATCTCGTGCCAGAGACAACACCTGCAGCCAATCCTGTAATTACCTGAAGGTTTATTAAGTAGGGGGAAAAAACGATTTATACGCAGGTTAAAACAAGCAAGCATAGAAACACAAATGAGTTTGTCTGTGATTCAAAAGAGGACAGATGTAGTAATCTATCAGCATTTAATGTCTTTAGGGCTGAATCCAGGTTGACCCTTGAGATCTCTGTTTTATGTTTCTTAGCTCCAGCCCTTGTGAGAGTCCAAACAGCAAAGATAAAAAGATTTCATGTCATCTGTTTTTCTTTACCTCTTCCAACATTCCAAATCAATGGGCGGAGGCCTTCTGCACATACTTGTCGATGGGTGAATGAGGCAATTAACAAAGCTTTTGTTCTGTGATGGCCCACTTAATTTTGATAGCCCTTCTGGGTGGGCAGTGGAGGCCACTATTTCCATCTGAATTCACATGTTCAAAGCAGGCATTTTTATAATTTTATAAAACACTTTTGTGTTTTACCTTGCAGCATGGAATACAGACATTACTAGTGAGATTAATGCATACAGCAATTTACAATCATTTCATAGCTTCTAAGCAGTAAATACATTCTTACAAGACTAATCCTGTTTTGAACAAAACTAACAGATAGGTGAACTGCTTTGGTTTCCAGCTGTGAGTTTGTCAGTTCTTAGCTAATGCCCACGGCCTGGGCCAGAGCTGGCACTTGGTTTACCAGCGTTACAGTATCGTTCAGTGTTCACTTTTTCTCTTAAATACAGTCTGTAATTCATCATAACTTGTACCACATTTTCTCTTTGGTTTTCCTGCAGATATGGGGGAACATTTCAAAATATTTCAGTAAAACTACCCATCACACTGAACAAATTTTTCCAACCTACGGAGATGGCCTCTCAAGACTTCTTCCAGCGTTGGAAACAACTGAGCAAGTAAGATTAGAACCCAGACTGTAAATTTCTCAGTGAAAGGGGTATGTTGAATAATACTTAGCTTAGTGGTGCTTCATTTCTGATTGAGGCTTGTGAGAGCCTCTTCAATATAAGTAAATACTAATGTTGAATTTCAGCACTCTACCAGCCATGCTCTTGTGTTATGTATTTATAGCATGATACTAACTTGTGTGTTTCTCACAGTCCTCAGCAAGAAATGCAGAACATCTTTAAAGCAAAGCATCCAATGGATACAGAGATCACAAAGGCAAAGGTAGGTAACAGTGTGGTATTTTAACAGATGAATTTCAGATTTGGAGCAGTGATATTAACAACTGTCAGCATCACTAGAATCATTATTTCATTTTGTCCTTTTTTTTCTTCAGGGTATTTGTGTCATGCTGCTTAGGCACTGAACACATTGCAAATTAGTCAGTGAGGCAATTGCGTTTAGCAGCATGGAACTATCTGTAAGATTTACATAGGTTTTAATCCAGATTGGTTTATTTCTAAGAGTTCTAGGGCTTGTTGTGGTTTATAGTGAAATGTAAACTTCATTCATGAAATTGAATTGGAGGGCACTTCAATGTCTACTCTCTACTAGAGCTGCTAAAAAAAAAAATAGGTTTTGAAAATATTTTTAATGTAATTGTTTCCTTTTTGTCAAAATGTTTTGCCTAAATCTACCCGGTCAAAAAGCAGGGTAAAAAACTGACTCTTTGTTGACATTGTGAAATTAGCAAACTTTCAACCACTCCCTCCTTTTTTACCATTCAAACCCTGCTTATCGCTCAACTGTTTGCTATTATACTTGTATATATCATGAAATCTTATTAGCATGATTAACTATTCCAGTGAAAACTTTATAGCATGCCATCTGGCAACTAGAGTTAAAATCTGGCTAATCATTAGATAGGGTGACTAATATCTGTTAGCCGTTTAGTATGGGAGGTTTTTCAATATGAGGCAGTTTTTGGCCACTCTAGTTCAGTGCCCCTTCGCAGTACATCCATTTTTATAACATTTGGAAAGAAAACAAACTGACTGACTGGATTTCTTTGTACCTTTCTATGCTGAGTCTTCCTGTATAAATTGAAGTTCCTTGTTTGAATTCCCTTATTTAATAAAAGCAAGCAAATTAATATCGTACATTCAGACATTGCTATCTCAGTGGTCCACACCTGTTTGCTAAGAAAGAGACAATGTTAAGCTTATCACACTTCCAAAAAATAGGGCTGAACTATAACTCCAGATATAGAATCCTCTCAAACTTAAGAAAGTTCTAATTCTGATTATTAATCATGTTTATTACAGTACTGCCTAGGGACAAGCAAGATCAGGACCCCCCACTGTCCTGGGCACTGTACAAAGAATAGCAGATAGTCCCTGCCCTGAAGAGATTACAATTTAAATGAACAAACAAGCCAAAGGGCAGGGGAAAGGGCTAGAGCATATAAGCAGAGTGATCAGTATGACAGCGGCAAGCATCATGTTGCATTGAGTCTTTTGTAGATGGGGTTTAGTTAAGAGGTGATTAAATGGAAAGACCGCGAAAGGGATTAAATGGAAAGGGAGAAGGGCTAGGAGAAATGGAGCAGGTGAGGAAGGTATGAGGGACAGGTGTAGAGAAAGGACTTAAATGCGTGAATCCAGAGAACACAGACCCCTCATCCTGTCTGTAAGTGTTGCTACAACTTGGAGTGCCAAACAAGTGTATCTTAAAAGTTCAGGTTGTGGTATAGTGGTAGGGTTAGAATGTCAGAATTCTTATAATACTATTGCTGCTTTAAAATTTATTTTCAGAGCTAAGAAGTTCCCTGCCTATTTAACTAAATCAATTACCTGGTGACCATGATCTGGTGAATAGGCTGTTTCATGAGCATTCTTGGATACTTTTGTCTTCCTGTTCCTGCAGTATCTCTAAACAGTCTCTCTTTTTTGGGTTTTCTTTGATAGATCATTGGCTTTGGCTCTGCCCTCCTTGAAGAGGTAGATCCCAACCCTGCTAATTTTGTTGGTGCTGGTATAATACACACCAAAACTACCCAGATTGGATGTTTGCTGCGTCTTGAACCCAACCTTCAGGCACAGGTACCTGCTTTTGTATTTGCAAGTTAAATATAAGTTCTGGTTTAGAGAAACAGAATAAAACTTATCTTACCAATGCGTCTGACTAAACATGCCTTGTGTGTTTAGTAAAAATAACTTGCAATAGAAGTAGTTTATGTGATGTCTCGCACTCAGTTGTCAATGTAAATAAACCCCAAATAGGTTGAAAACTGAGGTAGCTGGTTCTGGCTTTGGCTTTCAGCAGGTTACTTTTCAGCTTTCCAAAGGCCTCTGCTGCTTTGCATGCTCACATATTATGTTACTCTGAGATTCTTCCCTGGAAAATATTCCATCCTGTCATCAAACTACAACTCTCCTTACTGTGCAGAGGACACTAAATTAATCTTAATAGTCTTTTGCATTTGTTTTTTACCCTGTTGAAGGTAAAATTTAGTAAAAAGTTTTTAACCTTCAACATCCTAAACAAAACTGTGTTTGGTTTTTTTTGCTTCCCGTTTCTAAATGAAGGAAACATAGCTCTGTTTTGTTTACTACTTTGTGAACCAGCTGTGGAAGAATGCAAATCTGTAGTAATAGTGTTTGCTACTATTGTAAAATCAAAAGAACTGCACGTGATGGCTGTGTTTTGTTTCCTGGTGATATTGGGTTGTGTTGGTTCTCAGTGGGAATGAAATGTATTGCCTTGAGAATCCAGGTTTTGTTTACAAATCTCTGCTTCCCAAGTTGATGGAGTTAGTTTGAATGCCTTTAGTAGCTCGGAAGCAATTCCTCCTCTTCCTGCTGCTGATCACTTAACAGGCTTTCAAGGATTGTCCGTATTTCAGCACCAAGGTATGGTAGCAGAGATTTGAAATTTCTAGATAGGTAGTTAAGCAGGAAAATCTATTTATTTTAGAGCACAGTAAGATTTGGGCAAAGCATTTTAAACACCTCCAGAACTCAGAGGACCTGTCCCTGCAGACTTTAAACACTTTCTGTGCCTGAATAAAGTTTGTCAGTCTCACATGAAAATTATTAGCCATTGCTCATATCACGACCAAGTGGCACCTGTACTGCTTTGTTACTAAATCTGTATGCTTTTTCTGATAACTCCATCTAAATGAAGACATGTTTTATTGTCTTTATAATACATAGATTTCTTATGTGCTCTCTTTCAGATGTATAGACTCACACTACGAACAAGTAAAGAAACCGTATCTCAGAGATTATGTGAACTGCTGTCAGAACAGTTTTAATAATAACAAGATCAGTCCAGTTTTGTTTCTCCATTTCTGCAATAGTTGTCCTCATCCTGCTGCAAATAAATGTCTTGTACATCAGTGTCTGAGTACTGCAACATTACCCACCACCAACTCCCAGCCTTAAAAGGACTTGTCCCTTTCATATGAAATTAAGGATATAAAATGTACGATATAAAATGACTTCTAGATATAAAAAAATCATGGCTTTTTAGCTTATGCTATATGAAGGGTGGGAGAGATGTCTGTATTAATTGTGCTCTATTTTTGTGTGTGTGTAAGAAGTGGGGCTTTTTAAAATTTAACTAACAGGAAATGAGCTTAGGCAAGTGTGATAACTCTGAGTATTCTCATTGAAATGCCACTGTAAATTGCTGGTAGCATGGTGCTTTAGTGCCTTTACTAAGTGCACCTTTCTGCTTTGAGCTAAAAAAAACCAAATGGAATGTCCAGTGAGCTTAATTCATATCTTTGTTGAGGGTCAGATTGACCAATCTGCAATTGATCCCACACTTCGGTTCTGGATTAAGATAGTCAAAAGTGATGTGACTGGTTGACTGAACTCGTGAATGAAGTTTCTTAAAGGTATTGTCACCAAGTTTATGATGGGTAGAGAGGACAGAGATTCCAGGGTATGTTTTTAAAATCTTGTTAAGTTGGAGCACTGCCATATCACACAGTAGAATATATTGCTTAGTCAGAGTAGCATTAATATTCAGTTGACTTCTACAGCAAATGTAAATTCTTAGGACCAAATTTTTGAAAAGATTAATATTCTCAACATCCCCCTTTACACTAGCTTTGAGTTCAGTTTTTCTCCTTTTTGCAACACAGGACGCAGGAGGAATTTTTTTTGCTTAGCAATTATTTACAATTCAAGTAAGGAAGGGGGGAGGATGTAAGAAATCCAAAATGAATTGCGTGAAATGTCCTCCAGAGTCAGTATTGGGTCATTAGTCTATACATGTCTTTTTTTTATCTTGAGGAGAGCAACACCTTAACTAGTCTTGGTTTCCCTGTTCTTAGTCAAATGGAGCAACTGATAGGAAGGATGTCCATTTGGTTTCTCTGTTCCCTGTCAGATTGTTCCTTGGTAATGTTGATTACATAGTTAACACTGCATCAGTCATGGAGAGCAGGTTATGAACACATGATGCTGCAACACAAAAAGGGTGGGGAGATATCATTCTATCTGATCCTCAAGGCACAACATGTCCATCTGACTTTTTTTAAAAAATGAAGTACAAGATCTAATTTTAGACAATATTTTCTCAGTTAACATTTTATTGTTTAATCATGTGACCAAATTGCTGGGCAGTGAACAATTAATACTTGTACAAGCATAGTAGTGGTGAAAAGAATCTCCTACAGTCATATCAGGTATGTTTGTTAGTTTCTTTTGAGGTTGGGAGTAGAAAGGCTATAATGTTCAGCTTTTACAGTGGTTTTCTTGACTCTGTGTACTAATAGCTCATTGTTCTACAAGAGCAAAGATTTGCATCTCCTCTGAAGAAATCAATTAAACATAATTATCTTGTTTACATCCTTCAGACTTTTAGATGCACCAAAGGTTACCTAAGCAGATCAAGCTCTGCAGTTAAGACAGGCTGGGAATTAGCAGCTGTCAACAGTAGGGATGTGTGGGACAGATTTAATACAAAGGAGCATGTCTGCCAACACTGGAGTCAAAAGTTACAAGCAACCCCTCATATTCAAACTGTAAAATTTCTCTGAGATTATATATATCTATATCTTTGAGACATACTGTCCTACAAATGTACATACTCTAACCAAGCACACCCTTACTATGATGGCTTGAAATGCAGTACTAGTAAGATGTTGGAACTGCACACTAAATGAGGCTTCTGTTGCCATGCAGCACAATGCACTTGTGAGGAATTGGATGCTGCATGACTAAACATGCCTTGTGACGTCTTACTTTTTAGATGACTTAGGCAATGGAACTGGACAGCTATTAACTTGGTTCAGTCAAGGACCAGTGATGTGTTTTGAATGTAAGTTAAAAATGAAAGACAAAATCCTTCAGAAGTGACTAGTGATTGTGGATTGGGTGCTTGAGTTGAGATTGCTTAAAGGGGCCAGATTTTCTGACAGTGAGCACCCTTATCTGAAAATCAGGCCCCTTTAGGGTGTTCCGAGTTGGGCGCCAACAAATGACTAGCCATTCTTTAAAAACATAGACATGTCCTACAAACAAGTTTGGCTAGGTAAACTGAAGTACTGTACTAAACTACCTTCTGAATTTGGCAATTAAAAATAACAGACAGTAACTAGGGCCAATTAGGTCCCAAATAGCCCTTAGTTGGGGAGTAGAGGGGTGTCCCAAGTAAGTCCTTTTAATGGGCACATTTTTGTACCCTTGGAACCTGTGCTGTTGTGTGCTATATTATAAAAAATTGAGATGTTAAACCATGCTATGTTAAAGTGAGTGCTGCAGCAGATGCAAGGAGAAAGCTGCTATTTCATTCTTCCAAACCCCATTGTACATCTGTCCCTCTGAAAATACAGATCCTATACCTTCATTAAAGGACACCTGAGACACTGTTTTTGTGTACTGTTTTAGTTCACTTTGCTTTGGTTCAAGTTGTGGTGAATTGTGTATTAAATGTGGGGAGGAGGAAGGAGGATTAATAAATGTCTTAGAATGTTGGATGTATTTAAAAAAAAATAAGTAATCAAGCTTTATTCAAGTGTCCACAATTCTGTATTGGATGAGATGATTCAGAGAGCCACACTAGCAGTGTTATGAACAAAACTAAAGACAAATATTGTTTGCTTTGTGAAGTGATGGTTGGACATTACCAAAGTGATTGTATCTTCTCTCAAGCAGTTTATGCAGTGAAAACAGTATTATTGTTCAAAGTACAGTATTAGACATTGACACATGAAAATAACTGAACAGCAGGACAGAATATTGTGCACTTTTTGATCTACACTCCAATGTGTAACATTTATCGTGATCATTTCATTTGTATAAATCAAAAGAAAATTCTGGCAAATTGAAGGATTTTCTTTATTATGACTTTATAGAAGATTGAAAAGGAAATAAATGCATCAAAAGAACTATGTTACCTTGAAACGAAAAATAAATGGTTAGAACAATAACCTACTAAATTTATCTGTCTTCCATGTTACTTTCCTATTTTGGAGGGGAAGAGGGAATATGCTAAAATGTGTTCGGATATAGTGCATCATAGTTTTTTCAAATACTGTATTGTACTTCATCTGCAAAACAAAAGCTTTCTGCTCCTACATGTTATGTGGGAAACAAAACTCTATAAATGAGGTTTATATTTTGAAAAATGACTATTGTATATGTACAGAGTAACTTGGGGTTCTGTGCTAATCTCTTAGAATTCTTTACTTGAAGCCAGACCTGAAATCGGAAAGTCTGTTTCTGACTTTCACATGATCCCCAGTTATTAAAAATTACTGCATTTGAAACTCATTTGCATGCATGAGCTGTAAAATAATCCAGCTTACTCTCCCATGGTGGGTTTTTAGTGCCAACACACTAACAGGAATAAAGTCTCAAAGTAAGCTGATGGAACAATGAATACGCACAAGGGACCATCTGCTAAGTAAAGCGGTATTGCGTTTTTTTTTTTTGTTTTTTTTTGACCACAACACTTATCTACATCAGAACTCCTTCATTGTGGTGCAGATTTTCATAATTGCACATATTAAACTTGCATCACTCTAGTCAAGCAGTTGTGATTTGTAAAGCAAATTATGCAAAGTCATAAAAACTTGCACTGATTTTCTGCGCTGTCAAGTGAATTTGCAGGTAAACGACTTTTAAGGGTGTGGGGTTTTTTATTTTGTTAAGAATTATTGAATAGCTTCATCCTGAAGTCTAATGGAGGCTCCAGATGCTCAGCGTTTCTAAAAACCAGGGTGCTTAATTCAGGTGCTACCATTCCCTCAAATCTTTTGTTCCGTTAACATAGTTATCCTGTAGTATGTAACCACAAATTCAAATGATATGGACTAGTTGTCTGTCTCAGTATCCAGTAAAAATTCTGAGTAAAATACCAGTCTCCTTGACAGTGTTTCAGTGTGTTACTCTAATCTTAATAGCTTACTTTTTTCCTACCCTTTCTGTTTTGTACTAATTACTTATTGAAAATATAGGCAACCATATTCTGAACAGCAAACTGGATCATTTCGCTATAGATTCCATTAGATATTAGCTAGTCTGGTTCCTGTCAGAGCAGGATTGCCACTTTCTGTACATTTGTTGACATCCTATACAAAAATTAGGTTTTCTGTGGATCCCCTTAAATCTGGATTGATATTGATCACCTTATCTTTCATCTTCCGTTCAGTATAACTGGCAAGCTTCCTCAACCTGACTTTGCTTTGCTCCTCAGTCCTTGTGTGCACCCAAGTAGTCCTCTTCCATTCCACTTCCGGCAGTTACAGCTTTGGCTGATCTTGTGGAGGCTGCTGCCTGCATTGAGGTGCAGTGAGTGATTCACACTAAGCCCTGGTGGTGTGCAATCTGGAACAGTTTTCAAACCCCCTGTGCAGTAAAATGCTGTATGTATCAGGGAAGAAGGCAGCTGGTGCACAGAGGTATCTGGGTCTGAAGTTTCTTGTTAATATCGGGAGGCTGGTGGGAGTTTTTTGGGGTTGGAGGGAGAGCCAGACTAGGAAGAGTGAACAGCAGTGTCATCTCAATGTTAACAAATGCCTATTTCTAATCTGCCAGACTTTCCTGCACTCACAAGGAAAAGCCCCCACTTCAGTCTGTTCCATACCCACAATTTCGTTTGGGCCTGGAGGATTCTCTAGGAGCCCATTAACACTTTTTTCCCCTGCTACATAATTGTTTCAGAGCTATACATATAAACCATCCTCAGCAAGACTTGACCATCTGCCACCCTGAGGTAGTCAAAGACCAAACTATAGAGCCTAAGTCTCCTGTGTGGCTATAAAATGAACTAATCATAGAACAAAACCATCCAACCATTAGGTAGACTTTTCATTAGACAAATAATTGACACTTGTGTCTTATTAAAAAGAAAGTTGTTGGCTGTTGCAGGTCTCTCTCCTATTATATGGTTTAATTGATTAAGAGAGTTCCATTAAAACTTGGTCTAGCACATCAGTAACTTTAATTTGGCATGTGATTAATCTATTCTTGCTTTCATATGTAGGAAACAGGAATATGACAAGTGCCCACTAGACAAAAATACCTGACCAAATCATGCAGGTGTGGGGAAACACCTGAGGAGCTGTGCTGGTTTTGATATTTCCCAGACTGGTGATCATCTGTTAAAAAGCTAATCATATATCTTATTGTAGCTGAATTAAAATATTGACATTTACCATTGAAATAATATTCCAAAGGTGTTACAGTACATTGTCTAATAACACCACATTTCTCCTCGTGTAAACTCTCTCAGCAACCTAACCATTTTTGTTGTCTGATCTCCATCTCGTATGTTAGCTTTCTGACAATGAAGTGTCCAGAACTGAATTATTCCTGGTTAAGCTGTGCTGGAATCATAGAAGATTAGGGTTGGAAGAGACCTCAGGAGGTTGTGTAGTCCAACCCCTTTCTCAAAGCAGGACCAACCCCAACTAAATCATCCCAGCCAGGGCTTTGTCAAACCTGACCTTAAAAACCTCTAAGGATGGAGATTCCACTACCTCCCTAGGTAACCTATTCCAGTGCTTTACCACCCTCCTACTGAAAGTGTTTCCTAATATCCAACCTAGACCTCCCCCATTGCAAGTTGAGACCATTGCTTCTTGTTCTGTCATCTGCAACCACTGAGAACAGCCTAGCTCCATCCTCTATGAAACCCACCTTCAGGTAGTTGAAGGCTACTATCAAATTCCCCCCTCACTCTTCTCTTTTTGCAGACAACAATCCCAGTTCCCTCAGCCTCTCCTCGTAAGTCATGTGCCCCAGCCCCCTGATCATTTTCATTGCCCTCTGCTGGACTCTCTCCAATTTGTCCACATCTTTTCTCTGTGTGTGTGGGGGGGAGGGGACCCAAAACTGGACGCAATACTCCAGGTGTGCCCTCACCAGTGCTGAATAGAGGGGAATAATCACTTATCTCAATCTACTGGCAGTGTTCCTACTAATGCAGCCCAATATGCTGTTAGTCTTCTTGGCAACAAGGGCACACTGCTGACTAATATCTAGCTTCTCCACTGTAATCCCCAGGTCCTTTTCTGCAGAACTTCTACTTAGCCAGTGGGTCCCCAGCCTGTAGTGATGCATGGAATTCTTCCGTCCTAAGTGCAGGACTCTGCACTTGTCCCTGTTGAACCTCATCAGATTGCTTTTGACCCAATCCTTCAATTTGTCTAGGTCACTCTGGACCTTATCCCTATCCTCCAGTGTATCTACCTCTCCTCCCAGCTTTGTGTCATCTGTGAACTTTTTGAGGGTGCAATCCATCCCATCATCCAGATCATTAATAAAAACGTTGAACAAAACCAGCCCCTGGGACACTCCACTTGATACCATTTGCCAACTAGACATCAAGTTGTTGATCACTACCCATTGAACCTGACAATCTAGCCAGCTTTCTACCCATTTTATAGTCCAGTTATCCAATCCATACTTCTTTAATTTGCTGGCAAGAATACTGTGGGAGAGGTATCAAGATAGATACTTGCTAAAGTCAAGATAGATCATGTCCACTGCTTTCCCCATATCCACAGAGCCAGTTATCTCATCATAGAAGGCAATCAGGTTGGTCAGGCATGATTTGCCCTTGATTGAATCCATCTTCCTCTCCTCCAAGTGCTTCAAAATGGTTTCCTTGAGGACCTGATCCATGATTTTTCCAGGGACTGAGATGAGGCTGCCTGGTCTGTAGATTCCTGGATGGTGGTTCTTCCCTTTGTAAAAGATGAGCACTATATTTGCCTTTTTCCAATTGTCCGAAACCTTCCCTGATTGCCATGAGTCTTCAAAGATAATGGCTAATGGCTCTGCAATCACATCAGCCAATTCGCTCAGCACCCTCAAACACATTAGATCTGGACCCATGGACTTTTGCATGTTCAGCATTTCTAAATAGTCCTTAATCTGTTCCTTCACCATGGAGGGGTGCTCACCTCCTTCCCATACTGTGTTGCCCAGGACAGTAGTGTGGGAGCTGACCTTATCTGTGAAGACCAAGGCAAAAAAAACATTGTCACCTTTTTCCACATCTGTCACTAGGTTGCCTCCCCCGTTCAGTAAGGGTCCGACACTTTCCTTGACCTTTTTTCTTCTTGCTAAAATACCTGTAGAAACCCTTCTTGTTACCCTTCACATACCTTGCTAACTGCAACTCCAGTTGTGTTTTGCCCTTCCTGATTACACCCATGCATGCTCGAGCAATATTTTTATACTCCTCCCTAGTAGTTGTGTCCAAGTTTCCACTTCTTGGAAGCTTCCTTTCTGTGTTTAAGCTCACCAAAGATTTCACTGTTAAGCCAAGTTTGTCGCCTGCCATATTTGCTATTCTTTCTGCACATAAGGATGGTTTGTTCCTGCACCCTCAATAAGGCTTCTTTAAAATACAGCCAGCTTTCCTGGATTTCTTTCTCCCTCTGTATTAAGGGTTTTGTAGTACAAGAAGAATGCAACAATGCACTGTGGGGGTAGGGGGCATTCTCAAAGAATAGCTATTAAGTGAATGCTAGGGTTGGGGTAACTTCCTGCATCTAGAGTTCAACTGTATTTATATCTAATTGATCCCTGGTAAGGATAGCTTTTATTGCATAGGAGCCTTACATCTCAAGAGCACGTTTTTGACCTAGGAATGCATTGTTAGACCTTTAAAAAAACTTCCTTGGGGGCTGGTCCTACCAGACTGCTTTTAGAAAGGTCTCTAATCCTCTTTTCCCAGTTGAAATTAGGAAAGTTGGACAACACCATACTATCAATATACATGGTGTATTTTTCAGAACTTAAACATGTCCAGCAAGTGTACTTTGTTTGCCACATGGTGTCTGTATCTCCTCGTTGGAAGACATACTTACATGGGGAAAACATATGAACAGCTTCCCCATTCCCGCAGTGTACTCTTCTGCAAGCGTATATGGTTTGATAGACAAAGGGAAGAGTTTTTTATTAGCCTTGCAGATGGAGAAAGAGAGAAGAGAGGATTCCCCCGCAAAGAGGGGGGAAACGATAGATACAATATAAAGGAGAGGATAAATGATGGTGTCAAATGCAAGCCAAGGGGTCGGATAAGATGTGGATGGCATAGAGGGGGGAAAAAAACCATGGGCAGGAGTTGTAGGCCAAGCTGGATGAGCAAGCAACTCAGAGAGGGGATTAGGAAAAAGCAGAAAGCTTACAGGGAGTGGAAGAAAGGCGGGATTAGCAAGGGAAGCTACCTTAGTGAGGTCAGAACCAACAAACCAACCTGCTCCTTCTTGAGAAGGTGAACGGATTACTTTAGACAAAAGGAAAATGGCGGTAAGACTCTAATTACCATCGATTTTAGTAGCGTGAACACGGTTTACGCAGGGGAACTGTTAGTTTAAATTGGAAAGATGGATGGAATATGAAAGTTGTAAGGTGATAAGGAACTGGTTAAGGGGAGAACTCCAGCGGGTCGTACTGAAGGTGAACTGTCAGGCTGGAAGGAGAGTGTTACTAGGCGGCAGTCCCACACACACTCGGTTTTGGCGACCCCGATCCTTATTTAAACCTTTTTATTACTAGACTTCGGCGCAAAAGAGCGGGAATGTGTTAATAAAGTTTTGCGGATATGACACACAAGCTGGGGGGTATGCGAACACGGAGAAGGACCCGGATACCTATTCAGGAAGATCTGGACCACCCTTGTAAACTGGAGTAATGTCATAGGATGAAATATAATAGTGACAAATGCAAGGTCAGCACTGGGATTAATAATAAGAATTTTAGATATCGTTGGGACGCATCAGTTTGGAAGCGACGGAGGAGGAGAAGGACCCTTGCCGGGTATGGTTGATAGCAGGATACTCCATTAGCCGCACAATGTGATATGGCTGTAAAAAGCAAATGCGGTTTTTAGGAGAATGCATCAGGCGAGGTTTCCCAGCAAGGATAAGGAGTGGTGTTAGTGCCGTAATAGTCGGCGCTGGGTGAGAACCCGCCACCATGTTGTGTGCAGTTCTGGTGTCCATGTTTACCCAGAAGGATGAATTCAAACTGGAACAGGTTCAGAGACGGGCTACTAGGAGATCCGAAGAAATGGAAAACCTGCCTTATGAAAGGAGACTCCAAAGAGTTTTGCTTGTTTAGCCTGGCCAAAAAAGGCTCCGGGATATGCTGCCTGCTATATAAATAGATCAGGGGGATTACGTTAGGGAGGGAGAGGAATTATTAAGTTAGTACGAATTAGGCTGAGCCGACGAATGGGTACAAAACTGGATATTGGAAGTTTAGACTTGAAATTAGCGAAGGTTTCCTAACCACCTCCTAGGGGAGTGAAAGTTCTGGACAGCCTTGCCGAGGAAGTAGTGGGGGCAAAGACTTTATTGGCTTTAAAGACTAAGCTTGATAAGTATATGGAGGGGATGTTATGATGGGAGGAGGTTTAATATGGGCAATTGATATTGGATTATCGGGCAGATAAGTGTGCTCAATGGCTGTGAGGGGATGTTTGATGGATGGGAACTGAGTCTGCAGAGATTCTTTCCTTGGGTGCTGGCCTGTGGTCCTTGGCCGCCAGCCACGTTTAGCTGATCGCCCATATTTGGGTCGGGAAGGAATTTTCCTCAGGGCGGATTGGCAGAGGCCCTGGAGGTTTTTCGCCTTCCTCTGAGCGTGGGGCAATGGGTCCGCTGCCTGGTGGATTCTGCTGCAGCTGAGGTCTTCAAATCCACAATTTTGAGGATTTCAAATAACTCAGTCATGGGTTAACTGGCCAAAAGAAGGCTCCGGGGGGATATGCTTGCTCTATATAAAATATATCAGGGGGATTAACGTTAGGGAGGGAGAGGAATTATTTAAGTTTAGTACTAATGTAGGCACGAGGACGAATGGGTACAAACTGGATATTAGGAAGTTTAGACTTGAAATTAGACGAAGGTTTCTAACCATTAGGGGAGTGAAGTTCTGGAACAGCCTTCCGAGGGAAGTAGTGGGGGCAAAAGACTTATCTGGCTTTAAGACTAAGCTTGATAAGTATATGGAGGGGATGTTATGATGGGATAGTTTAATATGGGCAATTGATCTTGGATTATCGGCAGATAAGTCTGCTCAATGGTCTGTGAGGGGATGTTGGATGGGATGGGAACTGAGTTACTGCAGAGAATTCTTTCTTGGGTGCTGGCTGGTGAGTCTTGCCCACATGGCTCAGGGTTTAGCTGATCGCCATATTTGGGGTCGGGAAGGAATTTTCCTCCAGGGCGGATTGGCAGAGGCCCTGGAGGTTTTTCGCCTTCCTCTGCAGCGTGGGGCATGGGTCGCTTGCTGGTGGATTCTCTGCAGCTTGAGGTCTTCAAATCACAATTTTGAGGATTTCAATAACTCAGTCATGGGTTGGGGTTGTTATAAATGTGTATGGGTAGGGTTTTGTGGCCTGCCTTGTGCAGGAGGTCAGACTAGATGATCATATTGGTCCCTTCTGACCTATGAGTCTATGAGTCTGAGACTTGGCCAGAAAATATCATTAGAAATCTTTGGCTTCAATAGAGTGAAGAGGGCAGAGTCTATATGGTAAAGGATCCAAGTTGGAACTGGAGGAGAAATTCAAAGCCATGACTCTAAACATGTTCAGTTTAGAAGTGAAAAAAATGGGGCAGTAGTTGAAGAAGTTGGAGGAGATGAGGGATGGTTTTGAGGTAAGGAAGACAGGGTTTGCTCATGTAAAGAGGGAAAGAAGCCGGAGGAGTTTGACGAGGTTGAGGCTAGTGCAGCAGTGAGATGAGAGCAGATGGGATGGAGCTTAGAGAAGAGAAGGAATTAACTTGGTGGGGTGATTGTTGATGAAGAGTGGGCAGGAGAGTCTGTCTGATGTGGGAGGAAAACGCGGCATGAAAGAAAGGAGAGGAGAGGGAAGGAAGATTCACGTGCAGACAGGGATGAAGGGGCAGTTGGGGGAAGAGTGTTTTATGGAGAGCTGCAGGTTGCAAATAGTTGAGGGTAATAGGCATAGAAGCTTGAGAGGATGAAGTATTGCTGCTTATCCAAAAGGATGGCAAAACTGAAGGAGAGAAAACAGTGGCAGGAATTTGTGGTTATGGGACCTTCTCTAGAGGTATCCACTGGTGCAGGACTGGAGGAAGTGGATTTTGGTGAACCAGAGTATGGCTTTTGTGCAATGAGACATTTTGGGGACCACACAGACTGGTGAGAGGTTCTGTTACCACTTGCCCTTTAACCTTGGCCTTTGTGCTGTGCAACTATGGTTTAGATCCGTGACGCCAGTAGCCAGACTACAAGCATAAGGTCTCATCCTGGCTCTCACCAGCCTAGTTACTCTGTGCAGGGTGACACCATTGGCTCTTCCAGTCCTGAGTCTCCCCTGGTTCTTAACAACCAGACAGTCAGACTCCATTCTTCTCTGGTTTGTCACCCCTGCAGGTATAAAATCAGCCCCCCAATTAGTTCAAATTGGCATACACACTCCCCAAAGTTTGCATACCAGAGGCCTGCTTGGGATAAAAATGAAGTTTATTTAATAGAAAGATTTGATTCCATGATGAAATAGTAAAGAAAAGCAAATATACAAGTTACAAAGAAAATAAATATAAAGATGCAACTACACTTCCATAATAGATAAAGTCCCTATTTTAATAAGATGCCCATTGCCTAAAAGAGTTTTCCAGTGTACCCCTTACCTGTAGGAGTGATTCAGCAGAGTTCATGGCAGCCTTCTGCTTCACAACTGTTCCTTAAATTCTGGATTAAAAAAGCTCACTTCCAAGCCTACTTTTAAAAGGCCTTTTTGTTCCTTTAGTCCACAGTAACTCATGGTTAAGCAGAGTGGGGCAACTCCCTCCTGACTTGATGTTCAAGAGCCATGATTTTTTTTTTCAAGTTGGAGGTCTCACCATCTTTCCATGAACTCTAATGATCCATTGTCTGTCTGTCTTTTCCTGGAATGGACACTGGATAGTTACTTTAAACCAGTTTTGTGTAAACATCTGGCTTGGGAGATGCTTTTCCCTGACTGCTCATCACCCTGCTGGGAGATGGAGCTAAAGTTTCATCACAGATGGGAAACACAGTTTTCTATATACACAAATGCATAACCAGGGTCTGTAGGCATCTAATGACTATCAAGCTCTCATAAAAGACCTAACTTGATATATATTTTTACAGTATAATACAGTGTGCAATCACTTGGTTTAACTGCTTATTTTGGGAGGGGCTATAACAGTCTGTTTTCCCCTATGGGTGTCTGGACCCTGATTGTCACAGTATGTGTGTGGCAGGGAAGCGATGCAGAAGGATGAGAAATGAGCATGTAGAAGGAGCCATTGCTGGTTAAAGTAACTTGTGGGCTTAATCACTGAAATTTTGTTACAAAGCCGCTCTTGGTTCAGAAAAACACCTGTTGCTCAGTGGCCCTCTGCTGTTCCCACCAAGTTTTGTTCTTCCTCCACAGCTGGCAAATTTAACAAGGAAGGGTTCCTTGCCACAGAGATTTATTGAGGGGAAAATGCTGACATTCTTTTCAAACTCTTGGCTAACAGGTTGGTTCAATAATCTGGCTAATCCCCAGGTGCATCCAAGGTTGCCTCTGCCATTTGAGGACTTTATCTTGTCAGTATTGCATCACCTTTTGAAGTGCTGTAACACCTGATGCCTCTGCAGTCTTTAGGGAGAAGATTAAGCTGGGGCTACGTCTACACTACAGGGTAATATCGAATTAGCTAAAATTGGTTTTATAAAACTGATGATATAAATTCGATTTCATGCGGCCACACTAGGCACAGTAATTCGGCGTTGTGCGTCCATGGTCCGAGGCTAACGTCGATTTCTGAAGCGTTGCATTGTGGGTAGCTCTTCCGTAGCTATCCATTAGTTTCGCAGTCCTCCTCACTCCCTTGACTTCTGGGTTGATCATTATATTGTCGCGAGTGTTCCGTGTAAATGTCATCAGTCATTCCTTCCTTCTGGAAACATCAGCTGACAATCCTTTCGCACTCGTTTTTCCCTGATTGCCCTGGCAGACCGCATAGCACCGCAACCATGGAGCCCGTTCAGCTTTTTTTTTTTTTCCGGCATCGTATGTGTAGCTGGATGCCGCGGACGAGAGAGGCGATATTCCAGCGCTACACCAGCATTCACTTGCTTTTCGCAGTGATAGCAGAGATGGTTACGGTCATTGTGTAGCCGTTACTTACTGCGGAAAAACTGGCAATAGAGATGACAGTTATCTCTCTTCCTCTGTACTGTCTGCTGCTATCATGAGTGCCCCTGGCTGAAATTGCCGGGTCGCAATGCAAAGCAAATTGGATTGACTCATTTGGACTGAGTCAATCCTTCCCTTATGGTTTCTAAATAGAGTCAGTCCTGCCTAAGATAAGGGGCAAGTGGTATTAGAGGAGCACTGTACCAGAGCACAGCTGCTCCGTGTCTAGTATTCACAGGGGTGCCCTGCAACAACCCCCACCCGTTGTTCCCTCCTCCCCCAACTTCCTGGGATACAGTGGCAGTGTCCTGCTATTTGTGTCATGAAGTAAGAAAGAATGCAGGAATAAGAAACACTGTGAGTGTTAGTGACATAAATCGAGGGAGAGGCAGCCTCTGGCGCGATGATAGTCGAGGCATGGATATTAACGGTGTGGGGGAAGGAGCCCAGCTAGGCTGCTTGCTATGACAGTCCGGCCTCCAAGCAGTAACAGAATCTTCTTTATCACAGGAAAGGAGGGGACTGGCCCCCCAGTTGCTATGATGAAGCTGTCTGATTAGCCGTTCTGTCCTATTCTACTGGGCGAGTAACCAGCAATGTTGGCCTCGATGTCAACATGTTGAGATATTCATGAGGACAGTTAACTAGTCCTATCTGCCCGTCTGACCACGTGGGAGAGGAGAGAGACGGGATACTGCTCTTCATGCTGCGGCAGCACGCGTCTAGCCAGCAGCATCTGCAGTACACAATATGTGTGTTGACATTGAAAGTAGTCATAGTAATATATTTCTTTCCCTTTCTCTTTCATGTCGGGTTGGGGTGGGGGATAGGAAAGAAACTGAGGAGTGTTCTTCATGAACCACGCCAACACTTGTTATTTGCGACTAACTACACATTGGGACGCTCTAGCCAGAATGCAAATAATCATTTCACGATGACTGCTTGTGGACTGTTGGATAGGGCTAGTCCTCAAGTACGTTCCTCCATCCATGGGCGTCCATTTGGTAGTCTCTGGCTTCCCCGTTACGCAGTTCACGCACGCTTGTAACTCCTGGAAGATTTTTTTCAGAACGTCTTTGGCATTCGGTGTGTTCTGTAATGTAGAACTCTGATACTAAACAATTTGTCTCCCCATACAAGCGATCAGATCTAGTATCTCCGTCGGTCCATGCTGGAGCTCTTTTTGGATTTGGCGACGCATCAGCACCGTGCTGATCAGAGCTCCACACTGGGAAAACAGGAAATTAATTCAAAAGTTCGCAGGGCTTTTCCGTGTTTACCTGCCCGCTGCATCTGAGTTCAGATTGCTGTCCAGAGCGGTCAGTGGTGCACTGTGGGATACGCCGGAGGCCAATATGTCGATTTCCGTTCCACACTAACCGTAATCCGATATGTTAATATCGAATTTAGCACTACTCCTCTGTCGGAGTGAGTACAGAAATACGATTTAAAGAGCCCTTTATATCGATATAAAGGGCGTTGTAGTGTGGACGGGTACAGCGTTAAATCGATTTAACGCTCTTTAAATTGATTTAAACGCGTAGTGTAGACCAGGCCTGAGACAGCCAAAAGGAAAAGTCTCTTCTGCTTCACCCTGCTGTGTGATCTCACAGGAGAGCTCTGCTGTGGGAAGACGGCAGTTCCCTCCTCACAGACCAACACTGAGCGGTTCACCTGTGTTCCCCCACTTTTGTTAAAGGAACCCAGATGCGTTGGAAAGGCCAGCTCTGGCTAAGATGCATGTCTCCCTCTTCTGAGCTAAAAAAGAGGCAGATACGATGGGAAAAGCCAGTTATAGTGGGATCTTTTCCCATCTCCATGACAGAAGTGACTCGAGAAAGAGGGTATGTCCACTGAAAGGATGTGTGAGAGTCCCTAGAGCCTGCACCAACTGCCTTGCTCCTGATTTTCAAACTTAGCTGCTTCCTCCCTTCAGACT
The DNA here is from genome assembly GCF_003597395.2 of Chelonoidis abingdonii. Lineage (NCBI taxonomy): Eukaryota > Metazoa > Chordata > Testudines > Testudinidae > Chelonoidis > Chelonoidis abingdonii. The sequence goes on from NC_133772.1 coordinate 40,330,090, forward strand.
GCAGATGGAAGGTGTTAAACACAAAATGGATCCAGATAGTGGGGCAAGGATTGTAACCTGGTCCCTCCCATCTTCAGTACTAACATTCCAGACTGGGTCAGAGCAGGCAAGGAGACAATCAGTCTTTAAGGGTAAGGAAAGTCCGAATCATCTGAAATATTTGAGTGAGCCGAGCCTAATTTCACTCCTCCCTCTGAAGCAGGAGCATAGGCATGGAAACACAAGGCAAACAAGGGAAAATCCCTTCTCAATGAAGGGAGACTCAGCCATCTGAATCAGAGGCTCAAAAATATTTAAATAAAAGTATAAACTTTTTCACTCAGGATGGTTTGTAACAGAGCAGGTCTGTTGCTGCCCTAAGTCAGCTATAGTAACTCTCTCCTTCCCTGGGAAGATATCATTGATAGGAATGGGAATTTTCAGCCACACACAAGCTGTGAAAAGTACTGGGCTCTTGTCCCCAGATGCTGCTGTGGGTGGCCATGTCTTGTTACTGCTAGCCCTCCCGCCCACTCCCTCCGCCCCGAAGCAAGCCCATGGATGTTTGAGATGGGGAGCAGCCCAGTTGTGGAAGAATAAGCAGCTCACCATTTCCTACTTTCCAGACCTCACCCCCATTTCAGGACCCTAAAAAGTTCCCCAGTGTGCACTAGTTCACGTTCAATGTGGTGTCAATGTTGAAGGTAAATGTGTCTGTCTTGCCTGGTGGTGAAGGTCTTTGTGTTCTTAACCCAAGTAGATTTTCATGTGCATGAGTGGGCTCCTTGCTCAGGAGGAATTAAGGGATCATCTGATAGGTCGAAACATAGTACAGCCCCAGCCTGATGTGATCTCAGCAGATTTTCAAGCTCTCTTCTTGGGCTTCCTGTGAATCAGGCAAGGTCAGATTCAAAGTTTCAGTCCTAAACTCCAAAGCCTGTTGTGGACTGGCCAGAGTTCCCTCACCCTGCTTGAGCATGACCCTCTGAAAGTTACATCCTCCTGAAGCAACAGAAATCTCAACTTCTGACATCAAAATGTGTGCAAGGAACAGAGCTTTCTTGGCATTGGCCATGAATCTGGAACAAATCATTCCCTGAAGAGATCAGGATGGTCGTGAACCTCAGTATCATCAAACCAAAATATAAAACATGTCATAATTGTGGTAGGTTTTTTTTGTTTAGGTTTTTTTTGGTTATCTAGAAATAATACACCCACAGCCTCTGCTGAGTGTAGGGATATGAGAGTTTTTTAAGATATGAAAGATACCAGTACCGGGAACAAAGGTATGACTGACAACTTCAGTAAAAGGGCACTGCACTTGTCTGTATTGTAGATGCCTGCTTTTCTGGGAAACATGGCTGCTAAGCCTTTAATAGTTGTTGTAAGTTTAAGAGTCTGGATGGGCTGAGTAATAGGGGAATTCTGCAGTTAACAGTTCTGGAATTCTGGGACAGATTGGAATTGGCATCTGCATCTGTGCTGAGGGGATGAAGGAAGAAACAGGGCGTGTGGGAGGAGCCTGCAGATTGAGAAAGGTACAGGAAATTAAGTTCCATAGATGGAAAGAAAGGTAGGATGTAATTAGAAATGGGAAAGTAGTTTGTCCAAAGCAGGGTTAAGGAGAGCATCAGGGATATAGTAAGACAACTTGTCAGTGCATGTTCTCATATATATTATTCTTAATTCCCCCTCTCAAATACTTGATTTTTTCACAGTTTTCTTCATTTTCAATTTAATTCTATTAAATTCTTATATGGGCAGCTACCTGTCTCAATGCTTTCCATGAAACCCAAGTTCAGTGTAAGGACCTGTTCTTTCACTCGGTGCTGAAGTGACTGTGTTCAGATAGCTGGAGTCAGGGGCTGACGATCACATAGGGAAATAGGATTTTATTAGTATGGACTAGAGCTCAGGGGTTTGAGAAGCTTCACAATGGCTCATTGAACCCAAACACACACCATTTTATTGGGAGTGACGTGATTTTGGCCTCTGCTGCAAGCTGTCTCATGGGGACAGAAGAAGCCGTAGTGTTCACCCAATTTTCAGATCTGTCTGCTCCCACTGGCTACCTTCCCCACCTTTCCCTCATTAGGGTGAGAACAGTCAATCACAGCTGCTGCAGGAAGCAGAGTGCTTTCCCCCGTTCCAGTCTCCCACAGAGGTAGACATGGGTGCGGGGGGTAGGGTGCACAGCAGATTCCATACTCCCTGCCTCTTGAGAAAATGGTCAGTTCAGGGCAGCCCTGCTTCTAACTTCCCACTGCCTTCTTGTGAAAAATGGGTTAACTCCTCACTCCTTCCCCTCGACACTGTAACACCGGGCTTGGGGAGAGGGAAAAGAGGACATCTTCCTCCATTCAACAGCTGCCCCCAGATCTGGCACATGGCTGGGGGTGTGTGTAAAGAAGAGCCTCCACAGTTGTGGGAGGAGCAGAAGCAAGCTGGGGACATAAGGGGTAAATTGATCGATTCAAAGGCCAGAAGGGACCATTGTGATAATCTTCTCTGGTCTCCTGTGTAACACACATAAATAGAACGTCCCCAAAGTAATTCCTAGCACAGTTCTTTTAGAATCTTGATTAAAAACTTGCCAGCTCTAGAGACACCACCATGATCCTTCAATTTCCAGCCGTTGGTTCACGTTATACCTTTCTCTGCTAGACTGAAGAGCCTATATTTAAATATTTGTTCCCCATGTAGATACTTATAGCCTGTAATCCAGTCAACCTTTAATCTTCTCTTTGTTAAGCTCGACTGAGCTCTTTGAGTCTATCACTTTAAGGCATGTTTTCTAATCCTCCAGTCATTCTTGTGGCTCTTCTCTGAGGTGTTTGGTTGAGGGGGCAGAGCTGATGTAGTTCTGGGGACTGGGGCAGATGTCAGGGCTGGAGGTACAAAATTGTGGGAGTGCATCACTGATGTGGGGTTGGGGGACAGAATTAATTGGCATTTTGGGGTTTTGGAAAAAACCTGGAAGTTCTGCACCATTAGGCAGCACGTCATATATTTGTAACTTGATCTCAGTCAAGTCTTTTAGAAAGAGTTCCTGTAGGTGGCCCAAAGTGGCATGGACCACTATGAATTTGTGAGAATTGGCAACACTAGTTGTCACATCTGGGTGGGGTGGGCAGAGAAAATTCAAAAATCAAGAAGTTGACCAAAAATATAATTGTTTTTGGCCAATCTCCAGACTTTTGCGGTTGGCTCATAATTTTGACTTTTTGGGGTTGTCAATATGCTATTCTCTCCATTGTTCTAGTTCAGGGGTGGCCAAACTCTGGCTCCGGAGACACATGTGGCTTTTCAGAAATTAATATGTAGCTCCTTGTACAGGCACTGACTCCGGAGCTGGAGCTACAGGCGCCATCTTTCCAATGTGCCAAGGGGTCCTCACTGCTCAACCCCTGGCTCTGCCACAGGCCCTTCCCCCGCTCCACCTCCTCCCTTCAGCCTGTCGTGCCCTCACTCCTCCTCCCTCACCACCATGAGCCTCCTGCATCCCATGAAACAGCTGACCGGGAGGTTTGGAGAGGGAGAGGGAGGTGCTGATCCATTGCTGGTGGGTGGGAGGCACTGGGAGCCGGGGGTAGGGGGAGCTAATGGTGGCTGCTGACGTATTACTGTGATTCTTTGGCAATGTACATTGGTAAATCCGGCTCCTTCTCAGGCTCAGGTTGGCCACCCCTGCTGTAGGTCATGAACATGTAAAAATCCCCCTGCCAGTCCTCCCCCATCAAATATATTTAGAAAAAAATCTTATTTGTGTTAAATGAGAGATGGGAAAGGAAACTACTGAAGGAACACACAGATGACATCACTGCTGTGCTAGCTTTTTATTTGCAATTTATTGAACGTACATTTAAAAAAGAAACGCATCTCTAACCCATAAAAGTGCAAATGAGAGCACACTTCTTGATCAAGGGCACTGAGAAACTATGGGCAAACATTCTGTTAACAGGTGCCTCCTGCAAAAATGCTTCAACCTGACTCCAATTTTCCAGGCTGCCAAACTGTCCTGCAACTTCCAGGCAAAGTATGGAAATCTCCACCTGTCTGACAAGTGGTTCCTCACACTCTTCCAACTGTTAAATCTTCCCATAATATCCCTCATAGGTGCTCTGAGACCCAGCTACTGAACCCTCTCACACTCCCCAGAGAAACACTTTAACCCAGCTTCCCGCCTCTGCAGAAAGCCCTGCCTCCCATCTTGCTGTACAACTTGCCTACAAACCCCTCCAACGTTCAGCTGCGACTCAGCCTCAAGACCCAGTCAGCATGGTGGACTTTCCTGCAATCCCCTCACTAAAGAGCACCCCATCTTTGCCAGCTCTCCCTATTTTTAGCAGAATATTTATTTTTCAGCTGCTGCTCACCCAAAAAGTTCCCCCAGTCTGCTGGTTCCGTGGCATTTTTAAAGGTTGTCTGTACTTTTTCCTGCGTATTTGTCTCTCTTCATAGTACTCATGTGTTGGCAGGTATGTTCCCTTCATCTCTAACACCCTGAGGAAACCCTCACCACTCACAAATAAGTGTGATGGCCTCCCTTCCAGATATCATACCATTCTCTCACTTCCTGGCAAGCCCCTAGGCTAACTTCTTCTCTCCTCTCCTAGTTACTCTTTTCAGATGTCATCCACTTAGACACTGGCTAGCATTCTATGGATTAACAGATCATTTTATGAATTTACAGAAACATTGCAGCTGTTTACAGTAGAAAGCGCATTCTAACCCAATTGTCACTTAACAAAGATGTAAAGAATTAGCAGTTCATCACATTTTATTTGAAAGAGCAAAACCCCCATTAGTATTATATAGTACATAATCAGTCAGGCCAGCCTTTAGCATTTGGTTAAATAGTGTCTTGAGCAAGCCAGACACTCCTGGATCCTCCCTTACTTCTCTCCAATTTAGAAATAAATTATTCACATCATTTTAATACTATAGTTATCTGCATTCTAGATAACTGCCCTGGTTGGCTCCCTACAAAGCTGGCCCATGTAATCAGCAGAAGTAGACATAAGAGAGGTCATAGTAATGAACAGTCATTGTTTGAAATGTTGTAAATTGTTACCGTGTAATTTCATTTAAAAAAAAATGTTTTGATACTGTTTGAAAAGCCCAGCTAGTGTGTGCAGCCATCGTAGTTACATACGCAGCCACCAAATATGATTATCTCCATAACGAGCCTCTTTCCAGGGTGATCTGGGTCTGGGCAAGGCATTTTCAGTTCCTTTTTATGCAGTGTGACTGGCATACAACAGCCACATTCCACATCTACCATCATCTTTGCGATATTTAGCCTGTTAAAATGAAGAGAAATCAAGTATTGGATTAGGCGAAAGAGCTGTTTGCAAGCCCTTAGCACAAGAGATGGGTTTACAGGCCATGTTCTAACTTGTATGGAAAGCGCATATCATGTAGATTCATGAGAACTTGATCCAGCTGGTTCTGAAGGATTGTGTCATTAACCTGTGCTTCTGAGAGTAATGTCATTTTATGGAGTTTACATGTTAAAAAAACATTTTTTTTCCCTAGCTACTACAAAGGTCTGTGACATGAGTTAAACCCTTTTGTGCCTCAGACAGGTTAAAATATAAAAAGATATATCCAAATGAATAAATATAAAACTATGGGCCAGATCCTCAGCTGGGGCAAACTGGCACAGCTTCATTGAAGTCAATGATTTATACTATCTGTTTGGCCCTAAGATCCTAAATAGATTCAGAAAGCTACATGTGGATACGCTTAAATATTATAGGTGTATATTTTAAAAATAAATTTGAAGATCATTCTCTCTGATTCATATCCCTCCTGTTATAGTGCTGTTTTTCCTGCAAGAATTAATAGAATCCTTAATAGCTAACGGTCTGTAAGCAATGCAACAACTTCCCCTGTTTTATGGGTTCATGATAACTTTTTGTGCAGGAGAAATATAGACCCCTGAACTTCTACTTTAACAGATACAAAACAAAACTTTCAATTTACATTTTAAGGTTGGAGCTTCAAAAGGGCATATGGGACTTACCCACTCAACTCCAGTGAAAATTAGCAAGATTTGGTTGCCTAGTTCCTTTGAATTCCCTTGAGAATTCCAACCTAAACTGCAATTTTAAGGCCATCCATTAAAATAAGGTGGTTCTCTGCAAAATGACTTTGAAATATCTATTGTTTATACGGTGGTTATATTATGCATTAACAACTTCTCTTTGCACAATTTACATGTTAAAAAAACATTTTTTCCCCCTAGCTACCAGCACTAGAATCTCAGCTGAAAAGCTGAGAGTCAGGCTATGTCGTTTTCAGGCTCTGATGTCAATAACAGAGTAACAAGTAGGAAACTATGCTATATCTGTGCGGGCGCTACAGAGCTAACAGGAGTAAAAGTAGTAAAAATTAATTTTAGATACTAAAGTACATAGATGAGACTTGGATTCTACTCTGAAGGTGCTATTTTTCATAGTTTTCTGCCTATAGCCAACTACATTTTAAAGAGTAAATTCTGTCACTGTCTGGGTGTGTGTATGGTAGAATTTGGCCTAGAGGTCTCAAACAATTTGTTTGTATTTACAGTAACAATTATATAAATATTTAAAGTAGGGGATCTGGAAAATGAAAAAAAAAATTGGTTTTGCCCTTTACTATTCTTATAGCATATGATCTATGAATAAGGGAAAGATTGGCTCAATTTATATTAAATTATCTATGCTTTAGCCTCTCTTTCCTTGATGATGGTGAACATCATTGGAAAGATAAGTGATCTCTCTCAAAAATCAGTTCCAGATATATTGTGGACTGTAAAATCTTTCTCCAATTTTAAGATCTTTGTTTATTTATTTATTTTTTTGTTTGTTTTACTCCATTTTGTGTTTGGCTACTAACCTGTATTTTAAACTGCTGATGGAGAACTGAACTCATTTATAAGCATGCAGCTTTTTGCTTCAGAATTTACTCATGTTAAATCTTGTAGCCGTTCACTGTTTTCGTTTCAATAACCTTGGTCTTTATGTTGACTACTGGGTGGATATAATAAACACTTCTATATAGTTCGAATTCGTGTGTATCACTTGCTGGACCTCTCCATTCAAGTAGCAAATTCCTAGTTTTATTGGACCCTTATCCCTTGCCTGTACAGCTTTATATAGTCACTGGGGCTATCTGTTTGAGAAATCATTTTCATAACTGTAAACACAACTGATCTATATGCAACATGATATAGTGGAGACTGCTGAAAAGTCATTATATATAATGTCACCAAATACAAAGTTGGGAGAAATGTCCTGGCTTACTTTCTACCTTTATTTGTAAACTTGGAGATTTTTGACAATTTTAGTCTGTGATGACCTCCTCTGTACATCCTTAGAAGTGACACGTCTTGGACGTTAACGTCCATGTTTTTATTTTAGGGAAGTGGGGAAATGTAGTTCTCTGCCTTGTAAAGTAGTTCAGCAGACTGGTGCTTAACAAAACACATTATTTTTAAAAAAGGTAATAAAATAAAGCAGTGTGGTTTAGCTCATCTTTGCTGTGCAATTTCTCATAGATCCTTACTTTGCTGAAGATGGACACAATCCTTCACAGCGGGTCAAGGTGACATTTGTAATACATCCTTTGTAAGTCACTTGCTCCTCATATTCAATCTCTCTGCAACGTTCTGTCAAATGTAAAAGAAAAGAAATATAATGATCAGAAGTCTAACTCGAGAAGATATTGAATTAGCTCTGGGACTGAAAGCAGACAGGCTAAACCTTATGGGAAAACATTTCAATTAGACATTTCCAATAGGCTGAAGAGAACTGATAATTAACAAGCCAATAATACAAAACAAGTAATTTTTAACCTAGGTAGAAATCAGACCTGAAACAAAAAAACACATTTGAGAAAAAGATAAGAAACTGGAATTACTAATGAATGAAATAGAATCCATTTTTAAAGCACAAAGTGAAAATGACAACCAACAGGGAAAACACTTGAACTGTATTACTGATGAGAATGAAAGGATACAAATAATACAGGCTATCAAGCCAGTTCTGATTAAAAAATCTTTGATTTCTTTGCCTTCTAAATAGCATAGAGGTTAAGGACTTGAAGTATGTCTCTCTGATATAACATGTCTGAAAAGAAACGACAATCTGATATAGCCAACGTACAAAACATCCATGCTATAGCATCGATCGGGCTAATGTTATCAAGTTTTAGCTCTCCTCCCCTCCTCTTCCCACCAGACTTGCATTCTAGGTGGAACACACAATGCTACTTGTTGCTTAGTGACTATGCTCAATGAGGTTACCAAGTGAAATATATTGACATCTTATTTTATATCATGAGGTAACTCAAATTAATACTACACACTGAGCAGTAAGTTGACTGAAAGGTCTAATGGTCCTAGTCCGGGAGTGCCGTGAACAGAGATTGCTTTCCCTCTATGGTTCAGCACCTCATTCTACTCTTAAGTTATCTTCTCTAATGAGTGCTTAGAGCAGTGCTAAGCCACTCATCCAAAAGAAGGGTTGCTGGGCTTTAGGACCAGACTATAGTATTGACAAAGTGAATGGAATAAATTATTAGGAACCGGAAAGTTTATCCTATTAGACACAAGGATGGGCTGACTCCTTCCAACCATTATTTTATAGTCTGTATCTCAAGAGCAATTATTTGAGTCCTTCATTTTGATTAAAACTCAGCTTTTTGAAAGGCATTGGTAATGTCCTGAAAGGTCAGGAAATGTATATGAGTTACCCACATAGGGGTTGATAAAGTGTTGGAGGAAAGAAAATAGCATTATAAATAACAAAACATCATGGAAGCCAACACAGCACTATTACATTGCCCACTGACTGAGGAACTAACCTTTTGAAGGTGTTGTAGTTAGTAAAGTAGATAGTGTGCCTGTGAAAAAGGAATACACAGTAAACTGTGTGAATGAAAAAAAACAAAGCAGATATCAAAACTTAAAAGATCATATAGTGGAGGAAATCTTTAGAGATTTAATTTTTCTCCCATTCCAACAAGGGGCTCACTGCCTGAGTGACATCAAGGGCAGTATAGGGTATTTTAATCAGGTATAAACAGCAAAATGTCATATCCTTTAATCAAGGTGCTCAATCTTCATACTACAGAAATTATCTTGGATTTATATAGTCCCTTTTCTACTCCATGGTATCAGAAAACACTTGACAAAATGAGTTACACAATCCATTTCAAATGATGGCTGTTGCATGAAACAAGATACTTTTCTCTTTCATCAGAAAAACAGACAGAGCTCTTAATCGGAATGCTTTTTCACTTCAGTTACCAAAATAGTCAGCACTTTGGTACAAAGAGAGCATTTAGTTGTCAGACAGGTAATGTGAGCGATGGCAGAATTCTGACAGGCAGTTACACAATTGGTTAAGCAAGCAAAGATCTGCAAAATATAGAGAGCTGCTCTGACTGCAATTATCCTCCAAAATTTTCAAAAGTGTACCCTCCAAGTTATATTTTCAAAAGAGATGTAGGTACCTAAACAAGTCAATGAAACTTAGGCTCCTAAGTCACTAACATGCTTTTGAAAAACATTACCCTCTAACTTTTCCAAACAGCCTATCAAATGAAAGATCTTCTGAATGAACAAGTATGTAACCTTGGGGAAACTCAAGTAATTATCAAATTCTTAACAGGTATTCTCATGCTACATGCACCAACTCACAAACAGTTGGAAATTCATCATACAAAGACAACACTCCCATCCCGCTTTTGTAAAACTGGTGAACGGGAGAAGTAAGTTGAGAGAAAAGGAAGACTTAAATACAGAGGACAATTTAAATCTTCCCGTCCAACAGTGTGAAGTACCAATTTTAACAGTAGTTGGTGGTATTTTCAGCCAATTCTAATGCATTTTCTCCTCTAAAAGATAAAAGTGGAGCTGTTCAATTGTCAAAATTATTTTTATAACAACGAGTTGAAGATGGTGGTTAAGCCGCAAACCAATGCCAACAGAACAGCAGGGTTTGTGGCAGGCAAGGAAGGAAAAGGTGTCTAAATACTCCACAGAGCCTAAAAAGAGAGACAGGATCAGAAAAATAAATGCAAAATAAAAAAAAAAATAGTTGGGGAACTTTGTCATTTCCCTACTCTTTTGTCTTGTTGTAAAAGGAACTATTTTCATAGTAGAAAGGTATATAACATTGCAAAAGCATGTAAAGTTAAAGCATACCAAATTAATAATATAACTAATAAGCTATGACACTTCTTGGCTATTCTTGCATGAACAGTCTACTAAGGTGAAAATTTTGTCCCGGTTAATGGCTATATTGATGAATCTCTAAATGGCAGTGTTCTGTTCAGGATATAATGAAAAATAAAAAGGTTTTGAATATACCAAAAATGGCATATTATATCACCAAGAAATACTAATGATGATTGTTAAATATTTAGTGGCGGGATCTGAAGAAGGCTGCTTAGCTGAATACATTTTGAATAAAATATTCACATAAAACCCATATTGTTCAGCTGCAGGAGTATGTGTATCAAAATAAAAAGGTGAAAGTGGGATGGAGGCAGTGAATGCAATTAGGGACATTTGCTAATGTTCGTTTAACTATCATCTTGTTTGAGGCTTATAACTATAAGATATATAAGCTCTTACATATAAACAGAAAAATTATTTTAAAATTATGTTAAAAGTGATTGTAGCATGCAAAAAACACAACAAACTATAACTGATTGCATAATACTCCATTTAAAACTTACCAGAGAGGTGAAAGCTTGTAGTAAATGCAGTAGAAGCTGTAGTTGTTTCATTGAATAGAGCTGTGGTTTTTGTTGTGGTTGGTGTTATGTATGTAGTTGATTTGACTGTGGCTGTCTCAGTTGATGAACTAGTTGGAGTAGTTGAAAAAGTTGTGATTTTGATGGTTGTGGTTTTCGGAGTAGTGGATGTTATCATAGTGAGTGTCGAAGCCGTAAATGTGGGAGTAGTCATTTTTGATGTCGGTTTTTTGGTGATTGAGGTAGTGGCATTAGGCAGAGTGGTGGATTCCAATGTTGAAAATTCTGTTGAGGTAGAGATTGGAGTAGTTGTTGGTGAAGTGCTTGTAGTGGATTTAATAGAAGAACTGGAAGTTGTGGTTTTTCTAGTTGACTTTATTACTGCAAAGTAAGAGTTTAAAGAAAGGGAAAAAATGAACATATGATATGGCTAAATGAAGACACCTCAAACTATAAACAAGATATTTAAATTGGCATATATAGAATATTTTGGACCAGTGAGCTTTCTGAGATGATCAAAAGAAGATAACACAGAGTAATGGTTCCAAAATTTCTGAATAAAGAAATCTGTGTTACATGAAAGCTATTAAAAGACAGGTATTATACCAGTAATTTCCCATGCACAGAATGAAACGAATGACTAAAATGTACCTGTTGGTGTTGGTGTTGTCCTCATTGTGGATTTAGTTGAAATAGTAGTAGAAGAAATTCCTGTCAGTGTTGTGGCTTTTATGGTGCTTGGGGTGATGGACTCTGATGTTGACCTAGCTGTAGGGACCATTGTCGTCAGAGTGATAGATGTGAGTGTAGTTGGGGTGGTGGTTGTGCTGGATGTGGTAGAGGTAATAGAAGGTGTAGGGGTTGTCAGTGATGTGGTTTTTGTGGTGGTAGAGGTAATGGTTTGCGGAGAGGTGGACTCTGATATGGTGGTCTCCATTGAACTAGTGGTCGAGGTAGTTGTCGTCAGAGTGACGGTTGTGGGTGTAGTTGGTGTGGCAGTTGTGCTGGACACCACAGATGTAGTAGAAGGAGTAGTTGTTGTCAGAGTTGTGGTTATCAGCCTAGTTTTTGGTGAGGAGGTTGGAGTGGACTCTGTAGAAGTAGTGGTTTTGGACGTTGTAGAGACAGATGTTATTGGTGTTGTTTTCGTCGTACTGATGGGAGTAGTTCTTTGTGGTGGTGTGCTTTCTATAGTCTTTGTTACTGTCAGGAGAAATGTGAGTTGTAATGGTGAGACTGACAAGAAAATGGTGGATTGCAGAAGAAGAGTTTACCATAAAAAATATATAAATATGAACAAGGTTTTCAGAGAGAGCCCAACTTTTGTGCTGGATTAAACAAGAAAAAAAAAGGAAATAATGACAAGTGACCCTCTCTCATCCTTCAGTAATGAAGAAATGGGGGAACACTTCAGGGTGCAAGACTTGACTTGAGGCAGGAGTAGTAGGTTTAGGTTACACCTTTCATGCAAAGCAAGAGTGTAAAGAAAAGAAAACAGCTTGAACCCTATGAGTGTGACTAAAGGAAGCAGGCCTTCTCAAACCATCAACCAAGGCTATTATATTCATCTAACTGGAAAATAGCTGTGAATATTCATGGAGTGCATATGTGAGAGAGACAGCATTCACATTCTTTGACTCTTATTTACAATCCATTTCAAACTCTTGGGTGTGTTTCCATTCAACCACATGAGTGCAGATGGTCTTTGGTATGTGCCTTTCACAAGAAGGTGTAGAGACTGGTTTGCACTGGAATGAATCAAGTGTATTGGCCTCTGTGTCCATACCCAGGAATTAGTTCAAGTTATATATTTACAAGGATCTATGCAATCCTAATGATTAAGAATCTGAAAAGGAGGTGAGGTATATTGGAAGAGCGAGGTTTGTGTTGTGAGAAAAAAGCAAGTTAGATAGAACAGGAAAAATGCTGTGTTTACACCATACACTTCCTACAAGAATGGCATTTAATCTCCTATAGTGGAGCTTTGTGACAGGGACTGCCCTTTTCTCATAGTCACTCTTCCCTACAAGATTCCAAGTTTCCCCTATCCTGTAACTTGCTTCCTCCCCTTCCTTGGCAGTGAGTTCCATAGCAAGGAGACTTGGATTTGCCTGCTAGGAGAAAAGATTGGGATTCCTCACTCTGCCAGATTAGAGTGACTGCAGGGCACTGTGGAAAGGGACCTTTGCCAATTAGCCTGAACAAACAAATGTAAGAGGAGTTGGAGGGGTAGACAGCAAAGCCAACGAATATAAATGTTGCTATGGCCTTTGTAGTTTTGTTTACCTGTTGGTGTTGATCCTGTTGTGGACTTAGTTGACTTAGTAGTTGGAGAAACTGTCGTCAGTGTAGATGTTTTTGCACTGCTTGGACTAGTGGACACTGATGGGGTGCTCTTTGTTGAAGTACTGGTTGATGCCATTGTCAGAGTGACAGTTGTGGGTGTAGTTGGTGTGGTGGTTGTGCTGGACTTGGTAGAGGTAATGGAAGGGGTAGGGGATGTCAGCGTTGTGGTTTTTGTGGTGGTAAAAGTAGTGGTTTGGGTGGAGGTGGACTCTGAGGTGGTGCTCTTCGCTGAACTAGTGGTCAAGGTAATTGTTGTCAAGGTGACGGTTGTGGGCGCAGTTGGTGTGGCAGTTGTACTGGACTGAGTAGACGTAGCAGAAGGAGTAGTCGTCAGAGATGTGGTTATCAGTCTAGTTTTTGGTATGGAGGTTGAAGTGGACTCTGTTGATGCAGTGGTTTTGGATGTTGTGGAGACTGATGTGATTGGTGATGTTTTCGTCGTACTTCTGGGGGTGGTTCTATGTGGTGGTGTGGTTCGTATGGCCTTTGTTACTGTGAGAGAGAAATGTGAGTTGATATGATGAGATTGAGAAGAAAATGATAGACTACTAAAACAAGATTTAAAATGAGTATATAATAACCTAAATTTGAACAAGCTTTTTCGATACAGCATGACTTTGTGCTAGATTAAATGAGAAAAAAATTGGAAGTAACTGACTGAGAGCAGGCCACCTTTCTTTAGTAATAAAGAAATGGGCGAGCACTAGAAATAAGTACCATTAGGGCAAACTTTATAAAAAAAAATGTGCACAGGTTTATACTGTTTTTGGAAAAAAACACAATATGGGTGATTTAATTACTACTCATGGAAAATATATAAGGACAGAAGTAACCATGTAGCACTATTTTGAATTAATATATGTCTAAAATGGAAATGGATTTTGGTAAGTAGTTTTCTGAGGAAGGTGCAGAGACTGGATTGCACTAGAATGAGGCGGGTGTATTGGCCTGTGTGTTCGTACCCAGGAATTAGTCCGAGTGAAATATCTACAAGGATCTATGTAACCCTAATGATTAAGAATATGAAAAGAAGATCCGATACATTGGAAGAGTGAGTTCTATGCTGAGAGAAAAATTAAGTTAGATACAAGCGGAAAAATCCTGTGTTTACACCATACACTTCCCACAAGAATGTGGTTCAATCTTCTATGGTGGAGGTTTGTGTACCTGTTGGTGTTGACTTAGTTGTGGACTTAGCTGATGTAGTAATTGGTGAAAATGTCGTCAAAGTAGTTGTTTTTACAGTACTTGGGGTGGTGGACTCTGTTGCGATGCTCTCCGGTGAAGTACTGGTCCGGGCCGTTGTCGTCAGAGTGACGATTGTGAGTGTAGATGGTGTGGTGGTTGTGGAAGGCGTGGTAAAAGTAGTGGAAATGGTAGGGGTTGACTTTGATGTTGTGCTCTCTGGAGAGCTAGTGGACAAGGTAGCCGTGGTGAAAGTGAGGGCTGTGGGTGAAGCTGCTGTGGCGGTTGTCCTGGTTTCCATAGACTTGGTGGAAGGCATAGTCGTTGTCATAATAATTATTGGAGCAGTTTTTGGTGATGAGGTGCTTCTTAGAATTGTTTTTGGTGAGGAGGTTGAGATGGATTCTGTTGACACAGTAGTTTTGGATGTTGTAGAGACAGACGTGATCGGTGTCGTTTTCCTGGTACTTCTCGTTGTTGAGGATTCTGCGGCCTTAGTTACTGTGAGGGAGAAATCGATATGGTGACGTTGACAAGAATATGGCATATTTACAAGGATCTATGCAACCTTAATGCTTAAGAATCTGAAAAGGAGGTGCCATATGTTGGAAGAGTGAGCTTTGTGTTGTGAGAGAAAGCAAGTTAGACAGAAGAGGCAATATGCTGTCTTTATACCATACACTTCCCACATGAATGGGCTTCAATCTCCTATGGTGGAGGTTTGTTTACCTGTTGGTGTTGATCGCGTTGTGGACTTAGTTGACGTAGTAGTTGGAGAAACTGTCGTCAGCGGAGTTGTTTTTACGGTGCTTGCGGTGGTGGACTCAGATGCGGTGGTCTCCGGAGAAGTAGTGGTCGGGGCCGTCGTCGTCAGAGTGACGGTTGTGAGTGTGGTTGGTGTGATGGTTGTGGTGGCGTGGAAAGGTAGTGAAGGGTAGGGTTGAAATTGACGTTGCTCTCGGGAGCTGTGGAGAACGGGGGGTCGTGTGAGAGGAGGGATGTGGTGTACTGGTATGGCCGGTTGTAACTGGTTTCAGTAGACTTGGTGCAGAGGTAGTCCTTGTCAGAGTTTTCTTCTTCGACTTTGTTTGGGTGAAGGAGGTTGGGCTTAGATTCTGTTACGCAGTGGTTTTGGGTTGTAGAAGACAGATGTGGTAGGGTGTTGTTCCTGGTACGTCTCGTTGTTGGGGTTTCTGCGTCTTAGTGACTGTGAGGGAGAAGTGTGAATCGATAATGGTGACATGAACAAGAATATGGCAGATTGCAGAGGACGAGTTTTACCTTGGAGTGAAATAATTGTATCATATGAAGAGGGTTTTAGAGTGAGTGCACTGTTGCTAGATAGGGGGTTCTCAAACGGGGGTGTCGCGTTCTGTAGAAGAGAGCCTCTGGCGACGCTGGGCCAGTGTTCCCTCCTCGGTCACAGGTCGGCCGATGGGCTCCCACTGGCTGCGGATCGCTGGCTATCCGGCCAATGGGAGCTGCTGAAGGAGCGTGGAGAGGACGTACGGCCGCCGCTTCCATGGCCTCGATCAGTGATCCGAGCAGTTGGGAGCCGCGATCGGAGCTGGACCTGCTGGAAAAGGGGTCAGGTTTAAAACACAGCGGCTCGGTTGCCATCAGGGGCTTAGCCTACAGAAAGCCAGCGACCCCTGTTTGAGAACCTTGCTAGACAAAAGCGACAAAAAGTTGGGTTAACATGGAAGCGGTCCCCTCCATCTTGAGTATGGTATAATTTGGGAAATTGCTGACATCAGTATCTAAACTCCAGCATTGGGATAAATAACAAAATTTGCATAAAAGACACAGGCATTTCTGTTTGGAACCCAGTCAAGCCCAGAACATTTCTGGAAAAGGAGTTATCTTGTGATCCTTGTGGTGGTTAAGAATCCTCCTGATGGAAGAAATATAGGGCGTGGAACAACCCATGTCTGACTTTGTAAGGTACTGTGTGTCTTTTCTGGAAGGTTTTGTGTATGTTGTTGCTTCTTGAGGTCCCACGTTAATCTAAGCTTCTGGTTACATCCATATCTCCAAGAGAGGAGATACTCCGATCTCTAGGCGCATCAAAATTTCTAAAGAGAGATTAGCGTGCCAGACATTTACCCAACCCCGAAAGGAAACTGGATATGTATTCTTGCAGGTTAAGTCCCTATGGTTGGAAAATGCTGAACGTGTTCTGCGCCTCTGCTTGAAGTAGGCGTGGAGCTGGCATTTCTCACCTCATTCAGGGTACGGTTCTTATGCTTGTTAACCCAGCCTGGTTTAGCTCTCTTATCAGGGCACCAGCTAAATCTGTGGGACCGCTGTGTCTAGCTTTTTAGGCCCGAAAAGATCTAAGGTGCAGGGGAGCTATTTTTAGCTTCCAGAGGGCATCTTGCCCCTATGTCTTTGCAACTTTCTGAGAAGGGCCTCTAATAATGAGGGTCTAAATCGAGACGACAATCTGGCTTAATCTGTAACTCTTATTACAAAACTGACTGTCAACTCACCGGCAGGAGAGTAGTAGGTTATTGCTCTTTGTTTCCTGCAAAGGAAGAGGGAAAAGAAAAGACAGGGTTGAAACCCGGAAGGGTGACTAAATGAAGTAGGCCTTCCGAAACATCCATCAATGCGAATACATGGGCCACACTAAAATGCCACCTTGGCAGTGAGTACCGACAGCAAGGAAATGGGGCACGAGCTTCCTAGCGAGATGATTGGGCCTCCATGCTCACGGACCTGACGGGAATGTGACTGCAGGGCACTTTGGAAGAGAACTTGCAATTAGTCTGAACAGAGAAATGTCAAGAAGGAGCTGGGTGCGGTCGGGAGGAGGGGGCTCAGAGAGCAAGCCAAGAGAAGAAAAATATTCCCTCATTGCCTTTCGCCATCATAGGTACCAAATGTAAACGCTTTCAGTTAGGTTTGAGCAGAAGAAGCCTATTGTAGCCGAAAAAAGAGCTGTTATACAAGTAATTGCCCAGATACACATGATAGGAATGACTAAAATGTACCTGTTGTGCCCCGTTGGGCTAGTTTGACGTAGTAGTGAGAAACTGGTCGTCAGTTGGAGTTGTTCTTTAACGGGCTGTGCGTGGTGACTCAGAGCGGCTGGTCTCCGGAGAAGTAGTGGTCGGGCCAGTCGTCGGCAGACGTGACGTTGTGAGGTGGTTGGTTGTGAGGTTGGGTGGGCGTGAAAGTAGTGGAAGGGTAGGGGTTGAACTTTGACGTGTGCTCTCTGTGAGCTAGTGAGAAGGGAGTCGGGTGAAAGTGAGAGGTTGTGGTGTACTTGGTATGGCGGTTGTACCGGTTTCAGTAGAACTTGGTGGAGATTAGTCCTTGTCAGAGGTTGCCTTCTCGAACTGTTTGGGTGAGGAGTTGGCCTGGATCTGTTGACGCAGTGGTTTGGATGTTTGTAGAGACAGATTGAAGGCTGTGTTCCCTGTATGTCTCCGTTGTGGGGTTCTGCCGCTAGTATGTTGAGGAGAAATGATGAATCGCATAGGTGACGTTGACAAAAATAAGCGGATTGCAGAGGAAGAAGATTTTACTGGATAAAGTATTTAAAGCATAATGAACAGGGGTTAGAAGAGGCAACTTTGGCTACATCAATGGGAATTATTTTTTTG
>NC_133772.1:40348059-40349738 GCF_003597395.2 Chelonoidis abingdonii
CAGCTAAAGGCAGAGATCCTGGCCAGGTTCGGAGTAACGACGGCACTGCGAGCCCAGAGGTTCCATGAGTGGTGATATACGGAGGACAAGACACCCCGATCACAATTGTTTGACCTGATCCCACTTGATCCGGAAATGGCTGTGCCCTGAGGCCCTTAGCTCTGAGAACATGATGGAGGTACTGGTATTGGACCGGTATACGAGGGGGCTACCATCAGGTCTCATGTCTTGGGTTGGCCAGAATGTTCCCTCTACCTGTGATGAGTTGGTCTCCCTCGTGGAAAGACAGCTGGCAGCTCGTGAACTGTTCCAGACCTCAGGCGGGGAGACACGGCAATCCAGGAAGCCAACCCCAAACCCAAGGCCCCGGACTGTCGAGAGCTATAGGAGAACTGTAACCGGGAGGAAAGACACCGAGGAATGGCTCAAGGCCAGGAAGGGACCTGGAGGTTTGGGAAGAGAGGTGGGGGGCCGGCCAAATAGGCCCAGGCAGAGGGTGACAACCAGAATAAGGGGGCGGTGTTATGAGTGTGGGGAATTGTGGCATATAGCAGCCCAATGTCCCAACAAGGAGGTGCCTATGCAGTGTAATCTGGGGGATTACGGGGAGCAATGTGGCCTAATTGGCCTGGTAGGAGTCACAATGACCTCACATGGATATACCAGACCTGTAAAAATGAATGGTATAAAGTTGGTGGGAACAGACCAACTAACCCGGGCCAAAAACACAAGGGTAACGTGCGTACATGGCACTGTGAATTTTTACCCTACAATTCCGGTAAGCATTGAGATCAAGGGGAATACTACCAGGGTTTCTGTAGGGGTGGTCCCCAAGCTCCCCAACCCTGTTTTGATTGGGAGAGACTTCCCCGGGTTTGAGAGCTTATTTACCCCGATAGAGCCAGGGGAGGGTAGCAACCCCCAGGCTGAGACGGAGGCAACTACAGATAGCCTCACCCCCATGTTTGCCGAATTTGCTCCAGAGTTATTCCCATCCCCTGGAAAACCCCGAAGGTCTAGGCGAGAACAAAGGGCAGATAAAAGGTTAGGGACCAGGATTGTAGCAGCGAATCAAAAAACTTCCCTTGTGGGTAGGCGAATCCGCTCAGGAGACCAGGAGATGTTTCAGGCCAAGGAAGACTCGGAGACGGTTCCTAGCCCAAGTGGGAGCACCCCAGGGGGAAGAGTAGAAATAGGCCCCCTAGAATTAGGTCAGTTCGGTACTGCACGTGAGACTTTTGGGCAGGAGCAGGCCGAAGATCCATTATATGCGAACGTGAGGGAGGAGGTAGTGGAAGTAAATGGTGTGCCTGTGGAAGGAAAAATCAAAGGCCCAAGGCCATATTATGTGCTCAAATGCGATCTTTTGTACAGGATAGAGCAAATATGAGGGGAAGAAGTAGAGCAACTCTTAGTGCCATGGAAACACATAAGGGTAGTACTAGAGTTAGCTCACAGTCATCTATAGGAATTGGTTGGAGCGAGAGCAGTTTGGGATTGATTAGAAGTGAACGAGAGAGAGGGAAGAGTTTTGAAGAGAGCCAAAAGTGTTTGAGGAGTGCTCGTCGTGGTGTTGAGGAAATTCAAGAACCCTAGGTAGGGCACCGGTTTGTGTAGAAGGAGGGAGAAGCCCCTTCCAAGCTGCAGGGCAGAGGGGCAGTACCCAGGGGAACCTGTTC
>NC_133772.1:40352504-40647160 GCF_003597395.2 Chelonoidis abingdonii
AGTTCAAGTGGTTCACCACAAACCTCAGGGCCCCTGGGTTGGGACCTGGAGAAGAGGGTGGGCCCAGGTCCCTCCCTCTCCCCTCCCCTCCTCAAGGACACTAGTGGTGTAATTAAAATACCGGTTCAGAGGCAAGCAATGGCGCCCTGAACCTTCCCAAAGAAGAGAAAGCACGACACCCAGTATAACAGGACCGGCAATTTGCCACAAACCCTAATGCTTAAGAATTTGAAAAGGAGGTGCCATATGTTGGAAGAGTGAGCTTTGTGTTGTGAGAGAAAGCAAGTTAGACAGAAGAGGAAATATGCTGTGTTTATACCATACACTTCCCACATGAATGAGCTTCAGTCTCCTATGGTGGAGGTTTGTTTACCTGTTGGTGTTGATCGCGTTGTGGACTTAGTTGACGTAGTAGTTGGAGAAACTGTCGTCAGTGTAGTTGTTTTTACAGTGCTTGGGGTGGTGGACTCTGATGCGGTGCTCTCCGTTGAGCTTGTGGGTAGATATGTCGTTATTAGAGTTTCAGTCGTGTGTGTAGTTGGCGTAGCAGTTTTTCTGGTTTTCGTTGACCTCGTGTAAGTAGTGGGCGGTGATGAAGTAGTTGGTGATGTCTTTGTAATAGTTGGTGTTGTAATGGTTGTTGTCATATGTGGAGTTGTATGTTTCTTTGCTTTTTAAAGAAAATATATTATATTAATATAATAGTAATAATATGATATACAGAAGAATACATTGACAATATTGCAAACTATGAACTAATGATAGGTGCAGCTGTTAATGCCACTTATTTTTAAGGTTGCCCGATGCCTCCTATTGTAAAGCCCTATTTCCAGTTGGTTATAACTTTGCCAACTTTAATTATCTTGCTGAAATTTTCTATTCCCTGTGCCTTCATCCACCTTAATTTTTCTGGAAAATCTGCCCCAATTTGTTCATGTTATTAGGTTTTGAAAAATCGCATTTCACACATCCTCAGTGAAGACTTATTTGATTCTTCATTAAGTAGATGGAACTGTGTATTACATGTAAGTTAGCATGCCCAGTGCACTGAAGCCAGAAAACTCTGCCTACTAGTACCCATAGGGCAATGCTGATACCCTGTGGCCCTAGCCCCTCCCTTAGTTACATAATGGCTGCACTACCCCAACCCCTACTCAGTTCATTCTCACCCCCCTCAGCTAGACTTCATATTTTCTATCTCAGCTTTCTGAGAGATTTTTCTTTTTTCCTTTAGATAACCGTTAGTAGTATCTCAGGTGTAGCTTAGTGTTAGTGTAGTGGTAGTTAGAGTAGTTGACTGCTGTGTGTTACGCCCCCAATAGAGTTCAAGCATTGTCCATCATGTTGGGGGGGCATTCTGAACAGTGATCCCCACATGAGATACTTGTTATAGCTCGGCAAAGGACACAGTAAGGAATGGTGTTCCATCTGTAAGTCACTTACAGATTGGAAGGGATAGCTCGGTGGTTTGAGCATTGGCCTGCTAAACCTAGGGTTGTGAGCTCAATCCTTGAGTGGGCCACTTAGGGATTTCAGGCAAAAATTAGTACTTGGTCCTCCTGGTGAAGGCAGCAGGCTGGACTCAATGATCTTTCAAGGTCCCTTCCAGTTCTAGGAGATAGGTATATCTCCTATTATTATCATTAAAAGAGGACTCAGGTGGCAAGAGACTTATAACTGAAGCAGCAGCTTATGAGGCCTGGTTTGGCATTCATGCCCTGGTGTAATTGGTTGCTGCCTTGGGAACTAGCAGATGCTGCTGCTCCACATTCAAACCCTGCTGTTTCCCACAAAGGGAAGATGATTCATTCTCCCTCCTCTGGTGCAGGGAGAAAGAGGTTCCATAAAACTAACTGGGAGCACTCCAGAGCTCAGGGAGACTCTTTCTCATTTTACAAGAGGAGTGCTGACCAGCACTGTACTCCTTCTGGCACATGGGATAGAAAATGCCCATTTACCTGCTCCCCAGTATTGCTCTGAGATCAGCTAAAGCTTGTACCATCGACTCTTGTTCTGGCCAGGGGAGTGTCCATTGAGTCCAGTACTGATGATGTCAGCACCAGCACTGACTGTCTCCACACTGGTGGCATATCAGGTGGCTTCAGACCTGATTTACCCCTCACTCTCAGACTCTCTACTAGTTCAGCAATTTTCCAGCACCATAGTTTCTACCACTTTGCTCTCTGTTGTGCCCTTGGCACCTTCAAGCTATATTACATTGCTGCCGGGTTCATTGGCACTGCAGCTCATACCACCCACAATGAAACTGAGGCTGACACCAAGCTTGGCACAGAAGTCCCCCTCAACGCTGGTGCATCCCTTGACACAGTCACTGCTCTGGCAGCAGATCTTGTTATCGAGCTCAGCTTGTTATCGTTGATCTCAGTCCTAGCACCTCCTTGAGTACTGGGTGGAAGTGTGTCTTGCTCAGTACCACTGGTGCCAAGTTCCTGTTCCTCTTCATCACTGATGCTGTCCCCATTTTGGACTTTGGATGAGTCCGATTGTTTGTTTGCCTCATCAGGGATGGCTCTCTTGTTGTCAACAGGGACTCTCCGAGACTTCTTGAAATCCAGGTGTCATCCTCCCCTTCTTCCTCACCCAATAGGCACCAGAGACCATCTTTGGATCACCATGGGTAATAAGATTGGCATTGTTCCTGCAGTCAAGACAGGGCCCACTGGTCATCAATGCCATATTCATTTGCCCAGTGGCCTCCTTGGGATGCTCGTTGGTCTTTGAGGTCTCATTTGTTGACCTGCTTCACAGCGAGATCGCCAGTTCCATTGATGGCTCCTGTTCCTGAACCATTGCAGCTAGAAGTGACCACTGAACCTGTCCTCTCTGGGCCTTCAGGATTATCCGACTGGTTCCTGTTCAAGAACAGCATTCATTGTTGGCACAGCAAACCATTTCTTCGTCCTCTCCAGATGACTCTACTGTGCCGGGCTTCTCCTCTTCCTTGATGCCTGGGGACTTACAGACATATCAGGACTTCCTGAGGTATATGGCCACTATCTTAGGCATCCAGGCTGAAATTCTGCAGGAGGATTTGCATAAGCTACTGGATATTCTTCACTCATCACACGATCCATCTCCTGATAAATGAGGCTCTCTCGGAGCCAACACAGGCCCTCTGGAACATTCCCACATCATTGCCTCCCACAGCAAAACATGCAGAGAAGCAGTACCTCATCCCCCATGTGGGATTTTGAGGGTTTCTACTCCCACTGGGCCCCTAACTCTTGTGGTAATTGCAGAAAATGACAGGACACGACAGGGAAGGTATAAACCTATGGCTAAGGGCAAGAAGTCCAAAAGGATGGACTTGATGGGGAGGAAGATTTATTTCTACTATTTCCTCCAGATGTGCATCATGAACCAGAATGCATTGTTCTCTAAATAGAACTTTGTTAATTGGGCGGCTATGTCTAAGTTTGAGGACAAGTTGCCAGAATTCTCCAGAGAAGAGTTTAAGGCATTCATTTCACTGGGCTTTACTGTAGCCAAGACTTTATTACAGTCATCCATGGAGGTGGCAAATGCCTCGGGCAATATTATGGCATCAGATGTGATCATGAGGAGGGCCTCATGGCTGCAGAATTCACCCAATGGACTTAACTTTTGATGATTGGGTTTTGTTTTTGGAAAAGACTGATAGGACCCTGCAGTCTTTTAAGAAGGGCTGCCACTTGGTCCTTTGTACATAGGTTTACAAACCACTATTCTGTTGCTACTGCATCCAGCTAAGATGAAAACTTTGGGAAGGCAATCCTGCAGTCCTTGTTTAAATAGACTCCAAGCCCCACCCTCTGTGAGTACTACTTGTGAGTCACCTACATGGAATACATGGCTGCATCCACTCAAAGAAGAAAAAAGGTTGCTTAACTATATTATAACAGTTGTTCTTCAAGATGCAATGCAGATGTGCATTCCACAACCCACTCTGTGTTTCCCTCTGCACTGCAGTCTGTGCTCTGGATATTTGGTGCAAAGGAAGTTAGGAGGGCGAGGGAGGTGCTGCCCTTATATAGCCAGGAAACGGACTAGCGTCACAGGCTGCAAGTGCTGCCAATATAGATACTGCTAGGCAAAGTTCTCTTGCTTCTATGTTCTGGGTGTACGCACACCCACATGGAATACACAGCTGCATCACATCTTGAAGAACAATAGTTACAATACAGGTAACTAACCATTTTTTAGAAGCTAAATTCCCTTAAGATGCTATCTGCATTGCTCATGTCCAAGTCTGGTGCGGAGCACAACTTTCTCTGCAATTGCAGTTCTTGCAAGTTGAGGATGCTCCTACTTTTAGTATTTATTTTAGTGCACGACAAACTGAAATTAGAGTCCTCTGCTGTTCACAATAAACTTTCACTTTCATGGCATTTATATAACAAACAAAACATTAATTGTTAATATCGTCAGTGCTATTTGAATAGGTAAGATTTTCAGTTTTCTAGGCATAAATGATATATATTGCAAAAATCTAAGGATAGGGAATAACTTTTTTATTTTTAAAAGAGCACAGTATTGAGTGTACAATTTGTACAACAGAATGGGAATTAAGTCTAGGTAAAATTAGTGGTGCTGCCTGTGTCTCTCATAAACTTAGTCTTTCTTGAATATGGATTGAATTTCATACTGACACAATACCCCACATTTTTCACACTTTTAAATGCTTCCATTCTGCAGCCTACACGTTTTTCTTAATAGTGTACTTTTTTTAAACATGCAGACAATTGGATACATGTAATTTATTAGAAATAATGGCAGTAATGAGAAAAAAACCAAAACAACATACCAGTTGTTGAGATGACTGTGACTGTAGGGGTGATTGGCGTTTCTGAGGTTGGTGATATGGTTGTTTTGGTGGTGGTTATTGGTGAAGTAATCTCAGTTACTGTTATGACTGGGGTAGTTGACAGTGTTGTCTTTTTCGTAATGGTGGTTACTGGTAGGGAGTGAGTAGTGGATTTGATTGTGATAGGTGTTTTTATGGTTACTTTTGTAGTAGATAGGGTGGTTGGTGCAGTGCTTAAAATAGTGTGCATGGTGGACTCTGTAGATGCAGTGGCTGTTGGTGGTACGGTAGTAGTTGATGTTTCAACCGTAGTCGTGCTTCTTGGTGTTTTAGTTTGTACTGTTGTTACTACAAGAAAAAATAGTAGAAATGTGGATATTGAGTACAAGAAATAATTTTTAGTAATGAATATCTATAAATGTATGTCATGAATAGAAAAATTATTTTAGGAAGAAGTAATATTACAAATATCTTTGTAATTTGACACAACTTAACTAATCTCTCCTTTTCTGTCCCTCTTAATAATGTACTGATAAATGACCCAGAGTAGGAAGATGTCACAAAAACTTTATTCATTATTTCTTTCTTCAATATACTTTTAAGTTATTTCAGCATTCATAAATAATGCTGACTAAGAGCTATGGAAATTTGTCTATTATCCTCTGAATTTTACAGTGCGGACAGTTGGCACTGTAATCTTTTCAACACCGCCCTTCCATTGGCCTTGATTTTACAAAGACATACACTTGCTTTGAGTTCCAGTGACATCACAGGAATTCCACGCAAGTGTAAGGGTCAGCAACTTTAGATCTCTTTAACATACTGGGCAAGTGCGTCTTCACTGTTATGTAGAATGAGCACTTCTAAGGCTATGTCTTCACTATTGGCCATATCGGCGGGTAGCAATCGATTTCTCGGGGATCGATATATCGTGTCTCATCTAGACGTGATATATCGATCCCTGAACGAGCTCCTGTAGCCTCCAGAACTCTACCAACACGAACGGCGGTAGCGGAGTCGACAGGGGGAGTTGCGGACGTCGATCCCGTGCCGTGAGGACGGTAGGTAACTCAATCTAAGATACTTCGACTTCAGCTATGCTATTCACGTAGCTGAAGTTGCGTATCTTAGATCGATTTCCCCTCCTAGTGTAGACCAGCCCTAAGATTGAGAGACTGTTTGATCGCCAGACATGATCAGTCATTAGTCTCTAAAGACTACCAACTAGTCACAATTGTGATGCATACACCTCTCTACTAAGAACTGGGCTGAGACTACTGATTAATTTCATATACCAGTAGGCCAAGTCAGGTGATCATTGTCTTTTGTCAACCTCAGCTTGTCTTGAATTTTAATCAGTAAAGATATCTCATTGCTAATGTCTTGAAGCATTCAGTAATCACAATCCCACTATAACTTCCTTCTGAATTTAAGACAAAACGTTCAAGAGAGTTTTGTATAATGCCAGAATATATTTCATTATTGCATCTTAAGCATTTCAGAGGAAGGTGAAATAATCTTACAAGGACAAAAAAGTGCTTACTATTGAAAATGAGAAGTCAATAATATATATTTGGAAGATAATATGTTATTATTTCCACTGACTACAGAACTAACCCGTTGAAGGTGTAGAGGTTTCAGGGGTTGTCCTAATGGGCTTATGTCCTCCTGTGTACAGATAGAAGAAAAGTTTTAACATGAAAGAGAACAAAGAGAACAAATTAAGAAGGTATTTCAAAGGGGAGAGTTTACAGAATGAGTGAAAAATGAAAGAATTGCAACAATCAGCAAGACAGCCCTGAAAATGCTCAATTCTTATACATTTCATTGCAAATCTTTATTTCAGTAGAAACAAACAATATTGAGGAAATCAGTACTTTGTTTTAATGGCCATGCTTTTTCTATCTTTGTAACTATGTTCATATTTAAGGATAGCTTTATTTCTCAGGAAAATGTACATATGGATTTTCCGCTGATTGTATAGACCCAATAACTAGGAGCCTGGAATGAAGATTGTTACTATATAACATGGAAATGGCCCTGGATCCAACATCTGGATGCAGATCCAAATTTTGCAGCTTTGGGCCTATCTGTAATATTATCTACCTATCTATATTTTTAGAAGATTCCCCATCACTGTGATATAGGGGAACCACTTTCAAAAGTAATATAAAGCAGGCATGTTAGAAAAAGGAACTTGTTGGATAAAGTCTAGGAACCGGATTCTGTCCAGTGCCAGAACTCCACTCACTGTGGGAAAGGTGTCAGGGAGCCAGTTATTTTCAGGAGCACTGAGGCGTTTATAAATGCTCAAGCTTAGAATGAGGGTAACCTTTCATCACAGCTATTAAAATCAATGTGAGCATTCCAACTACTATTGAATTTACAATACTTCACAACCTGATGTTTTTTAGTTGCCTGTTTTCATTTAATCATCTGATGACGAGTTAGCAGTAGAGCAATGCAATTATTACAGAAGAGATTTGTGCTTAGATGAGCAGTCATTATTAACCAATAGGTATTAAGAACAAACTCGTCCTTCGAAGTATTCAGTTTATTCAATTTTCAAAGCTTCTAGCTTTTGCAGAGAAAGAGAGTGATGGTATAAATCTCTACTTACTGCAGGGCTTGCACTGTCCCTCCTCGTGATCAAAGTATTCATTGTGTGAGCAGTTGTAACAGCCTGGAGATTGTGGAGAGAAGTTCATTACTCAGTCCTCAGATAATAGCAGTTTTCTATAACATCTCTTCCTAAACATGTAGGTACCAATATAATAATATGAAGTTAACAGAAAATGAACATGTCTTGCCCAAAAGCTGTGTCTGTCATTTAACCAGTGGCATCTACAAACTCCTTAAGGACATTTCTCTTGATATGGTAAGAATTAGAAGCTTCACATTCAAGACAGGCTGAGCTCATTAAAGCCCTCAGTGTACTATGGAGTCTATGTCAATTACTTATCATTGTGATATTAGTAAGAGAAGGTGAAGATGAACATCCTACAGCAAGACTTTGTAACCACTGCTCCAAAAATTATGCCAGTGGAAACATCATTGTCTTAACCATTGGTTAATACAATAAAGACAACTGTTGCATTATTATTTTCAGCTTTATAAAGTCATTGTGACAGATATTGCAACCACATGCAATATCTTTGGGGACCATATTGTATTTAATTAATGAATGGTTTATATAACCCTGTAGGCCAGGGACTGTATGCAACTCCAGGTGGGGAGCTTACCACAGCTCCTCCAGGAACCAAAAAAATGATGTGTGATTAAAGTGAATCACTCAGGTTCTAAACACCTCTGGAGAGGTGTCACACCAAAGTGAGCTTGCATATACTGATTCAAACTGGGTTTTCCAGAGACCACCAGACAAAGAACGGACTGGTATACACTGCTGTAGCCCCTGGAGAAAGGTTAATCACAGGTACTGGACCTGGGTCCAGCGTGCTGGGAAATTACAGTGAAGTGGAGAGGGATTGCAGGCCTAAACCTCGAGTCTGGAGGGAGAGAGGCACGGAGCTCTGCCTGAGACGCATGATGGCTAGGAGCTTGAAACCATAAGTGGGTGTCCTCGAGGAAGACCTGGGGTGAAAGGGTGGTCAAAAATGCAGTTAACTCTGAAACTGTGAAATCATTACCTTCAATGTTGACATATTTGTAGTTTTGCTGTGGGCAATTACAAGGTCGGTAATGCCAGGTGCAATTTTGTTCATTCCAATAATTGTAGCTGTAGGTGCCCTTACTACCTGACTTTCGGTGTGTGTTGAAGTAGTCACAATAGACAGCTGAAAAGAGCAAAAACAGAATGAAAGGTTGAATTTTTCAATTTATGGAATGTAATTCCTCAAAGGATTCAGAATAGGAGGAAAAAAGCGACTCAGTGGTACTTGGTGACTCAAGGTAAGCCCACCAACCTCAACTGTGGGTGAACTGATTTGAATCTGTGTTCTAGTGAAGTGTGAGTTAATTTCCTCCTTTCAGAAGAAAAGGGGCAGATGTAGGCATTTAGATATTTGTAATGTATAATATATTGATGTGTTAAATGGAAGCTATCAAGAACTATAGCTCCTAAGGTTTGATTATAATACTCTGTGAAGCCTATGCATAAAATTTCTTCTATATAACAACCGCTGATAATTTTTCTTGCTTTATGGAGCCCCAGCCAACACAGCTTTCTCTGTTTATTTCCCTGCAATCTGCACAAAGATGATTTCATCACAACTATGAGAACAGGTTTTCTGTTTTGTTTTTTTACAATATTGTGTTCCCTCTACTGTCTAGTTGGCTGTCAGTTCTGCAGTAGCAACAGGGAAAATATATTGCAAGATTACTATTTGTGACTGCTTGATTTTTCTCCCTCATTTCTCCATGACATGGTAATGTGTTTCTGGTGAGGTTAATGCTGATGAAATGTGCAAGGTTAAGAGCATTACAGGATGAAGTCATCCATTTATCTAGAGAACAGATACAACATGGGTAGTGGCTACACAAGCAATCCCCCATGCTGACCTATCAATGTACCTTAATCTTGTAATAATAATGTGTCCCTTAAGCCCCTTTATAATTGGACAAAGTGTAAAATGAATTGAAAACAAAAGCTAGTAATAAAAATCACCTCATTTTTTAAAGGTGTTCAAGAAACTTACGACAGAACTCTGGGGCTCTCCAGTCAATGCAGACACCTACATCTAAGCATGCCTTGGCATACACTGCAATGGCATCACACATGCATTCACAGTCTCCTCCAGAGTCACACCCACAGGAGTCTCGGACACAGGCATCATAATAAGGCATGCGGTATACCTTTGATTGAGAGAGAAGGAATAAATTGGTTAACCAGGATTATCTTGTACCTATGCATTGGTCAATAAAGTTTCTTTCCTGTTTCTAGCTGGGCTAAACTACAGATGTTAGCTCAGGGTAAAGAGAGAACATTCAGAACATAATCTGCTCTGCTAAGTAAGAGTATGAATTCTTCCTCTAGTTATCTGTAGTAAAATAAGCACAGCAATAATACAATTTCAGTTCAAACCGTAATCTTTAGTAAAAACTTAGGCACTGTAAAATATCAATAGAAAATTATGACATTTTGAAGGCTATCTCTAGATCCGTATGTGTACTTGAACAGCTATATATAGTTTCCATGTGATTAGGCAGCAAAACACATCCATTCAAGTAGAGGCACCTAAGTTCAGCAGTTTCATACCCTGCACGGACACACATGAACACTGTTCACATTTCTCACTTGAGCTCACTTCTTGAAGACATGTTACAAACAGGAGGTACAAAAGATTAAAGTGAGGAAGGTGCAAGAATACATTTCACGCATGTGGCATTGATGCATCCTGGGGAGGAGGAAGGTACACACTGAAATATGAGGGGATCATCCTTTGGAAGACTGTAGACTATGTGTAAAGAAGGCCAAAAACTTGCTTACCTTACTGTGACATGGAGCAAAGACCTGGCTGTTGATGATGGAACACTTCCTCTCTGCCCAAGCTTTACGATAAGGGTTCTTGCTACAGGGATCAACTACAAAGAACACATCCCCGCACATAGGATTTTCCTTCCAAGAATTTACAAACTCCAGTTCATTTGCTGCCACGTATTTGCTTCGAGTTTCAAAGTCATCTCTCATGTTCCCATTGTAATTCCCACACAAACCGCAGAGGTGATCCTACATGAAGAAATGAAAGCGTTAATATTAGGTTGCCCTCTATTTGCTAATTGCAACCAATTGTCTGAATTATCTTTCTGTTATCTGCACTACTTCCTGTTTCTGATCCGCGATTGCAAACCAAAAACTAACGGTATCTGGCACAGTATTTACAGATACTGTGCCAGATACCATTAGTTTTTTGTATGTATAGCCTTTCTCGTTAAATGAACAATGGAAGGAAATAATGGAGTTCTTCCTCAATAGTGTTTACACAAGAGATATAATCTGCACCTTTATGAGGTCAAAATAAATTCAAATGCCCTGTACAAATTTCCCTGCCCTTCTGAGGGATAAAAGGATGTGCTGTCATTCGGACAACACATTAGCTATCAGCCCAATATTCATGTTGTTGTGAAGCTGGGTAAGCAGCTAATAAGCAGCCTCCAGTGAAGAGCTGCTCCAGGAGGGATGGTAGTTATGAGAGGCCTTTCTAGGAGACCTCTGCTGGTGTAGAAAGTTGTTACAATTGCCATTCATGTGCAGTTTGATTTCAATGTGGGGGGTAAATGTATTTAACAAAGAAAGTTAAGGAAACTATATTAGGAAGTTACTCTGAATTACCTGTGCGTCTCTGAAGATCTTGATGAAAATATTCATGTGCTTGTTCCAGATAAGAGTCATGTTGTATTTTCCTGGGATAATGATATCGAACATCAGGTGAAGGGCATTCTTTTTCACGTGGAATTGTGTCAGAGGATTGTCCCCATATACAAAGTAGGTTTCCTCTGCCAGTATAAGTGTCATATTCTGAAAGCAAATTGGCCTGTAAGTTATAATATACCTCTCAGTATGTCCCTTTCTGTCTTTGTAACATTACCAGGAATCACTAAAGGGTGCTGCTACAGCTTGTCATTTCTCTGTTTTTCTGAACTGATTGATTGTGGAGAATTATTTATTTTCAGCTGAGTCACAGTCCCTAGATGATGAGCATCTCTGCCTGAGGCCTGGTCTACTCTACAGACCTATATCAGCATAAACATGAGTGAGGTAGTTGTACTGACCTAACCCCCCACGTAGTCAGCGCTAAGTCAGTGAAAGAGCTTCTCCCCTAGACAGAGTTACTGCCTGTCAGGGAGGTGGATTAACTACACTGATAGGAGAACTCTCTTCTCGGTATAGAGCATCTTCATTAAAGCACCACAGCAGCGTGGCTGCATTAGTGCAGTTGGGCCAATGCAATGTTTTAAGGGTAGATGTGCCCAGAATGTCTATTTCTCAACATAATTTCTGAGGTGTAGATGTAGCCTATGTTATGCTTATGTAAGAAAGCAAAGCAGTGCATGATGCCAAAACATTATTCTCTTCTTCCATCTGCACCTATCCCATGCAAAGGTAAAACCCAACCTGCCCCCAGCTGCCTGCATCTGTTCTCTGAATGTGCAAGTTTTGATCAACATGAAACAAACCTACCATGTTTCGTGGTCAGTGTAGGGTGCAACAGCACTTTGTAATGGATTGTTTTGTTGTATATAACACTGCCATCACACTTATTTTATCTGTGTGCAACAGGCTGAAGCACAGAGTTTTATTTCCATGATTTAAAATGAGTAGATGCAAAGTTACATAGAGAGATGGTAGCTAATATTGAGTTGATCAGTTTTGCCTTTCATGCATTCTTGTACTTTTACATCTTTCCTGAGAGCAGTGGTGCACAACAACAGTTGCTTTTGGACCAATAATAGTATTCCTCTGGAGCAAGTATTTAGGAGTTAAGTGCAAAAGAAGCTACTAGCTTCTTCAGTAAAGCATTGGCATTTTGCCTTTGCTGTTGCTAATAAACCAGGTGGCAAGTGTGTACTGTACGTGGTGAGAGTTCCCTCGTCAAAACCTCAACAGTCTGTGGTCCTCATTTGGTTTGCTATTGAAGCATGACTCTGAGATAATCTGATATTGATGTACTTTTGGTTCCCTCAGAACTAAGAACCACAAACCTACAAGGGAGGATGGAAGTTCTTTGGTAATAGAGAAAATAAGAATAATCAATTATGATTATTATGCACCAGCAGTGAGATAGTAGAGGAACTAGAGGCAATTGGAGCCAAAGCCCACTAGCTGGATTACAGGGATTTTTTTAGGATTCATATGCTGACCATGATGAGTCTTCCTTAATTTCACATAACTGCCTTCTTGGCTTCAGTCTGAGGCTCAGGCAACATGACTGACACTCTTCTGTTGCAGGATTCTCCAGTGTGAGGATAAAATCCCAGGCTTTTTACTCTCATGGCTTTTAGACAGACCACAACTTCGAGAAGTGAAAGACTGAGCTAGGGATTTCAAACCCTACTCCACAGCTCTAGGTCACCAAGTAGACTGCCCTATAAGACTTGACTGTAGACTCCTACACTGATATGAGGGTCAACCCAGATGGATAACAGCAGCATGATGTTCTTACCTCAAGGTGGATCTTGATGGACCTGGAACAGGTGACTCCTGATTTCCCACAGATGACATTCTCAGTCACAATTTTAAAGGTGGAGTGAGAGCTATTCATACCGCAACCATCCTAAAGGAGAGAAACTGAATTGCTTAACCATTTGAGAGTTCAAAGTAACAGAGTGAACAAGAAGATTCACTGTGCTGAACTATCGCTTCAGGGAGTTTGCCTCTCACCAAGACAGGCCAGCCTCTCACACAATATCCTCAGTCACTGTGGAACTTGCTATAATTTCATCTCTGACTAGCTTCAAATCCAGTTATGAGATATCAAGGAAATCATTTCAGTGGAATTTGTATATGTGCATCCCTCAACTTCTGGGGTATTCTATGGCTTGTGGCAGCTTGGGCATTTTACCCATCTCAGAAACCACATTTTTGCAGGGAGAAAGGAGGGAGTCAGTAGGGTACTGCACGCTTGCATGGTGTTACTCTTAGAAGTACCAATGATCAACCTGCTTGTCTGGTTTTAAGAATTACAACACTCCACTAGACAACACTGTCTAGCTGGTGCAATATGCCTATGTGGGTAGGTCATCCACATGTACTCAAGTATGTCAGGAAATTTTCTTAGTGTCTTTTGTGATTTCATATAAAACGTTGGGAGTATGTTTGGTTAGTGTTATTTTGTTTTTTGTTTGAGGGGTGCGTGGGTTTGTGTGTGTGTAAAGGGTTTTCAGATGAGGTCTTCAAATGAGCCCTAAATATGTCAGAGTTCATAAATCAAGCCATTTCTTGGCAAAGAGTACATTGCCATAAGAAGCACTAGCACTGATGTTACCGTAGCTAGTATGTATTCGCAGTTGCCATCAAACACAAAGCGCTGTCCATCAAAAGTGGTGACATGTCCTTCTCCATAGAGGGTACATGTTGAGGAGCATTTAGATTTCTGAACACATTTCCATTTGCCTCTTGTACAGGTGCTAGTGGTGAGAAGAAAATTCTTGTTAGGAAGTTTTCAAGAGCATGCAGCTTTAAACTCATCGCTACATACACACATTTTGTATATGCTGTATCAACTTAATTGATTAGTTTATATATGCAATGTGGTCAAATTATGATTAATATGGGAACTGTAACTTCAAATTTCCTGACTTTTGTGAAAATTAATGCATACTAAAGATGAAATTTTAAGTCTATTTTTCCATTTAATTTACTTTAAAAGAGAGAAAACATGAGGCATGACAGGTTACATTGCCTTGAATAAACAGCTCTTTTTGTCACTAAAGCAGATTTTGCTGTCCCTTTGGTTATTTTAATGAGAAGGTGTGGACAGGGGTAGTGGAACAATTTTTAGGGTGGGGGTGCTGAGAGCCACTGAACCAAACTGTAAACCCTGTCTATAATGGAAACCATTTCAAGTCAGGGGGTGCTGCTGCATCTCCCTGCATTCCTAGTTCAGCACCTATGGGTTTGGAACTGGAAACGGCAGCAACTGCTGATTGAGAATGTAGCTAGAAAAGATGGAAGTAATATCGATGGGTCATTTGATCTATCTAGAGATAGGGAAGAAGATGCACTTTCAATTGTGGCAGAATTGATATATTTTTCTAGTACGGCTTATAGTTTGAGGGTGCTATTGGATCCCACACTGCTTCTGGATGTGCAGATAGCAGCAATTGTCATTATAGCCTATTTGTGGCTGACCAGGAGACCGCGACCTTTCCTCTTAGATATAGACATTGTCACAGTTATCTGTGGTTTTGTCACTTTCACACTTTATCATTATGGCAGAATTTGTTTAGCTCCGACCCTCAACTGTTACCTATTCTTCTGCTCCTTGCTTGTACAGTGTAGACAAATAAATTACTAGCAAGGAGAAAACTTGTAGATTCTTACCAGGTTTTGCATTCGGTGTGGATTTCTTCCCCTTTTTTATAAGAGATACCACCATATTCACAGGGACATTCATCAGGTGGTACACACATTCCATCTAGATTCTCATACAGACCGTCACTGCAGACACAGCCTGATTCACACCTAGTGGGTACCTAGGAAAGATCAGCAAATTGCAACATCAGTCATAAAAATGATGCATGAAGGAACAGAATGTAAAGAGAAAGGATTGAAACATTTTGTTTTTATTGACCTATCGCCTCTCTTCAGTTTTGCTTTGCGTGATTTATTTGGTGTTAAGAGTCAGCCTATGCTATTACTTGAATCACTTTTACTTGTGCAAGTTAATGCCCTGTTATACGAGTTTTACTGCCATTTTAAAATATAGCTAGTGTCTGAGGCAATAAGCTTTCTGGGGACTCTGAAAAAAGTTGTATTTCATGGGTACCAGCTGCTCAGACAATTGAAGAATAATATATGTTTCTTTCCAGCCCAGAAGTCTGTTACATTATAATTCTACTAATTGCTGTTTCTTTATTTAATAAGAAACCTTTATTACATTATGAAATATATATATTGTTAGATATATATCAATATATACTGTGATTTGTAACTCTTTTCCTGTAATCAGTCAACATTTGTTGCACTTGAAATTTTTTTTTTAAAGATCTATTTCTTGATATATCATCTTTTATTGTTTGGCATGGAAATCTACAGGGCAGTTTATTAAGTAAGTATTGCAATTTTCATGAAGATTCACTGTCTCACTATTATTTATTAATAGTTCTTATATGGCCTCCATTACAGTGGTATCAGAATACCTATCTGAAACGTATTTATTCTCACAACACTTCTGATTTAGGTAAGTACTATTGTCCCATTTTACAGATGAGGAACTGAGAGATTAAGGGCCAGATTATTTAAGGTATTTAGGTGCCTTGTGCAATTTTTTTTAAAACTAGTTGACTTTAATGGGTGCTAGAGGCTTTTGAAAATTCCACTAGGCATCTAAATATCTTTAAAAATCTGGCACTAGGAGATTTGCCCAAGGCTGCATAGGAAGTCTGTGACTGAGCAAGGAATTGAATGTGGGTCTTCCCAAGCCTCAGGCAACCACTACTCCATCCTTCCTCTCACAGTGTGTTTCCATCACCGAGATGTGATCATAAAGATGTGGAACTCACACATTCAATTCCAGTGGCCAGCATCTGACAGGTAGGGGAACAGGAGGCTCCATATTTGTTCTCTGAGTTCTGTGAACATGACACATATTTTTTGGGAGGCTTGCAGTTTTCTAGCAGAAAAAAAAAGAGAAACAGAAAGTTATGAAGGAATAATTCCATTACATGGGGAAAATAATGCTTTTGAAGGCGAAGGTAACTGTAGCCAAATGCATACCTGCAGGGTCTTGAGGTTTACCAGTGCAACTCATCTTTCCATTAACACAATAGCTAGAAAAGAAAAGAATATTTCAGTGTACATCCCTTACTAAATGAGACAATTAAAGCTCAAGTTGTTTTATGGTTTTAATTTTTCCTCTTTGAATGTGATACCCTCCTAAGAAAACAATGTTCAGGCTTTTTGTCAAATGACTTCATCCTTTTCCAAGAAGCAAACATTCCAGCTATGCCTCTCGTGCCTCCTAGTTCCTTCAAAATAGAATACAAGCCAACATGCCTCTGCTTACTCTTTGGACTGCAACAATATAACCAGTGTATGCAATGTGAGGCAGGGATCCTGTTTATGTGTTGGCACAGCACCTGGCAACATAATTCTTATACCTCCTAGTGCTTCTCCAACATTTTCAGGGAAGACTAGATTTTATGTGCCTAATATTTCCAAGGTAAAAGAGAAACAAATTTAAAAAAAAAAAGGTGTGTGGGGGGGAGGGCTACAGGGCCTATTGTAAAAAAAAATAATCTCTGCAATTTGACAAAACCAAACACATGAACAAGCCCTCCCTTTGCAGTATGTTCATTTCTTTTAACTCACAAACTTACCAGGTAATGCCACCAATTATAGTCGACTGGTCAGGTAGGATGAACCTCTTATCTTCCAGGTAGCAGGGACACATGCTTTTACGCACACATTCACTTCTGTGGTTCAAGTAGGTACCTTTAGGACAGTTGCAGCCATCAATAGGGATGTCAGTAGGATAACATTCCAGGGTTTGGTCGGAAAGTGACAGGCACGTCCTATCACAGGCTTCAGTGTGGTAACTGAATGTCTGATTGCCTGTACAGGAAATGGCTGTAAAATGAAGAAAAGAGTGTAGTTACACTTCATTTCCCTGATTTTTCCTGAAAGGGGTGCTGGAGCCAGGGGAAGGTGCTGAACTATATAATGCCAACAGTTTCAGTGTTAACTGCTGTCTTCGCTTCCCTCTCTCAGAGTGTACAGCCAATCAGAGCAGGGCTCCTTAGCGAGCTTTGCTGTGAGGAGCAGGAGGGTCTCTGGGAGTAGAGTAGGCCCTGCAGGACCTCCTTGTTGAATCCTCAGGATCTGCAGGATTTCCCGTAGATGGAAAATCAACTGACCCTCTGGGTGATACCAAAGAATGATGACTGTAGAGCTGTGTGTGCTGAAGCACTCATAGTTTCATGAGTAACTTTAGTCATCTTTATGCTTCTTCCATGGGAGTCGGTGATAAAGCTCAGAGACCATCCTACTTTTGGGAGTATTTTGCATTTCCATTCCTTATGAAATCAAACCACTCCTAAAATGAGAATTCTGTAGAATTATCTACAAATGTGATTTTTTTTGTGCCCGAAACTACTCCACGATACTTAATGATATTTCAGCAGCTTAGAGAGAATTTTAAAAATAGAACTGGTCTTAACCCAGGAGAGGACAAAGACAGCCCAGTTTTGTTCCATATCAAACACTGGAATTTTCCAAATGGAGGTACGTTTTTCTGAGTTTTCTAGGTAGCAGCGATGATATAGATATGCATCTGATTATAAACTTTTAAGAGTTAGTTGGGGTCACTTACTGCAGTTGTCTACAGTGTCCCTCCAGTTTACAAGGATCAGCCCCATTGAAGCACACACTCTTGCATAAGATCCCAGGGCAGAACAAATATAAGGAAAGGTCTCCTCATAGTTACAGGCTTGGTAGATGCATCTCTGAAAACAAACACAGAGTATTCTGTTAGGTCAAATGTTTGGAAGTCATCAGCATGCTCAGAAATAAATAATGCATTTAATAGATTACATGGAACAATTGAAAATGAACATATCTGTCTGAGTGGCTGATGTAAGTAAAATATACTTAGCACTTATACAGTGCTTTTCATCCTTAGATTTCAAAATGCTCCACAAAGCTGAGTGTAAGTATCATTATTTCTATTTTACAGATAGGAAAACTATGCTCAAAAAGGTTAAATACCTTGATGTTGTTCATTTGGAGAAGTTTCTTGGGAAATACTAAATCAATTAGCTGTGTGAGAAAAAAACCTATCCTCTCCTTCCTAGTGACTAGAGGATAGCAGTCTGTGATTATACCAGACCTCGTCTGGCTAGGAGAGAGGTGTTTTTGAATGATTCTTGGTCCTAAGCCCCTCTTGTGCTCCCACATCATGTAGTGCTTCTCACTGCCTCACCTCAAGACCTTAGCAGAAGCTCCTACCTTGTAAAAAGGAGCAGGATTCACCACAGAATGGCATTTCTCAAAAACTGTGCCCTTCTTAGTAAGAATGGAGCAATGGGTCTCTGCAGACATTTCTAAACGAGAGAAACAGTAATGGATGTTAAGCAATAGAGAGGTCAAGAATAAAAGATAAAGAGGTGGCTGTGTCTGTCTTATTTAATTCATTGAGAAGGTAATACTAGTTTTCGTTACAGAATTGGAAAGCCAGAGACTAAGATCTCAACAGACTTCAGGATATCAGTGAGAGTATCAATAGGAACTCCTCCAACTTATCAAGGGTACTTCAAACCCATAGTCAGATCTTTAGAGAGAGATCTTGTCATAGATTGGCTTATATAAGTATATTCCAGAAATCTATATCTTCCTATAGATGAAGGAATCAGTGATGTACAGTCCTCTTCTTCTCGCTTAGACCCTTTGTTCCCTTGTGGATGAGCTTATGGTAATCATTCAGAAAGAGCAAGTCAGTTGGGGTGATCTGATAGGTCAGGGCATTTGACTTACTGTTCAACTGACTCATAGAGCAAGGGTCTGTGTCCCTCTCTGCAGCAGAGTGGCAGTTCCCTGATCTCCAGGAGTCCACAAACAGGGCTGCTGTGCCTTCAATAATATCCATGCTGGTCATGAAATCGTCTGTAGTGTCTCCATTGTAATTGCCACACAACCCTGATCACATGGGGAACACGGGACGAATGAAAAAGAAGGAACATTTATTCACTAATAATGATATGTCTTTGCTGTACAGTAATAATAAAACATATCAGTAATTATAACTGGAGTGGTAATGACTACTATAGATTAAATGGGTTAAGCATTTCTGTTACAAAACTGTTTTTCAATAACTCATAACTTTGTCTGTTTCACTTAGTAAGTTAAAATTCACCAAGTCTGTTTACTTCCTTCAGGTAAATTTGTATGGAAAGTTTTTTTGAGAAAAATAATTCAGTTATTTTAAAAAATAAAAAGAAAGGGAGAAAATGCTCTCCCAATTCCAACTGAAAAAAGTTATTGTCACTTTTTTTGAATGGCTCTAACATCAGAACAATTAGGTATAGAAAGTTAAAATGTGGTATGGAATATAGCCCTCACTGAGCACTGGAATTGAGTGCTCCAGTAAAAGTTTGCTTTGATTTGGCTGAGTTTTGAGAGCTTGAAGAAATTGCTCTTTCTGCATATGCAGTGATCTGGTGCTGCTTACAGCATTCTAAACAAAAAGTTGTGCAGAATATGTATTCTTGGCTAAATGCACTGCACAGTAAATACGTGTATCCCCTAAGGTGCCCATTGATCAAGAGAGCCATTGGATTCTTGAATAATCAGTGCAATCTTCTAAAATGCACCATGAATTAGGTTGGGCTATATAGGTGCCTTGACTCTTTTGATGTGTAGTAAAGTACATGTTGGACAAGGCAGGGTTTCACAGGCACTCTTACCTTTTACAAAGCACACCTTGTAGAAGATAGGTTGGGAAATCAATATTATTACAAAAGAGTGTTTATATCGCGCCTAGTCTGTGCCACTTCAAATTCTATCAATTGCTTTTGTTAAGGTTTCTGGAAAAAAGCTCTTTATCAACACACAATAGCTTTCCATTGTAGCTTTTTAGAATCATAGGAAGAGTCTATCCATTATATAATGGCCATTAAAAGACACAATTTCTCCGCCTCCCTCCTTCATAATGAAATGTGGAGAAGGCTGGATTTCTTACCTAGGGTTCTGCCTTTGAAGAGAAGTCCAACTTTTATATAGACGTGAAACACTGGCCAAGTTTGAACTATTAGCTCCAGCCCAAAGGTGGTATACATTTGAATGTGGGTGGAGGACTGTCTG
The DNA here is from genome assembly GCF_003597395.2 of Chelonoidis abingdonii. Taxonomy (NCBI): domain Eukaryota; kingdom Metazoa; phylum Chordata; order Testudines; family Testudinidae; genus Chelonoidis; species Chelonoidis abingdonii. The sequence goes on from NC_133772.1 coordinate 40,372,784, forward strand.
AAAATGGTGATGTCACCTAAAATAAATTAGATCATTTAAAATAATTACTTTGATTTATCTGTTTATTTTAAAATCAGATGAATGAAATTTCTAATCCAGTCTTGCACATTCCACGTTCTCCCTTGTTCTGTACCTGATCTATAAGGCAGCCACTTGAGTTCATCATCTGTGAGAAATTCGTTTTGAGAAATCACAATTTTGTCCTGTGAAGAAGAGGGCACAGAGTTATTGAATCATAGAAATGTAGGGATGAAAGGGATCTTGAGAGGTTATTTAGTCCATCCCTTCACACGGAGGTAGGATTAAGGACACGTAGACATCCCTGATGGGTTTTTGTCCAACTCATTCTTAAAAATCTCCAGTAACAGGGATTTCACAACCTCCCTTGGTAACAAGTATCAGAGGGGTAGCCGTGTTAGTCTGGATCTGTAAAAGCAGCAGAGAATCCTGTGGCACCTTATAGACTAACAGACATTTTGGAGCATGAGCTTTCGTGGGTGAATACCCACTTCGTCAGATGCATGTAGTGGAAATTTCCAGGGGCAGTATATATAGTGCTTACAAGCAAGTAGAGATAAACAAGGTTAGTTCAATCAGGGGAGGATGAGCCCTGTTCTAGCAGCTGAGGTGTGAAAACCAAGAGAGGAGAAACCTTGGTTCTGTAGTTTGGCAAGCCATTCAATCTTTGTTCAATCTCCTGGAGCTGATGGTGTCAACATTTGCCAGATGCAACTGAAGCTCAGAGATATTCTCTTTGAAGTCTGGTCCGTGAAAGTTTTTTTGCTGGCAGGATGGCCACCTTAAGGTCTGCTATATCAGTGGGCCAGGGAGATGAAAGTGCTCCTCTACAGTTTTTGTATATTGCCATTCCTGAAATGTCTGATTTGTGTCCATTTCCTTTTCCGTAGGACCTGTCCAGTTTGGCCGATGTACATAGCCAAGAGGGCATTGCTGGCATAATGATGGCGTATATTATTACAAACAGAGTTGGCATAAGGTTGTTGCATGGATTGGTTCTCTGAAGGGAGTTACTATGGGTGGTGTCAGTGCAAACAACTCATGCGAATTCTGCCCACATATCTACAACAGCAACACATCACAGGACCTAACCAGATCAGCCACACATCACCAGTTCATTCAACGCTGCACATCACAATGTAATATACGCCCATCATATGCAGATCCCCTCTGCTATGTACATCGGCCAAACGTGGACAGTCTCTACGGAAAAGGATAAATGGACACAAATCAAGACATTAGGAATGGCAATATAACAAAACCTGTAGGAGAGCACTTCAATCTCCCTGGCCACACTATAGCAAAAGAAAAAACCCTTTTAAGATTGCCCCCCAAAAAAATCACCTGCAGCAAAAAAACTTCAGGACCAGACTTCAAAGAGAAACTGCTGAGCTTCAGTTCATCTGCAAATTTGACACCATCAGCTCAGATTGAACAAAGACGTGAATGGCTTGCCAGCTAAGAACCAGTTTCTCCTCTCTGGTTTCACAGACTCAGCTGCTAGAACAGGGCCTCATCCTCCCTGATTGAACTAACCTTGTTATCTCTAGCTTGCTTGCCTAGCATATATATACCTGCCCCTGGAAATTTCCACTACATGCATCTGACGAAGTGGGTATTCACCCACGAAAGCTCATGCTCCAAAATGTCTGTTAGTCTATAAGGTGCCACAGGATTCTCTGCTCCCTTGGTAACCTATTCCAGTACTTAACTATTCTTGTAGTTAAAGTTTCTCCTAATATCTAACCTTAATTTCCTTTACTGTAGATTAAGATGATTACTGCTTGTCCTACCCTCTGTGGACATGGAGAACAATAGATCAGAGTCCTCTTTGTAACAACTTATTTTACGACTGTTATCAGGCATCTTTTCTCAATTAATCTTCATCATTAAAAAATGTCTCAATCTGGACATTAATTGAGTCATTACTGCATAGCTGGGCTGAAGGCCAAGTGCCTTTTACTTCCTGAGACTTGCAGGCAAACCAGTGTACCCACAGAGTGGGAGAGAGTTAGTATTTCAATTATCTTTATTTTAATCAACTATTACTGTCATCATGATATTTAGTGAGAAAAGATTCATTAATTTTTTCCCTAGCAGACATCCTGCCACACTGTTCTGATTTTTCACTTTGTAAAACTGGTCACTCTATGTTCAGCACTCCTAACTTGCTGAACTAATGTGACATTACACATCTCTTTGAAGTTATCTTTCCATTATGTAATACACTGCCATTTGCAGCAACTATTTTCCCCCTTTCCCCAGATTTTCATATGACTACACCTGCAATGCCTCTGAACATTAACTTTGATAGACTGGCTACTGGAATGTTGCATAGAACTTGTGTATTGCACTCTTACCTTTGCAGAAAGGTAAATTATAGCAGTTAATGATGTTTCAGAATGAGAGTAACCAGACTTATCATACACAGCCATCAGGGTTCCATTGTATGGAAGGCTGGGACTCTGAAGGAAAACAAAAAAAACACGGTTATGTTGGGGAAAAAATAAACTATACCCCCAGTCCATTTATCACCACAGAATCTTGTATTGTTCGTGCTATTTTACCCTGAAATTGCACTTTTTGGTGGTGTTCATATAAGATTCCTTGTAACCCTTTTCATTCTCACGAAATGTAAGTGAACTTGAAGCAATGGAGGAAGAAGGTATTCTGTGGTGCATTTCCAATACATCTTTAACATTCTATTTCTACAGAGTGACCCTTCTTGTCTCACAGCACATTTCTTAAAGTAAACTAACACTGGGGACAGCCTGGTCTCTCCAACCTCTCTTTAAAAGAAAATATAGTGGGCTCCATTTTCAAGTGTGGGTTCCTTTAATGAAGGATTTCAACATGCTACTTAAATGCTAAAAAATTGACACTTAGGAAAGAATATTTAAAATAGCTGCATTAAAAACTCAACATTTTTCAACTGTTACCAGTCAGTGATATCTTAGATACTGCAGTTTTATCCCATTCTATGTATAGGGAAATATTGTGGTGTCTCAGATACTAGGATTTCACTGTTAGCAAATGTTGACTTTTTAATGATGGCCATAGTAATGTATGGGGTGAAATGCACAAAATTGTGTTTCTTGTGTACCCGTTCAGAGCCAATACCTTCTTATCAGCATTTGCATCAAGGAAACCTATTTTGGCGATCCTTGGATTTGGGGTTTTTTAATTTTGCAGTTTGTGCCCTTTATTAGTTACTAAGAGACTTTACTGGTGATACAAATGTCAGAGACACCTTAAGCTGTTCGAATCCCTGGTGGCCAATTGCTGCTTATCTCTGCTTCTTTAACAAAAACAGTGCGGACCAACCAATCTCGCTTTCTCAGCAGACCTCAACCAAACTATGAATAGTACTTTTTCCTCTTAACAAGTGGCAGCCCTTTCTAGGGCAGATACTCAATGTCTGTTCCAGGGGAAATTTCATTTCAGGTTTCTATTTGTTCCAAGGTGATGAATAAGCTGATGGTATCTTCTTCCTGTCTGAAGCTAGGGCAGCCCTGTAAGTAAATATTTTTTACATGTGGCAATTGCTGGTTAATCTTATGATGGATTCTGAATTACAGAGTTTCCATTTTGTAATTATGTTTACTTGCAAGTTGGAGCCATTGAGTATAAACTGTTGAGATGTTATCAAATAACTACAATAAAGATTTCATTTTATATCTACATAATCTTACCCTTTGGACCTGGAAGTGACGTTGGAAATAAATTTAACAAAGAACTTCTGTGTGATCTATCTGGGACAACTATTCCTGACAGCTTCAACCATCCTTATAATGATTATAGTGTGTTATAAAGTTAACTAATTATCCCACAGCCGATTGTGCATAGTATCATTTCCTAATGCTTGGAGTTTGGGGGTTTCCTGACATTACATTATGCAACAATGCAAAACACTTGCTAGCTTTTTCAACAGCAAGTTGCTACTTGGCATCACATATGATATGTGGGATAAATGGAGGTTATTGGAAGATTTTAGTTTATATGGGGGCTAGGGGAGAGCGGGAATAAAGGTAGATTGTAAGGATGACACTTCCCTTCTGTTGATCTTGTATAGTTCACGATCTCTGCAGCTTACCTTCATGAGGACGTATGTGCAGACTCCATGAAACCTGTATGACCTAGAATCAAACGTGGTGACAAAGGAACCTCCCTCCAGGGAACATCTTCCTGGGCAGGGTAATTCATTGCAATTCCACTGGCCCATTGTACATTTACTGGGGAAAACAAGAACATGCGTTAAATGACTATTACCAGTCTAGCGGGATTTGGTCCCACTGTCTGGGGGTTTTGTTGTTTTTTGATTGCCTTACAACAGCATGTCTATGGTCATATCTCTGTGTAGCGATATTTTGAAGTTGACAGCCTCAGGCACTTCCATTGTGGAAATCTGAAAATGACTGAACTGATCATCTTGGATAGTGGTAGATATATGCCACAACGAGTAGCCAACATGATATAGTATCTTACATGTTTTAAACTTTCATTTCCATTATTTCCTGAATTCTTTTTTTTTTCTGGCACTAAATGTTCAATAACTTCTTAGTAAGGAAATGTATATATTAATATGTATATATTTATTTTCCTCTGTGAATTTTTTGTGTTTTGCATTATCATTTGCTAAATATATTAGTAGACACTATTTATCTCAATCTGTAGCTGATGAGACCCTTGTGTGATGGGGTGTCCACCTCACACAAGACTGGAAGGGGTTAAGCTGGCTGAGTAGGCCAATTAGCTCCACAGGTTGCACCTAGAAGAGGAGCCAGGGAGCAGGTAGTTGAGTGAAAGGAACAGGCGGGGCCTATAAAGTCAGGTAATGGGCTACAGATAGGGCTGTTGGGAAAAGCAGTCAGCAGTCACTCCCTGGGAAGAGGGAGGAGGGTTGGTGGAGCTGGTATACCCAGGGACAGTGGGAGCCAGAGTATAAGAAGGCAGCCAAGGAAGATGCAGTGAGAGCAGAGAGAGGAAGCTGAGAACTACTGAGCTGAGGGTCCCTGCACTCGAACCTGGAGAAGAGGGTGGGCCTGGGTTCTGCTACCAGCCATCAAGGGTGTGGCATAGAACTGGGCAGCCATAGGGGATGACTGCTTAGGACTGCTGATGTACTGTTCCCCAAAGGGGAGGACTTTAGTAACCTAGCTGGAGTGCCAAGCCACAAAGAGGAAGCTGCAGCTGAGAGTGGGGCTGCAGAGTGAGACAATGGGAGAAGACACTACCAGAGGGAAAGCCTGAGCTGGCAGAGCTACTCTCCATTACAGCCGGCAGGAGGCACCACTGTGATCAGTGAACCTTCTGACACCTTGTATGGCTTGGGTCTCCATCAGCCATGTAAATCATAAATAAATCAATGATGAACAATGTTGCATTGGAAATCAAAATCCTTTCTTCATCCGCAGAATAGATACAGATGGAAAACAGTAGAGCAATATTCTCCACATTGCAACACCAAATTATTAAAACACTAACCCAGGGGAACCATTTCTAGTGGTAAAAGGGAAGTTTAGTCTCCATGGCCCATTCAATGCTTTAAAACCTCCTGCTCAGATTGCCAGCAAAGTTGACTGTTAGTAATAACTTTGGTGATAGTTATTATATATTTGCACAGAAAAACGCTACATTTGTTTTTGTACACATAGATCAGGAAATTAGGCATTCTGGCAAACCCAGGACAAATGGCTACAAAGGGAGGGGTAGTAATTAGTCCCAGAGGGGTTAAAAGGCCTCTCCCTATCCATTGAAGAGAGATAGCCATGTTGAAATAAGGTTCAGCTGGAACAGGGGTTACCAGGGAAATAATTAGGTTCAGCTGGCCCCAATTGCTGGAGACCTTTTTAAACCCTCCCTGACATAGAAAGCAGGGGGGGAGAGGGAGAGCAGCAGAGAAGCTGCCAGCAAGTAGGTGCAGCAGGACTCTGAACTCTGTCCTCAGAAGGGAGAAAACCAGCACAAAGGACTGACTGAGGGAAGGATCAGCCAGACCTTGCACGACCTGGAAAGACTTTGCTTTGCCCAAGCCTGTGTCTCCAAGGCAAAAAGTGACTGAGCCAGCTGAAGAGAAGCAGGTACTTTGCCACAGCATACATTACTCTATCAGTAATTGCAGATGTAGGGTCCTGAGCGTTCAAAACAGATTTGTGTCTAGATGATGTAAACACATTTCATAGAATCATAGATTATTAGAGTTGGAAGGGACCTCAGGAGATCATCTAGTCCAACCCCCTGCTCAAAGCAGGACCAATCCCCAAATGGCACCCTCAAGGATTGAACTCACAACCCTGGATTTAGCAGGCCAATGCTCAAACCACTGAGTGTGCCTGTCTTCTGAAAGTCTAGGACAGAGTTATGTCAAATTTTCCAGCCACTTGGCCAGGATGCTTTCCATACTTTTCAAAGAAATCTGCCACCGCTCACCAGGTCCTGCATGTTGCTTTCATGGTCACGCCAGGATCATATCTCTCCCCATTCAGTGTACATGGGCACTGGTCAATGGGAACACATGTTCGATTTTTTGAGATGTCATCAAGAACAGTGCCTATCAAGAGAAGCAAATACATTAGGTAGATCGTCATTTTCAGATGCTTAGCTACCGCTTAGCTCCTCAGCACTCAGAACTGTTATATTATGTACCCTGTGTCTTGCAGAGGCAACATTTCAGAGAGTGGCATTTCAGCACAGCCTTTTGTGCAGACTCAGAGGTGTTGTGTATAGTGTGTTTTTCCATATCTGCTAAATATTAGCTCCCTTGTTTAGAATAAGATTAAGTCTCTATAAAGAATAACAGATTTTGGCCAGGTAATGGGAATGAATTAGCTTTACTTTTTACTACTGAAATGTCAGGAAGTGCCCAAGAATAATGGGAATAAACTGAATTTTTGTAGAACAGTTCAACCTGAAGTATGCTTCGGGCTTTTACAAACTCTGCATAACAAAGCACAATCTCTCTATTCTCCAATAAAATGCAGCCACTTCTGGATGGCAACTGTCTAACAGCACATGGCAACACCACATAAGAGATTAGCACAACAAGTTAATTATATCCAATCCAATTTAAATTATAGGGGGGAACTTTAAGTAGTCAGGGTATAATTATCCCATGTTGGCCAGAATGGCGGTATTACTTCTCTATTCTTGCAAAAAGTGTCAAGGGATCTTTAATGACCCCAAGGGGTCAGGACCTCAGTTTTACATCTCATCTGAGAGATGGCACTTCCAGCAGTACAGTGCCCAATACCACAATGTGGTGTATTAATTAAGTGGACAATTTTTGTCTGCTGGATATGTGCCAAAACTATTTGCATGGATGATTTATGATGAAATCAATACTAGTTTTATGGTAATACTTTACCTTCTGGGCAGAAGCAACCATATGTACAGTAACTGGAACAGCTGTACTCTGGGTTGGAACAGGTTTTAACACATGGAGAACCACACTCCTTGTAGATTTGGTCAGCTGAACATTTTCCTACAGCTGCAATACAACAACAAAGAAAAGTATTAAGGCATCTTTCTAAATATGAACAAAGGAAAACGTCTCACCTACTCTAGAGACTGGAGATGAGGCTCTCCCCACCCTCTTGGTATCTGGCACTTCCTGTAGCACAAGAACCTTCACTCACCATTCCCAGTCTATCACCTCAGCATAGCCCAGACACCCACTCTATTCATTTTTCATTCTTTATCCCAGACGTACTGGAGACCACATATTCCAGACAAAGGCTAGAGATCAGATCACCTTTTCTACACGCACCCTACACTTATAGGCATCAGACCCCTGAAACCATGCACACTTCTGAAATATGAGCCTGAGGTCCCGCTGTATCTGTGACAGGCTGGGACAGTGACAGCAGATTATATCAGTTACAATAAAAGCCATAGGTGTGTTTTTTAAAAGTGTCTATGTGACTTCAGGCACAATCTTATTGTCCTTTCAGTGGGATTTGTGCTCCTAAGTCACTTAGGTGCTTTTGTAAATCCCACCCGATAGCATTATTAATATACAGAACAAGGGACACATAAGTTTTTCATGTGACAACTAGTAGGATTCTCCTATTAGGAAGGGAAATATAAGTGGGAGAAGGGAGAGTTAAAATTAGCACTGGAATTTCAAGCACCAGATCCTCCACTGTCTTGCACCTTCTGTAGTGACTTTTACTGCCAAAATCTTTGCCAGGCTCATTAAGTAATATTTGGCACCCATTTTGCAGAAGTATCAATGACTATGAATGGTGCAGAGCAGGGGATAATCAGACCCTTGATGTTTTCAGAGTTTTGGACACATGTTTTTTGGAGTATAATATTTTTATTTCCTAACTTGCAAATATTTGTTTTTTAACCTTCACTCTGAATAGCCTCACTTTCGATTTTTTTATAACTACAAGTTCTAGTAATGTTTCTTTTTAAGTGAATGGCCTGCTTGCAACATTAACATTGTCATAACAAAGGCTAGGCTGGGGATATTATTTTTAGTATGATTAATGAGCATTATTATATAGCATTGTAAACATGTACAGTGCCTTACAATATTGATTGGGACAGGCTTGCTGCCCCGAGGACTTTACAATCTAAGAGAGGCAAGACAAATTGAATGCTAAACAAAACTGGGACACCCATTTAGGGAAAGGAGATTTGGGGGAGAATACTGGAGGGATGAAGAAAAGAACAATTCCAGGAAGAAGTGGGATTTGGAGGAGGGGGAGAGGGCACTTGGTATGCAGGAAGCGGGAGATTTCCCTTAGCACAGAGAGAAGCATGACAGAAGGCAGAAAGCCAAAAGTGTACAAAGAGCTGGAAAGCAGTCATACATGAAGACTGGGAGGAGTACAGGGATTAAGCGAAGAGACGGATATGAGATCAGAGATGTAGGCAGGACAAGAGGATACAAGGCCTAGAAGATGAGGATAAGGAACATGTGATAAAACATCAGAAGTCAATTATTGGATTCAGGAATATAATCCTATCTGGATTATATTCATCTCCCTTCTCATGCTAAACTCCAAATAAATAGTAGCAGATGTTGAAGTCACATGTAACAGAATAAGGAGGAAGGAGAAAGATGTTCCTGTTAAAGCAATTTATTTAAAAAAATAAGTTGTGTTTGGGTACTGAACATCAGTTATAGAGTGTGAGGCAGCTCAACATTCCCATTAACTAGGTGCTTGGAGTTTCAGAGGGATATGCTTCACTGCCTTAGACTCTGAATGTCAGTGAGTGTCATTTGGCATCTTGATCTCTTCCCAAAATTCTGCCTAGAATTCTGTCTTCTGTCTTATCCGTAAAGCTTTCAACTGGGCTGCATTGTGTTGTAATTAAAATTAATGAATATGGTTTTTAAGAGTCTTTTGCCAAAGGGTTGCCACATCACGCCTCCTGCTTTGTTAAACTTCAAAACAGGCATGATGAAATCAAACAATTTTGATCCATAAAGGGTTGTACTTTCAGTCTCTTGAGCTCCACTTAAAGTTACAATGAAATATACATATCAAAACAAAATTCACTTGATGCTGCCTAGCTTCACCTGATTTCACTTCATTACTAGTAATTTCATATGATTTCAATGCAAACTAAAATATAATGCAAACATAAACTAGCCATTTGTGACTTTTGCTGAGCCTGATCTGATTAGTATTTGTAATGAAACCTCTAACCTGGAGAATTGAATAGTTTTGAGTTTAATTGCAAACAATTAGCACAGGTGTAGCTGAAAGTAGCACAGCACCTTTGCTAAGATGACCAGTAATTTACAAACAATAGGACAATCACTGAAATTAATTTGAACGGTTAGTCCATGCATATTTCTTAATAGATGAAATATTATTTTGCCTGTAATGGCTTGTCAACACTGCAGTTTAGCTGACAGAAGAATCAAAAGCAAGCATTTCAGAATATGGTTTGTTTCTTTAAAAAAATATAATTTTAAGGTGTTTGATAAAGAAACAGCTTCAGGAATGTGTGACCTGGTCAGCTGACTTAGCTGTTGTGCTACGGGGACACAATTTGAGTTATAAATTCATCTTTATTTTTTTTGCGGGATACCAAACTCTGACTCTTGCAGGTTACCATTTGCTCAAAGATCATCCCAGTGTCTACAACGCAACCCAACCCTTCCTTGATTTATACGGGTGGAAGCTTTCCTAGTGGCTTTTTAAAATATCATTAATTATTCTTTCTCTATATGACATATACATAAAGTTGTGGCGTAAAACATGATAACTTACAGCAGAAGTCTGCACTCCTCCAATCAGACACTGCTTGATTGGACATGGCACATTGCCTAGAGTACTCTGACAGTGTAGCACAAGTACAGTTTCTTTGCCCTGGATCACTACAGTCCTGCATATCAAGCTGACAACGGATGACAAATGCTTTCTTGGACACGTTGCAAGCCGGAGACACAAGGTTGAGCAACTGGGAGCAGATCCTGGCCTAAATAAATAATAAAAAATAATTGGAAAGTGGATGCTAGGCATGTCCTTGCTATGTTGAAATGTCAATGAAACAAGCAGATCTTGAGCTTTTAATTACTAGAGGAATTGTTTGCAGCTCTCAATTATACTATTATACTGATTTGGATCAAAGTGCATAGGTAATTCGGAAATGGAAGAGAATACAAATGATACATTTTAAAGGGGAAAGGCTCTGTAAATATTTAATCAATTTTCCCTCTCATCATATTAAAAGCTAATCATTCTTTTACTGCCATCACACTTCCATGACAGTGGATTACAGTGTTACATGCAGGGATTATGTTCTCTTATGAAGAATTAGCAGAAGGAAGAATTTATTTTGGAACAGCAATGCTATGGACACCTTCTAAAAACCCCTCAAAGTGCAGATGTGCCTGGCAGCCCAAGAGCACGTTGGACATTTAGTGAACCTATGTCTGATTACAAGAGGTAACACAATGTTTTCTGTAGTATGTCTGGGTGACATTACTCCTTATTGTACAGACAATGATCCTTTTAGGAATGTAGTCAATGTTGAATTTTTTAAAAAATGTTATTTTTATTTTGCTGGTATTGCACGTTATCTGCTGAAGTACAACATCTCAAAGGAAAACAATGTTAACGTAGCAGATCCGTGACTGATTGAGCCAAAAGAAATACTCCAACCAGTTCAAAGCAAGATTATTGTAACAAGCTGGGCTAGAACCCTGCACCACTGTAGCTCCTCACATCCAGATGATTATTTTCCACTCAGTGATATACAGTGGCTCTTGTTCAAATGAATAGTCGGTTCCCTTCCTTATATCCTGTCATTTGTTGCCTCCCCCTAGAATGGTATTCTAATTGCCTGCTTGTTCTATGGAGCACTAGAGCTAGCTGTTCCAGGAGAGGGGCTGTTTTTTACAGGCAAATCTAATGGAATTCTTAGATTGTCAAATGAATGGTAGAAAAATATCCTTAAAATAGGAGGGATGTGGGGGAAAGTGTAATGCTGCCCATTTCAAGAGAAAAATCACTGTCCTTTCAGCACACTCTCTTTATATAGAGCCTACATACAGCAAAAAAATAACCACTTTGTAACAGCTGCAATATAAGTGCATATTCTGACCCACAGTTACAATTAGCCCAAAATGAACAAGCATATCTGTACTCTGTACTGCCATTTCAAAGATAGAAATAAGTATTTGCTTTTTAGGTATGTGGTATTAACCAGACTCCAGAAAATCTTCTAGATAGGAAAATCTGTGATGCAATGAGATAGTAGAAACTCCATTAGTGAGAAGAATGGGTTTATTCCACATGAAACTGCTAGAGGTTCTGCAGATCTCTTGACATCCAGCTGGTCTTATACCTCTCAACTGTTTCCTGCCTCCCCCACCTCTGCCCCAACATCCTCAGTACAATGGATTCTGTGCTTCCATGCTTGCAGGTGCTCATCCTTCACACCTCTGATATAATTTCACTTGATGGTGACAGACACCATGTGAGATGCTGCTGCCTGGTAAAATGAGCATTGCACACTGAATGTCTTTGAGTTTACACAGTACTTAGTGGGGAGTCATATTGGCCTAATAAAAAGATCAGTGAAACCACACTGACCTCAGTGGGATTTGTATAAGGACCTGTAGGCTGAGAAAGCTGGGTGCTAAGCTTTTCTGTTTCCATCTGTGAGCTGTATAAATCCACACCTGGTAGTATTTCTGGACTGTTTAAAATATGTGTAACACTGACAGACCCCAGTTTTACAGTGGGCAGGATTGAACCCGGGACCTCTGGAGCTAAATGCATGAGCCTCAAGCCATATGTCCATTAGCTAAGGCAGTAGAGCAAACTCATTAATCTCTCTAAGTGGTCTCAGTGCCACTACAGAGGACAGCACACCACACCCAGGAAGTGTGTGGGTTACATACTTCCCCTCGCTGAGGAAGCACATCCTGCGCTTCAGAGACTTCTCAGTTGAAATCCTGGATGAACCCCTACTTGTAACACTAATAGACCCCGGTCATCGACGAGCAGGATCAAACCTGGGACTTTTGGAGCTTAGTGCATGAGCCTCTACAGCATGAGTTAAAAGCCAACTGGCCATTAGTTAAGGCTGTACAGCAAACTCCATTAATCTCTCTCTAAGTAGTCTCAGTTCCACTAAATGGGACAGAACACCACACCCATGAGGTGGGTGGGGTCACACATGCATTCTGGTGCAAAGAGCCTCTTTTCTTCATCTCCATACACTAAATCTGTTGGTGATGTTAACCACTATCCTATCAACTACCATCTCTGAGTTAATGATTCCCAATTCATCTACTTCTCTGTTCAAGTTTATGTTATAGGCGAGGCCAGAAATGTGATACTTACATATTTTTTGCGAGGAATACTGGGAATTGCCATCTCCTCAGATGGGCAGATCTCTGACGGATCATCCATTTTTTGTAAAGTGGCAAATTGGTATGCATCCAGCAATTTACCTGCAAGTTGAGGTACAGAGTAGATCAGAAAAAGGTCTATCTAGACTAGTTTGAGCTGATGGTAGTGTCCTGCACTGCCATGCAGAAAAAATCACATTCGATTCTCTCACCCTACAATGTGTTAGTGAGCAGCTGTGTAGTTAAATATGTTGCTAAAAATAATGGAACATAATCTATAATAAGACCATACCAGCGTATCTACATTGAAAGGAAGTGTGTGGGCACTTAATGGAAGACATGATTGCTGGTATGTACTGGGTTTGGGGAAAAATTCGATTTCCACGATTAGTTGTGTTTGAGGCTGTTGCTTGCACTCCCTAAAAGCAGACATCAGCCTGGAACATCCAGATGAGAATAGCAATGTATGTACCAGCTCCTACACTTATGCTGCCTGAAAGGCATTGGATGATATAAACTCTTACTTATCAAATGGCTTTAGTAAAGTTCCTATGTTACCTGCTAATAAGTAGCTATATGACTCACAAATCTACTTCTCTGTCTTCCTCTGTTCAAATCCAAATCTCAGTGTATCTTTTGGATGACTCCCTATGGATGTCCAGCTATCAAGTTTAAATTCAACCCCAAACTGAACACTCAATGTCCCTCTAAGTGCTCCTCTCTCCTCCCTTTCTCTGTCAACCTGGATAATAACACCATTCTCCCATCACTCCTGTCTGAAATCCGGGTATTATCTTTGACTCAGGCCACTCTCTAGACCCAATATGTGCCTAAATCTTGAAGATTCTTCCTACCTTATATATTTAAGATCTGGCCTTTCCTCTCTTTCTCCACATCACCAAAACTCTCATCTTGACTACTTGCAACCTACTTTTTCCCCGGCATTGATGACTACAATTATGCCTCTCTGCCCCGCTGGAAGTCCATTCAAAAGGCTGCTGCTAGAATCCTCTATGTGGCTCATTATTCTGAGAATGCCATCCCTCTTTTTGACTCCCTCCCCGGGCTCCATTTTTTCCACCACATTAAACACAAGATTTTTTAAAAACTTTTTAAGGCCCTTCACATGTTAGCCCTATCTTACCTATCAGCTCTGTTATCTTACTAAATGCATACTGCTGCTTTTGCTCTGCCAACAATACCTCTTTTTACTGCCTGTTAGGGTGAAGGTGTTTGTGGGAAAAATAAACTTTCTCCTGTGAAGGCCTCTACAAGTGGGGTAAAATTAATTAAACTCTTTAAAGCTATCGTATTGCCCTTCTGTTCCCTCCTTAAAACTCACCTCTGTGATGTGTACAGTAAACTGCATTTGACAAAGGCTAGCCAAGTATTGAGCTAAGACTACAGAATGTTGTGCAAAAAGCTTGTTTGTTTTACTGTTACCTCATTCTCCCCACTTTGGCTGTTTCATCCACATGTCATGTCTTGTCAGAAACCTAGATTGTGTAAATTCCCTGAGGCAGGTTGATTGCTCTTTACCACATTTGTACAGTGCCTAGCACAATGTGGTTTGATAACTGATTTGAGGGCCCTTAGAGGTTACTGCAATACAAATAGAAATTGGCCCTGTTCTGGAGAACCAGGGTGTGATGGCTGAGAGGCCTGTGGGTGAATTATGTGGGGGTCTTGTTGACTTCAGAAACAGTATGGATAATCTGAGCACAGGAATCTTCTAGCTGTTAAATTTGCTCATTGATCTGGTGTGGTTAGCCCCTTGTGTTTGGTTTGGCCTTGGCTCTTACCTTCACTCAGAAACTCATTTAGTTCCTGTCCATCAAAATTCCCACACATTCCACAAGTTTTCCTCATATATTTTCTCTCAACCATAACCTAAAATTAAAAAAAAAAAAAAAAAAGGAAATATAATTAAGAAATGTCTGTGGGCCAAGATATCTTCTCAACTAACCTTTGTTGGGATACCCAGGTAAAGTCACCCCTTTCAGTTAATTTCTGCAATTTGAGGGAAGAGAATAGAAAGTGATATGCTCCTTTTCCCAGTCAGGTATTCTTTTCCTCTACTCAGTAAGGGGTGATAAGAAATGTGGATCTGGCATTCACATCTATGCCAGAGCAAACCCAGGTATTGAATATTTTTTTAAAAGAACACGTTGACCAGATTTCTTGGGTTTATCAATATATTTTATATATCTCTTTGGTATCTTTCAATGAGGTGGTAGATTTGGTACTCTTTAAAGTGAGGGCCTACTATGGTAGCTGTAAGAAGGCAAGATGTATGAAAGCCATGTGCTAGTTTCCACCATACAGCACTATCAATACATCTCAATCCTGACCTGCAAGCACTGATTGCTGTTCCACTGTTGAATTTCTCCTGAACAAGCATTGCAAATTGTGTGGAGGTGAACGTGGGTTAGGTGGATTATATTTCTGCTGCAACAATGCCTTAGCGCTTCAGAGCATTAATTGCTCTTCTTTCTTCCATAGCCGGTGTAGAGATAGTAAGAAGAAATGGGCATCAGCTCAACAGATCTGCTCAGACAGGGGTCTTTGTAAGTTTTTGTCCTTGTCCATTACATTTGTTTTACATTTCTCCCTGCTTTCTCTAAACTCCACCTCCACGATATTCACAGCCTTAGACACTGGAGAAACAGGAGTTGTTCTTAAAAATGGACCATTTAATTCTTCTTTTATTTATTTCAGTTTTACTCCTGTGTCACTCTGTTTACTCCCCTGACTTCAATGATTTACATCAGTGTACATGAGAAGAGAATTGGGCCTGAATTTCCTGCAAAGAAGTGTATGAGATGGTGCTCTAGGTTAGACCCATGCTCATCAAGTACTGTACTACATTTCTTTAAAGATAAGTATCTGGATCATACTCTCAGAAGTTATGTGGTCTTTAACCTAGTCCTAAGTAATTTATTTCTATATCTAGATACCCAACGTGACTCCCACTACCTCTCTGGAATATCAGTGATGCATATAAAAGTAATGACAATATCTGTTACTAACATGAATTATAGCCAGAGAGAAGAAAAATGGGTTTTATGTATTTTTAACTGTCCCCCTATTTATACATCCATTAATAAGGTGAGTAAATGCCTATACTGCCCTCACCTTGGAGGGCTGAGCCATTATGCCATATATTTAAGGGCACATTCACAATCTTAGTACAAATAAAAAAAATGAATGCATGTCAAGACATCCACTTAGGGATAGCGAGTTTTTAGTATTCCAGCAAAAGTTTCTCCTTTGCTTTGTGACAAGATTTTACTCACCATGAGATAGTCGTCATTGTTCCAGATGACTTCCAGCTCCATCTCCATCAGCTTGGTCACCAGGCGGACAGTGCGTCCAAAAGGAGCAATTTGGATTCCATTGCTGGTATATGGCAACTTGATGACACTGTTACGAGGAAGAGAAAAAAAATTGATTCTATTATGTAACAGAGTGTGCGCCGGTATCACCTACAACTGGGCAATCATTGTTTGTAATGGACATACTGCATAGCTATCTGTGTACCACATGGTATTTGGTGGCAAATTAAGAAAGAAATTTATTCCCTCATAGCTGGGACATTTCAGGATATTTGAAAACTGCTACTGAATGCAAGACAATCAGCTGCTTAAAGAAAGGACCAACGATAGACAGCTAAAACCAGATTATAATATTAAAAATCAGTATGGGATATGAACATTGGGATGGGGGGAATAATGCTATCTATTAACAGTAGAGCTCAGCTTGGTTTGTTTTTTATAAGGCAACTGCTAATCTCTTCATAGGTACCTCCAGACACACATTGTCTGAGTACTAGTAGCTGTCAATCATTACCCTCAAGAGGTCATGAGACTCACAGTCTATGTTAATATAGGAATTCTGCCAGTGCTGAGGCTTGGCACTGTGAGAAATCGTCGCATAATGGGAGCTGTGTACCAGGAATGAGATTTGGGAGTAGTGGCTGAATTCTAATGCTAGAGACCAGTGGGAAAAAAGAACCAACATAAATATGTATTGAATATATTTCATCATTGCTAGTCTGGGGACACCATGTTTAAAATGCAGGCTCTGGGGCTAGTTTCATTCATTTACACAGTTGTCCTTGCAAATCAATCGGTAAGCCAAGTATTTTTCAGTGCAGTTTGCCAAATTGAGCTACAGTTACAAGAGCAGCTGGGTGAATTAATTTTTTTGGTTCACTGGCAGTTCCAAAGAATTGGAAAAGAAATTGGGTTGAGTATAACTGAATTTGAAAATTTCAAAAAGAATTTGGCAAAGCAAAGAAGTCCACTTCGGGTCTTATGCAACATTTTGTGTGACCTGAAACGTTTTGTTCCTGGGTGTTTTTAAAGGGGTATGATGATACTGGTACCACTTCTCTTATAAGCTTTAGCCCTGTGGTTAGAGGCACTCATGTGGGAGGTAAAGGTTGAATTCTCTCCTTTATCTGGTGGTGAGAAGGGATCTGAGCTTTGGTCTCCCCTGTTGCATAAGAGTGTTCTAGCCATTGGGCTGTGGGATATTCTCATGCGGGTCTCTCTCGTTGAAGCTGATCCATTGTCGATAAATAATTTATTATTGGGCCAGAGAGACAGAGAGAGACTCGATAGTGAGGTGGTTAGGATGCCTGCCTGAGAGGTGGGAGACTCAAGTCCCTGAATCAATGGCTATTTATTTATACAAAGTGAATTTACTCTTTGTTGAAAAAAATGTGTCCAGCTGTAGGTACAAGTCTTGTTTTTCTGCTGATGATAGTTGTAAATACACAGGTGAATATAATATACAAACTTTTTACAGCCATCCGTATCCTTCCTCTGCATTCATCCAATAGGCAAAAACTCAAGAGTTGCCCAACTCATGACCATTGCTGAAATTTCATTTTGGGAATTTCAGCTTCTGGAAGGCAATGAACACATTTCCCAAATCTCCCCTGCAAACTGTTTCCCATGAATTTGCTGCCTTCTGGACATTGTAGTTCCAGCAATAATGAGACCAAAAAGCAACCACAACAAGTTAGGGAATTCCCAGCAAGTCTCCAGATGTTCCTCTATTTTCTGTTCCCCTATCAAAGTGCAAAACTCATAAGTTTAGATTCACAGTCATTGAAATTCAAATTCAAATGACCTGAAAGCAAAACACACTTAAACCTCTAAATTTCACCTAGTTTCATGAGCTGGCCCAGGTGAATTTGAAACTAGAACTAGGCTCACTTAGGAGGATTGCTAAGCTTTAAGTCAATGTAGTTTTAATTTGGAAATTATTGCAAGATGAGAAATTTCACCTGCTTTTTGGCTTCATGCTGTACGGATGTAGTCTATGCTTGATTTACATTTATTTGGCAGTTACAGTCTGTTTTGGTAGGAGGAGATAAAGTCAGTCTCTAGCTAGATTCTCTAGCTAGGTCATTTGTATCTAATTTCTAATTTATCAATCCATTTTGGGCACGAAATGGATAAGAGAAATGGACATACTGAGCTTTCCCTGCAGTACAATCAGACTTATCTAGTGTATCTCATAACTCTTTGCTTTTCTTTACCCACTGCTATTCAATATATCCCTGAAGCTTACCCAACATCCTTGAGCACAATGATGTTCTTTTCAACTGTGATGACGACAGGTCCCAACTCTATGATGATTCTTGTAATTTTTTTGTTCACCCCGCGGCGGAACTGGATGTTGAAGTCTGGGCTAACATCATTGCACACGGTGGTGAAGATGTAGTTGCAGGACCCAGAGAAGTCATACAAATAATTATCAAAGGTGGAGAAATGCCCTGCACCCCAGGTAGAACATGAGCCCTTGTCTAAGAAATGAAAGAGAAAATATATTTAGGTTATCTTGTGCCATGTTTGATGAGACTGACATACATTCCAAACATGACCAGTTGTGTTCTAACAGCAGGAAAAGCTGATGAGCTTAGAATTTAAATAAACTCTCAGAGAAACTGAATTCATATTCATATTCAGTTTAGGATTCTTTTTCCAGAGTATCTACATGCCTTTAATTCTTCTCCTTTATTTTTTGTCCATGAATGACATTTGCATTACAGCATCTGATTTTTTTTTTCTCCTTAAATTTTAAGTCAATATAGTGCTGGTGAAAGATGCTCTGAAAAACATTTGAGCTGTCTATTTATACACAGGGCAAATACAGCATGGACAACACCACCGCAATCCTCCTTCTCACTGCCCCAGAAAATGTGTCTTAATCCCAGAGGTTAAAGGAAGGAAAGTTGGGGGCGGGGGGCGGATGCAGTTCTGTTTCTCTTTCCTTTGCTATAAGTAGAGGGGAGCTTTCCATTTCTCCATAGCTTAGGAAAGCATTGCTTCCCCACAGCCCTCTCTCTTCCTTGGCTGGCATCTCCTACTTTAGTTACTGCTTAACTATAATTTTGAGGGACTATATCTAAGTACTTGAGAGGGTAGCTCAGGGTTCATGTCCATATGCCCATTCAGTCTCTGGAATTTGCTGAGATGGCGATTGGGGACCCGATTAGTGACAGTGAGGTATAGAGCTAGGTGACATTTTTTGGTACAAATTTTTTTGGGAGTGAAAAATGCAGATTTGGCAACACAGAACCATTTCACAAATTCATATTGTTTTGGAAAAATTGTTTTGGCTAGAAAAAAACATCAAACCATTTCATTACATTTTCAAAACAAAACATTTAAATCTTTTAAATTGATTTTTGTTTCAAAAGTTCCTTTGGTTTTATTTTAAAAATTGAACATTGAAAAATGATCAAACTCTAAATATTTAATGAAACATATTAAATGAAACATTAAGATCTTGTTTGGTATCAAAGGACTGTTTTCTGAACTTTTTGATTTGCTGAAAATTTTTAAAAAAATTATTTTTGGTTTGACCTGAAACAAAACTTTTTCTGATATTTTTGGAATTGCCAGTGAACTGAAAAATCTGTTGTTTGCACAGCTTTAGTTGTGTGTAATGTGATCACTTGTGCTTGATAGAACCAGCCCGAATCTTAAAGGCATGAGATCTTTTTGGGTAAAAATTGGAGGTGTACATGCAATTGGCAACTCACATAATAATAATGAGCTGGCAGAGACATGGTTAGCCTTCAGCCATGGGGGGTACGTGGGTAAATAATATATTCAACTGAACTGTGCCGTGGTTTTCTTGAAACCCCGATGTTTTAATCAAAATAGTTATTGATTCATTAAATTCAATATTCCAATAACCATTTTGATAATGGTCTTGATAAACTTTTGAGTAACCATTTCAGTTAAAAAAATGGAGAAAAATTGCACAGAATAATGGGTTCATTTTGAAACAGGGTGTATAAAAATTATGATTTAAAAAATATACAGAAAAGTTCTATTTAAATTGGTTTTTAAAGGATTAACATGTTTCTACTGTTTTACTTTTGTCTCATTTTAGTGTTTTCAATTGCTAAAGAGGATGTTTAGTACTTAGTTCTTTTGTTTGCTAATTGTTAAAATTTCGTATTTTACCAAGAATGTTCACATTTTAAATCTTCATGTATGATGTAAAGACAATATTAGGGCCTCATAAATATCCAGACATTGAGAGCAGGCTATCAGGGTTTGTGGTTTGAAGTAAATGGGACTTGTGCTCCTAAATCACTTAGATGCCTTCCTACTTCCCACACTTAGTTGCCTAAATACAGGTTTATGAGTCTAACTTGAGTTCTGTATTTTTAAAATGTTGGCTTGTGTGAATAAAAAAGTTTACAGTAACAAAGTATTGAAAGTCTAAATAATTTTTCATGGTTACTGTGATAAAATTTCATTTTGAAGTGGCAAAGATTTTATGCCACTAAGAGAATTTTAAATAAAAAATATACTTTTAGCTCCTGATGCTACTAACATTTAGAGGTACATACTTAAATACATGAGTAGTCCCACTGAAGTCAATGATTAATGTGAGTTAACCTGCTAAAGTCTTAACAGGCTCAGGACCTTAATTTTCAGTAGTTTGGGTTTTTTTTGCTTGTAGCTGTTTTGTAAAATTCAAGTAAGAGACCTTATCATTAATGGTATTTTTTTAAAAAAGCATTTATTATACATTTTAACCTAAAGTTGCAATAACACAAATTTTTAAAGTAGTTTTACAAAGCCTAAACCTCATTTAAATTCATTATTTTTGAAAATATTATTATTTAAATCACCCACCCAATTCAAATGTGCAAAATGGAAACAACTTCAAAACATCAGCATTTTCCATGACATTTTTCACTTTATTTTTCAATCTGCTCTAAAGGATACAATGGTCACCCTAAATGCTTCTCAAGGAAGGTCCTTACAAAATATTTCACCACTTTTATCCAGCAAGTGTAAAAGAAACTGTTACCTGAACGCAGAATAGCATCATCTTCTGCGCTTCTGGACTCTTCACTCTCGTCATCTGGAAAATAGGAATTGGTTAAATAGGCAGAATATGTGACATAATTTATTCAGAATACTAGAACTGACATGCTAAGCCATATTTATTTAATTTTTTGTAAAGGTATCAAAGGTTGTGGTTTTTTTTAACTGTAAGTGCTTAGGAGTACGGATGGATGAAATTTTCACACACAACTTTTTTCAGAAAAATATAGTCAGCAGCATCAAAATGTTTTGTGAATTCATGTCAGTTTTAGTTAATTATTTCAGTCAAAAAATTCTAAGAAAGTTTCAAAAAAGTCTAAACATTTTATTTTGACATTTTTGAAAAAAACTTTTTGATCTTTCAGTTCAAAATGACTTTGTACAAAATTTCCTATAATTTTATTTAAAAAAAGTCAAAACATTTAAAAATGCTTGAAATCAAAACAAAACATTTCAACCCAAAATTACTTTTTAAAACATTTTGATTCACCACGTATTTTTTAAAATTTCATGTTTAGTTTGACCTGAAACATTTTTTTTAATTGTCAGCAAACTGAAAAATCCATTATTTGTGCTGCTCTGCGCAGGAGCCTGGACCCTTCTATATTCTGTCTCAGGAGACTGACAGCACTTCCAGCAGTATAGTGCCTCCAATGTTGTCATTGCTTCAATGTATAGAGCGATTTTGATGTATAAAATCAAAGTGGTCAGGGAAGGCCATTAAAAATTAAATATTCACTGTCCCAGATACCTTCAGAAATGTGGTATCTTCACTTGGACTAGAGGGTACCACAATCACTGCCTGGGAGCAAATGCTGAATTTTTAATGATATCCACTGTATTAATATTACTACAAATGTATTAATTAGCTAATATTAGTAAAGCACTTAGAACATATAAAGTGCTAAGGCCTAGATCCCAAAGGGATTTAGGCAACTTATCAGCCTAATCAAGTGAGGAACAGCCAAACCAAAGAATTCAGAAAATTGACATTTTTTATATATATACTGAGTTTTAAGGCAAGTTAAACAGTTACATATTAAATAAGAACCATAAGTCCACAAGAAGTGCTTGTGATTTGATTTAAATCCATCACATTATTCACCCTTTCCCACTCTGTAGTAAAACACAATGCCAGAAAATGTAGTATTATGGGTGACACCCAAACTGTGGTATCCCTAATAACGCCTCAGGAAGCTGCCTTATGGCCATGGCAATTTACCAAGCTCAACAGTCACTTTAGGAGTGTGTTGCTATGGTAACCATGGTGTAGTGAAGCAACAGCAGGACTGCAGCAGTTAAGGCTGGTTCTGACAGCAGGGCTGCAGGGAGTCTCCCTCCCTGCATTGACACCAGTACGGCAGGAGGGAACTCCCTGCATGGCCCAAGGGCCCAAGACACCGTGGGGGATGCTGGAGTTGTCCTGGCCTGGCAGAGCAGAGACCCCATCCTGGACTGCAAAGAGGAGAATGAGTACCTGGCTATGGGGAAGGCCACCATGCTACTGAACGATTCGTTTCTGGGGATGGTTCCCACACTCCTGGCTGGTAGGGTTGCCAGATCTCCAGGAATTAAAGACTAATCTTTAATTAAAGATTATGTCATGATGAAACTTCCAGGAATACATCCAATCAAAACTGGCAACCGTACTGGCTGATGAGTGCGGGAGTGGGGCCATGACACTGGATCCCTGCAGGCACAACTTGGTCCTGGTGGGGCAGAACTGAGACCCCTGGGCAGGACTGCAAGGAGGAGGACAAATACTGGTATTTGTGAGATTTTGTGGTATATGTACTTCACCTGCCACAAAAGTCACTGGCTGCCACTGCAACCAAGCCCAGTTTGAGGCATCAGTGCTAACCACAAGAACCCTATTTAGTTGCCACCTAATACTGTAAGTACCTAAACTCACTCTGTGCCTGCATTTTTACTGTAAAAGCTCCCTAAGCACTTAGCATGTGCACTGCTGCCTCACTCTATGGGTATGTGTACATATGGACAAAAATCCCATGGCAGGCCCGAGTCATTTGACTTTGGCTCATGGGACCCAGGCTCTGGGGCTGAAAAATTGTCTTTAGACATTTGGGCTCAGGTTGGAGGCTGAACTCTGGGACCCTGCAAGTTACTATTTCTTTGTAGGCAAACCTGCAGTCCGAATTCATAAAGGTAGTGTTTTACATGAGCTCCTTGATGCAGGGACTTTCTTACTACGTGTTTTGTTCAGTGCTTTGTACAAGCGGTCCCTGATCCAAATTGGAGCTGACTGGGCACAACCTCATCTTAAATGTGTAATAACAGGCAAAGTATTTACCTCTTTTCAGAAGCTCCTTCTGCCTGTAGAGAAATTGATGGGATATATAACTCCCTTCAAGCCCTATGAAAGCAAAAGGTATAGATAAGTCATCATCACAAGACAAAACAGATATGCAGCATCAGTTTTTAAAAGCTCCTTCCTGTCCTTTGATTTACTGTGCTCATCACTGTCGTACAGATAACAGTTACTGTGCTTGTGTCAATGCATGCGCAGCTTGTAATGAACTGCTTCTCTTCAACTGGTAGGAAGGTACTTTAAGTGGCAAGAGCAAAGAGCATCCCACAGAAGCCACACATCACTCTGTTGTGCCTTTTACATGTTGCACAACATACATAGTATGAAGAAACAACCCAAAAGTTTGCTAATCATATATAACGTACAAGGCCTAGCTATATGTATACACAGCTGTTCTGCAGAGTTCTGGTGGCTTCTGAAACACAAAAGACACTGATGGCCACTAGAGAGCTCATTAACTGTTTAAAAAGATATTACCCAGTTCCTATACAGTGCACCCTCAGTGCTTGATTGAGTGTGATGAAACAGTTGGCACTGTGAGTAGTGAGTAGAGAGGATGGCTGAGGTGCTCTCTCCTGTTTTTATATGGGCTGACGTTGAGGCCTATCTGTGTTTAAAATAGCTTTGATTCTCAGGCTTCAGCCTTTGTCTCCCTTAAGCAGAATTTGATTTAAATAGATAGGCAGCTAACGAAAAGAGGCATTCCCACTAGTGCTTATTGGAGAGAAAAGCTTGAATACTCAAGTGTTTCTTGGAAGAGCAAAGATGGTAGGAGGGACAGATGACTGTGAACAATTCTCTGCTATGGCATCTTTTATGAGCAGGAACAATTTAAATATTGAATGACTCAACTTTCTGCATGGTCTCATGGCCACATATGATATAGTGTTTTCTGGCATTTTTACAGAAGTGAGGCATGTGGAAGGGATCCTGATACTTCAATCAAATTAAGCCCAGTTGAATCTTATTTTTGAAGAGCCTCATTGCACATAGAGGAGTTACTGCAGCATCTGCAGCAGCCAGATTTGGTATTTCCCCAGGTGTTGGTGTGTGATGCTGAGACAGGAGAGGAAAGAAAGAAAGCTAACAAGATGATTCTCTTCTTACATTTTGTAAAGCTGTAGAAAATCCGGAGAGAACCAGGGCAGCCAAACTGGATTACAAGTAAATGTATTTTAAATACACAAACTCCTCATTTGAAGAGAGATGAGACAAGATAATCTTCTGGTTAAGGCAATGAGCTGCAACTAAGGAGATCATGGTTCAATTCCTATGGCTGTGGCAAATTACCTAATCTCCCTGTCTCAGTTTCCCACTGGGATAGTACTTATCACACATGCTGTTGTGAGGATAAATTCAGTTATGTTTGTGAGAGCTAAGATACTACAGTGATGATAGCTATCTATGGGAAGTCCCCTAAACAGATTGGAAATTACGGAAGTGATGGAAATCTATCTACCAACAATGCCTTCTTCACAACCTATGACAACATCAGAGGTGTGTTGTCTTACAGAGGAAACAAGTAACTACAGAGTTCAAAATAAATGAAATTTCGTAACCTTAGGGCTTGTGTGTATGAACACATAGTTTGCAGCAACCTGAAGTGTAAATCTACCCTACAATAGCCAGCTGTACACTAAGTGTCTGTGAGGACCTTGATGTCATGCACTAAATGTTCCTGAGTGCACTTTAATCTACAATTTGTTCTGTGTGGGGTAGATCAAAGTACACAAAGGAACTTCTAGTGCACAGCAGCAGGGTTCACATGGATCCTTAGTGCGTGAGAAGGTTAGTGTGGGGTAGATTTACACTAGCTTGCTGCTAACTAAGAATTCATATAGCCAAACCCTGAGAGTCAGTAATGGTAATAATGTAACAATTTTTTGTTGTCTTCAAGTGATGAGAGAAAAACTTTGTGGAACTACTTCACTAGTCACTCGACCACCAGCTGCCAGTCACCTCACCAGGCAATCAGCACTTTTAGTTCCACAATGGTCTGAGATAGCTAATATCAGAGCATGACAGACTATACCTGTATACCCTCAGAGCCTGGGCTTGGCCAAGGCTGGTCTCAGCTTCTGGCATAATTTAAAACAGAATAGGCCACTGGTTGCTCTTAATTTTGCCATCTTGAAATAATCCCTATGAGTTGTTATGCATGTCAGGTATTTACAGAGGACAATGTGCTCCAGTTATCTCCTCTTCTGCCCCTGGTATGTTCCCAGTGTGTCCGTTATAATGAGGAGCAAAAAGAGAGGAACACATAATTAGATAAGAAGGCTGTATGGCAAGTGAGGTTTCATTGTTCAGATCCAATGTGGTGGCTGAACTTTCCAAGTCTTTTGTATGCAGTCATTTGTTTGTTATGAATCCACTGAAGGTGGGTGAAAAGTTCCACAGTTGCTACAACTAAATCACAGGCTGTGAAACCTGAGTAACTCCCATCTCTATTCACAGAAGTTGATGCCTTTTGTAGATATTTGCTAAGTAGGACTTGAGAGAGAGCCTTAAATCATCACTTGAAAGGCAGACTCATCTAGTGAGCCTGATGTAAAACATGAGGGCTATGCTTTTGAGCCCCAAAAGTGCTAATCTTTTAGCTCAGAATAGATAGTGTGCTGATTTTTAATACTGTCACAGTTCAAGCATGCCAAACAGCTTCAAAATGCTAAGGCTATGCTACTCTTACTTTGTTTCAGGGAGCAGAATAACTAAATTGAATAAATAGTATTGAGTAAAGGAACATGCAAATATAAGAGATAATTAAGTACATTAAATTTGCACTAACTTTTTTGTTCCAAAAATTTCTGCTCTTCAAAATATGGATTCTTATACTGAAAGCCTCTAGTCCAGACTTGATCCTGTCAGACTTAAACTACGCAAATGATTATAATACAGTAATTTTGCTTACCAGACACATTCACCCTTCCTTGTCTAGCTCTAAAAAGATTTAGTGAGAACATCCTGGTAATTTTATTAACTAAAATGCACCTCGTGTGCAGTCCTATGTAAGAGCTCAGTGGGAATTTTCCATCAAAAAATGGAAATTTTCCATGTGAAAAATTGAATGTTGCCAGAAATTTATTTTCATTTGGGAAAATTGAAATGAAAAATTTGGGGTTTTGAGCTGACTCAGAACTTTCTGTTGACTTTTTGAACTTCTTCAAACTGCTATTAAACTGCATTTCCCTATCAATGCATTGTTTTGTGGGAGTTGTACTTTGGGCCTTTATTTTCTCCTGTGCCCTGGGTTTCCTGGAGGACTAAATCTTCCCATAGTGCAATGTGGATTTTCTTCTAAGCTGCTTGGTGTATTGTGAGGGTCACATGACTCTGGGTGTATTATGGGAGACGTAGTCCAGCCAGGGAGCCTGGCTCATTGGGGATCACCAGGGCATTGGATTCCCAAACTACAGTTCCCATGAGGCCATGCACCACTATGTGAAAATGCAGTTTAATATTGAACTGACTTGAAAAACCACGCTTCTATTTTGGGAATGTCAGAATGTTTCATTTTAATTAAAATGTTGAAATGAAATTGTTTGATATTTCTATATCAAAATTTTTCAGAATTTCTGGAGTGTGAAAATTTTTGCAATTTCAACTTTTTTGTCGCAATTTGGGGTGAAAACCTTTGTTAGAATTTCCCATGAGATGGACATTTCAAATTTTGCTCAGTATTAGTTGTGTCATTTTAAAACCACTTACATTCCTACAAAATGTCATTGCTTCAAAGGAATTTTGCCATGTTCCACTGCAGCATGGAACTTCAGCAAAACATAGCAGAGAAGGGGTTAATATACCAGGTAATATATTATCTACACACCTCCTGTAAGGGTACGTCTACACTGCACGATTATTTCGAATTAGCTTAAACCGATATTACAAAACAGATCTAATAAAATCAGTTTAGCGCGTCCACAGTGGGATCCTGAAATCGATTGTTTGCGTCCATGGTCCAAAGCTACCATCGATTTCAGGAGCGGTGCACTGTGGGTAGCTGTTCCTCAGCTATCCCATAGTTCCCACTTCCGTGTTGAGAGCACAGTGCCTGATGGGGCAGAAAACATTTCCCCGGGTGGTGCTGGGTACAGCCTCACCCCTCCCTTTGTGAAGGCAGCAGACAACCCTTTGGCGCCTTTTTCGCGGAGTGCATTGAGCAAACGCCATAGCACAGCAATCTTTCCCTTTTTTTTTTCACGTGGTGGTGGGGGGAAATAAACTGAGGAGCTGTTCCCTGAACCACGCCAGACACTGTGTTTGAACCTACAGACATTGGGAGCTCAGCCAAGAATGCAAATAATTTTCAGAGACTGCTGTGGACTGTGGGATAGCTGGAGTCCTCAGTACCCCCTCCCTCCCTTCATGAGCGTCCATTTGAGTCTCTGGCTTCCCGTTACGCTTGTCACACAGCGCTGTGTATCCTGGAGTTTTTTATTCAAACGCTTTGGCATTTCGTGTTCTGTAACGGAGCTGCATACAACAGATTTGTCTCCCCATACAGCGATCAGACCTAGTATCTCCCGTACGGTCTATGCTGGAGCTCTTTTTCGATTTCAGACTGCATCGCCAGCCGTGCTGATCAGAGCTCCACGCTGGGCAAGCAGGAAATGTAATTCAAAAGTTCGCGGGGCTTTTCCTGTTTACCTGCCCGCTGCATCCGAGTTCAGATTGCTGTCCAGAGCGGTCAGTGCTGCACTCTGGGATGCCGCCCGGAGGCCAATAACGTCGATTTCCGTCCACATGAACCCTAATCCGAGTTATCACTATCGAATTTAGCGCTACTCCTCTCGTTTGGGAGGAGTTCCGAAATCGATTTAAGGAGCCGTTTAACTCGATATTAATGACGACGTCGTGTGAACGGATACAGCGTTAAATCGGTATATCGGCCATTAAACCGATTTAAAGTCGCAGTGTAGACCTGGCTTCACATTTGCATTAATGGGAGCTTATCCTCCCATTAAAAGTAAAAAGACTCTTAAATTTGTAATCAAGCTTAGAATCTGTTTTTTTAAATTTGTTTTTACTGACACTTTTTTTAAGATGGTAGATATACACATAGATTTATAAATGAAACAGTATTTTTTTTGGTACAGCATTGTTAATAATAAAACATGTTTTGGAGAAGTATATATAAAATAACATACACATTTACAAGTGTGAATGTATGTTGTGAAATTACTAATGGGTAGGTAGACAAGCAGAAGTTGTAGAAATTTGTTTGCTGTGGCTAACTGTGTGATGGGTTGGGGTATGCTCTGTATTGATACTTTTAACTCTGGAGAAGCAGATAGGAGGGTTAAAATAAATAACCAAAAAATATAAGATGAATTTGCATGATGATAATTAAAGATAATGCCAACACTCAACTTGTACCTGCAATGGTAATAATCTAATCTAACTACAATATGTTCACCATTATTTTTAGTCAGTCTGAAGTAATTAAATTACTTTTATCTCTTTCTCAACTAGGTGCCAGCATAGTATGACTACCTCTATGGGAGTACCTAGCTATGCACATCGTTATAGTAAGTACTGTATAAGTACACAATATCTCTTTAGGATCCAAGGCTGGCTAAGTCTACTGTGACAGTCAAACTAAGTAAGCCACAATTAAATATCAGTAAAATAGGAGCCCCTATATCAGGATATAGTTAAAACTAACCGTCTTAATCCAGTTTGCATTATCAGTCATGTTTGCTATATAAAGCTAATGTACACTTATTTGAGTTGGCTCCGGAACAAGTAACCAAGACTCAAGATTTCCGAGAGCTTTTTTACCATATACGCACTGTAACAATGAATATTTAAATTTAAAATTAGAGATGGGCGTAAGCTGCAAAATTTGGATATAGATTTGAAACTCCCAGAGTTCAGGGGAGGGAGATTGGATCTAGGGAGTTTGGTTTAGTCCATTATGCAGATAAGGGCTAGTCATGCAGTTTGGATCCAGATTATGAAACTCTGAAAACTCCAAACCAAAGATCGGGGCGTTCAGCTCACAAGTTTAGGTGCAGATTCGTATCCACTTAAAATTATTATGTTTTAAAGACTTGTTTGAAATAACTAATTCAGCATTTTCTTTTGTGATCCCAACTGAACAATGTGAATATTATGTCTAAAATGTACAATTGTTAAATCCTTCATCCAAAACATGGCTGCTTGTCAGGGAATGATTCTGGGAACAGCTAATATTTGTATTGGTAGTGCAGCACACATTCTATCTATTTATTGGGTACTTATATGGGTCATATCATGGTAATAGCTGAGTGCCTCACAAACTTTAATGTATTTATCATGGAATCATAGAATTATAGAATATCAGGGTTGGAAGGAACCTCAGGAGGTCATCTAGTCCACCTCCCTGCTCAAAGCAGGACCAATCGCCAACTAAATCATCCCAGCCAGGGCTTTGTCAAGCCTGACCTTAAAAAGCTCTAAGGAAGGAGATTCCCCACCACCTCCCTAGGTTACACAGGCCAGTGCTTTACCACCCTCCTAGTGACAAAGTTTTTCCTAATATCCAACCTAAATCTCCCCCACTGCAACTTGAGACCATTACAACACACCTCTGAGGTAGGACAGTGTTACTATCCCCATTTTACGGACAGAGAACTGAGAATATGTCTATACAAACATTTAGTTTGTGGTATGCTGTGGTGTGAATCTACCCCACATTAGCTTGCCACAGACCTACTGTCCCTGGGCGCAGAGGGCTAGTGTGGGGTATGTTCACACCCAGTTTGCTGTGAACTAAATGTTTGTGTAGACAAGCCCTGAGGCCCAAATATATGTCTGTACTACAATGGGGATGTGTGATTGCAGCACCCAAACTAGCTCACTCAGAATGGCAGTGAAGCCATGGCAGCACGGACAGTGGTATGGGCTAGCTGCCTAAGTATGTACCAATGCTCTGGGGTGGGCTTGTTCCTGGGTGGCTAGCTCATGCCATTGTCTGTGTTGCCATGGCATTGCTGCTATTTTTAGCAAGTTAGCTTGATCAGAGCTAGCTCTGGTATGCCTATATATGCTACAATGGCACCTCCCAATTGCAGGGTAGACATATGCAGGGAGGCTAAGTGACTTGCCCACGGTCACACAGGAAATCTGTGGAGGAGCAGGGTTCAACAGTAAATTCTCAATTTACTGTGACTGTGTGGGTTAACATTTAAACATAACATGTGATTACAGGCAAAATATGCAAAAATGACACTCAACATCTTACTCAACATTTCTGTTTCCTGTGTGTCTGAGTCTAGCTGTGTGCTTCACAGGCAAAACAAGATTTACTCCTCTTAGCACTGCAAAGCCAATGGAGCTATGGAAGAACAACCTAGGCTCTAGTTTGCTTCATGCTTCCTTAGTGTACTTACCCCTTAATGTCTCTTTTAAAAAATGTGCATTTAGTATTCATGAAAGGTGCTACATTTGATAGGCCTGGGGTCATAGATATACAATCATAGAGTGGCAGGCCAGAATGGGCCACCAGCTCATCTAGTCAGAACTCCTGTATATCATAGACCATCAAAACTCCCCAATGCCAAGCCCAACAACCACAGTTAGACCAAAGTATTACAGCCCACAGAAAACTAAACAATTGTGTGCTATGGACAGAGAACAGGAAGGACTGAGGTGCATCAAAGCCTGAGGCCCCTACAGTGGCAGGGAATTGATTAAATGAGATATACCCAGATGATCCTAGCAAGTGACTTAAGTCCTATAGTTTTCTATATTAGACGTACAACTGCACTGTTCCATCAGTGTGCCTCAAACTTTGACCAGAAGGGTTTATCTTTAGAGGTAAGAAAGTTCAGCCTCCATATTTATTCATTCCTTGGTCCTTCTCCAGTGACTATCAACAAGGATATTAACTGTAGGACTTGACCACTAGGAACTACATTGAAACTACCACTTAAGCTAACCAAATAGCAGTGGTAGTAGCTTTTGGCTACTATCCATCTGGGCTCGTTATAAACAATGACAGTGATAAGGGCTCTGTACTATCCCTAAGCTATCATTTAGGTTCTGATTACAGAATCTTTATTACCGGTGGTTAGGTGAGAAAAAAAAAAACAGTTTGATTTTTCACATTCTAGGTTGATTATGCAGGGATGTCAATTAGATAAATAATTTTTTTACTTCAAAATGGCATGAATTTGATCTGGATGTGAGTGACACTGAGCAAATATGGAACCCCACTATATAATTTTATAGATACCTTTACTTTTATTAAAACTGCACTTTAGGCCTCCTTGATGATGGCTTATTTCAGAACTCAAATCTAATACTTGATACCGTGTTGATAAGTAACTTGGAATATGGCACCTGAATTAGATTTAGGATTCAGGGGCCATATACTGATCTTGGTTACAATGGTGTTAATGAAGTCAACAGAGATATTGTGGGATTTATACCTGTATAACTGAGATAAAAAAGTGGCCCGTGGAGTTTACATAAGGCTTTAATTGTTCATATTTTTCTTTCGTCAGTTACAGTACAAATCTCTGATTTAAGAATAATATGTACTGTTACTGGATTAGTATTATATGGGCCATTAAGTGTGGTAAACACAATACAAAAGAAATAAATATAGCTTTGTTCAAACTAAGCTAAATAAATTATGCGTTTTAACAGCTTGGACCATGTGCTTGAAACATTTTTGGCAGCCTTCAGAGCAATTGTAATAGCTGATAATTATGGAGCAGACATAGAACAAATAGAAGAAAAGGAAACCACAGTCTAAAACAACACACAAATTAATCACAAAGTAAAGAAGGCCCTCAAATAATCTAGTGCAAGTGCTTGCAGGAAAAAGAGGCACATTACAGAGTCAACATATTTGCTTTTCAACCTAAAAATAAATAAATAAATAATCGATGACATCCAAAAAGGTTGGACCAGAAAGGAGTGGGAGGGTAGATCCCTTAATAAAACATAAATCGATTAGTTTTATATAAAGAGCTAGAAAAACACATTGAGAGATTTCATTTGAGGATTTTATAGATTTGAACAATCTCCTACATTTCAAGCATGGAAGTCCTCTTTTAAAGAATGGGTTTAATCAAGAAAAAATATGCCCTTTCTCTGACACATATTGAAGACCTGATGCACTGTTCTTAACAGGCGCAATTCTACAGAGGGTACATAGGCAGGTTTCCCACTAGCATCAATGTGAGCGCTGCATGTAGAGCTACTGCAGGATGGAGACCCTTTGTGTTTGCAAACACAATATACAATTTACCATTGGCCAGTGAAGGTTCTATGTTTTTGAGGGATATGACATAATTCACTTACTATATACCATGCAGTGAATGATCCACCAAGAGCCTCACTAACCAGAAATTCCAAATAGAGAGAATAGGGAGGGAAAAAAATAATTTAAAATTGCTCTATAGGGTCGTATTTTCAGTCAATGGTTTGTAAAATATGTAGTTGCATATTTTAAACTTCTGATGGAAAAAACATAAATGGAAATGATTGTAATTCCACTGAGATGGGGAAAAAGTCTGCATCCCATGTACTGTTAGTATAATGGAATCTTCTAACATCACACACTGCAGTCTCCCCTTGTTTCATTATATACCTATTTCCCTTTGAATAACACTTAGTCAAACATCCATCCAAAGAAATCTCATGTCTAGCTAGAGATCTTAGACTTACCTGTGCAGTGTAGAAAACTGCAGGAAATTAGTAGTAGTAGTGCCAAAAGCATGGTGTTTGCCTTGAGTGAAGA
Source organism: Chelonoidis abingdonii (assembly GCF_003597395.2). Taxonomy (NCBI): domain Eukaryota; kingdom Metazoa; phylum Chordata; order Testudines; family Testudinidae; genus Chelonoidis; species Chelonoidis abingdonii. Next base: position 40,406,053 of record NC_133772.1, read on the forward strand.
GTTTCTTTTTACAGGGCTCTCCGCCCCTACCTGCTCAAAAGGGGCAGTGCTGCTGCTGCCACCTTCAAAGCTTGCCTTTTCAAGCTTGGATGCTTTATATATAGAATGGCAAAGCCCTCCCTCATTCCCATGGACTTCAGAAATTGCAACAGCTGGCAAAGTGGAGTAATCGCCAAACAGGATCTTTCACCTTATCAGGCTCAATACACCTAAATGCAGACTTATAAAAGAAGAAAAGAAAAAAAAAGAAAACACAAAACTCCTCCAGTTCATTATCATTTTCCAAGAGCAGTTTAATGGATGTTTTGCAACAGTTCAAACACATTTAACACTATTTACTGAATAAATTTGGTATCACGTCCAAAAGAAATGCAGATCAGTAGTGCGTAAATTGTGATAGGATCTGATAAGGAGAAGAGTAACTTTGGGACCAATACCCGAACTGGGAATAAGAAGTGGGATGAACTGGAATGGGGAGGGGGAAGTAGGGAGAGAGATGCTAAAGTATGAGCGAACAGTACAGATCTCAAACCTTCTGATTAACTCTTCTTTTTCTCTTATAACTGTCTCATTCATCTTTTCCTTGATTGACCTTTCAAGCAAAATGGTGAGAAACTTTTCTTCAGTAGAAGTGATAGTATTTGTTTCCTCTTGAGGGATGGGGAAAATTACATCTCAGCTCTGGACATCCTACTTTCATTTGCACTGACACGTTAGTTTCCATACTGGGCTATCCCATTATCACACTGTTTAGTATCCCTCTAGAAGTAATCCCTTCAGCCAGAGTTGAGGCATGTTAAGTGGATCAAGGTGGTAGCTTGTAGCATTGCTGCTACCTTTGTACCAATGCTGTGTAGAGAGGATGTCAGTCCTCATGGTAGTTGATGTGGCATCTTTATCTGAGACAAAAAGGCGTGGAATTAAGCTACAGATGTTCTTCCAATATGATAACAATAAGATATATTAAAAAGATGCCTTTCCCTGTGAAAATAACATGTTTATGGGTCACTTCTCCATATGCATTCTCTTTGGATTCTATTTTTTACATATGGTCCACCCTCTTTGTACAGCCTATCACATGCCTGGGTTTCTGTCACTCTGCCCTTCCTAGCTTTTCCTCCTAGCTAAATGAGTACACCTTCAGTGGCTCCTCATATTGTTCCCAACTCCATCTCTGTTGCCAAGCAGACTGGTGGGCACAAGCAGTGCAGGAATTATTTTTAGTGGAATATTGTTGCTCAGATTGTCTCCATATCTCCCCTCCATTCCTTACATTTGTGCACCACTCACGTTCAGTGATATTTTGTTAGCATTTAAAAAAGAGAGAGTAGGTATCCTGGCCTTGAAATCTGTTTAAGCTGTTTTTCATGTTGCTGTTCATTCACAAATGCACACAACTGCTGTCATCTTCTGTGAAGGCTCTTGTCTTTTGGCTGAGCACAGGGTTAGACTCCGTGATAAAGTGTGGAGTATGTGTAGGTCCACTTGAGATGCATCCACACTGATACGCTTACTATGGGTAGTTCAGGAGCACAGATAACCTACATTTTGTGCTTTAAGCATAATATCAGAAGTTCTGTTTCACTTTCCTCTGAAGCATGGGACATAGGTGCCAGGATAATCAGGGTATAGCTCTCTAAATTAAGTATCTGCCATTACAGGGTCCTTGGGCATTGGTGCACCTCAGTCTCTCCTGTTCTCTGCCTGTGGCATACAATAGTTTAGTCTCCTGAGAGTAATAATATCTTGATCTAATTCTGGTTCTTGGGCTTGGTGTTGAGGTGGCTGGATATATAGGAGATCAGACTAGCTGATCTGATAGGGCCTTCTGACCTTAACCTCTGTGGCAAAGTCGTGCCTTCCTAAACCTTGGAGACACTGTTCCCTATCCTTCACTAGCAGGTACCTATGGGTACTTATTTTCAGTGTGTCTGGACCCAAGCAAATCTGGGCAGATTTATAGTATTGATGCAAAACCAAGTGTTTTCTGGTTGTTTGGTTTTTTACATTTATTTTTTCATGAATAGGAAAGATATAAACTAAAATAAAAGTCAATAGGAAGAAAATTTTAGAATACCTCAGTAAGAAAATAAATATTTAAGTGAGGGGTGAAAGTCCTGAAGCCTGATCTTATAAAGATACTGCTAGAAGTGGTTGGAAATTGTTTTAGCAAAAAAATTTTCCTTTTAATTGAAAAACTGGTTTATTTATTTCAGCAACTGAAAACCAAAATATTTCTGGCCAAAAATCTAAAATTTTCAGCTGAAAATTTTCTGGGTGTGGGTTTTCAACAAAAAAATAAAAAACTTTCTGCGGAAATTTCCTTTAGGTCAAAAATCTAATTTTCCATAGAATTTTTTTGGATAGAAAGTTGTTGATCAGTCACTAATACTGATGACTAGCAACTCACCTGGCTTCAGTTAGAGTTGTGAGTACTCAGCACATTTAAAAATCTGACCCATGATTTCTTTAGTGACAAGATTTGAATGATGTTTTTCCTGTATGAGTGTCTTTAAATTTTGACTATCATTGACTGTTCTTAATGTTAGACATTGTATGCCAACATAATAAATATTAAAATGCTTATAAGATCTCTCTTTTCTGAGCTATCTAGCTGTTTCATAAATCTTCCTTTAAATATTCCAGATTTTTTGGAACTTTTATTCCAGTATGTTTATCTTTTAATCCTTCCTGTAGTCCTAAAAGCTTGTAATTTAATCAGTTCCTCTCCCTCCCCCTTTTTTTTAAAAAGTTTAAATGAGAGAATATAAATTTAGGCCATGATTTTCAAAAAGTAATTCATAATGTTGAGTGTTTCTATTTTTGGGTCCTAAACTTGAGATACATTAAAGGGACCTGATTTCAAAAAGTGACTGCTCAGTACTCTCTGAAAAAGTTGGGTCTTTTTAAGGGGTGTCAAATTGAACACCCAAAATCACAAGTCACTCTTGAAATATTGACCATACTGATAAAATATTAAGTCCTCAGAACAACTTGAACTACAAAAAAAAAAAAAGGTTAATTAAGCCAATACTACATTTCTATTACAGTGCTTCATGCTAGCATGTAATACATGAAATATTATGAAGAATTAGTTCCTAAATTCTTATTAATGCACCAAAATCTAGAAAGTTCATTTTCTCTTCTTTTAGAATTTAATCACTCAATCACTCAGTTGCATTCTTTATTAACTTATCTACTGAATTATTGATATTTTCGAAATATGAGTCTTCCTTCTCCTTGACTGAGTTAATGACAACAACCTAGCATCATTGTTGTCAAATAGGTATTTTTTCTTTGAATGATTGCACATGTCCATTCCACCCAGTGCACAATTGTCAGAGACTTTTCCATCAGTGTTCCTAGGAATGGCACATGTGCCCTCTGTTGCCTCATGCTGCTGCACCATGATATGAAGGATGGAGTCGCCCATAATGGTAAGTTCCTTCTTGCCACCCATGATAGTTGTTGGAGCATATGTTCTCGCTAGTGCAAGATATGCCTTCTATTTGTATATAGTTTGCACCCATTTTAGTAGTTTTTAGTGTTGGTTAGTTATAAATTTTCTTTTTAAGAGTTTTCAGACACTTTAATTCTCATTCCTGGGTACTGACATTGGTGCTGGGGAATGCCTCAGTCACCAGAGTTTAAACTGTACCACTTCTGCAGGAAGCCAGTGCTAGTGATGACCTGCACTGCCTGAAGTGTCTTGGGGAGACTTCTGTCAGGGATCAGTGTCAAATTTGCAGAAACTTTTAAGTCTAGAACCAAGAAAGAAAGGCAAGAAGGGGTTTGGTCGACTCTGCTATGCTAGGAGGTGATAAGGCTGTTGGATTTCTGCATCGCTATTTTTATCCACCTCAAAGCCTCTCACCTTCCTGGAGTTCACAATACTCTGGCAGACTGGTGAAGCAGATCATTCATGAGTCACTATGAGTGAGGCTTAGGTTTCTGCTGATGGTGGCAGCACTGCACCCAACTTTGGAGCCTCTCCGCTTGGAGTGGGCAGCATATAAATCTGTGTCCATTACAAGTGTTCCTTCTGCTTTGACTGAGCCTTCAGGCCAATCACCCTCGCTGATACTGAGGAAGACGCACCGGAAAGTATCTAAAGACTCAGCATCTGAGAGATCAAGATTCTCAGCACTGAAGCCCAGTAAGAACAAGGGCAGTGGGGTGCACTTGAAGCAGAGGACCTCTTTGAGGCAGTCGTCAGTCCAACAGGGTCCATTGACTCCAGCACCAGCCACGGTCCCATTGAGACTGGCCCTGAAGTGGCATCTACTTCAACAGTACAGCCCTTGATGTCTCAACAGCAAGGATTATTCTGGGACTGTCTATGAAGGCTTTTACAGTGGCATGGGAACTGCTAAATCTCTTGGTGCCAGTTTCCTTGGTGGCCCAGGAGTCTTTGCACCCTGCACCAGCACCTATTTTGCTTGTGCCAACCCATAGTCTGGTTCTCGGGGCACCTCCAGCCTCTCAAGTACTTCTCCAAGTGGTGACATCTAGAGGAAAGTAGGCCGTGATCTCCCCCTTTCCTTCATCCCAGTGCGGTGAAGTGGATTCCTTGTTGGACTCAGAGGTTTGCTCTTACATCTCATGGCCACATCACATACAGCCATATCCCTTGCTCGACACCTTTCAACCCAACCATATGGCCAGTTTGGACACTGTAGGCTCGGCAGCTTGGGCCAAAGCATTGGTCATTACGATGTGTAAATGTTCCTGGCTTCAGACATCCGATCTCCCTGAAGAAGTCCAACAGACCATATAAGACCTGCCCTTTGAGGGTCCATCACTTTTTTCTGTGCACACCGATAAGAAGCAGCAAATCTTAAGCACTTGAGGGTAATGCTCAAATGTTGGGCATCTTTTTCTGAAGAGGAAGCAGTTTTGTCCTCAGCAGCCTCACCAGTATCCTACTTTCATGCCTTGCATCCAGGATCTAATCAGAAAAAAGGCAGAAGTTACAGGAGAAGACCACTCTCTCCTTCTTCTACCACAGCTACTAGTTTATCCAGGCAGCCTGGGAGTTCCAAGCAAGCATTCTGCTGTGTTGATTGAGGACAACCTACCAGTTTCCAGAGTGCCAGCCACTCCTAACCTGCTTGTTGCCAACTGACTATCTCAGGGGTTGGCAACCACTAGCATACGGCTTGCCACGGTAAGCACCCTGGCAGGCTCAGCCAGTTTGTTTACCTGCCGCGTTGGCAGGTTTGGCGGACCGCAGCTCCCACTAGTTGTGGTTCACCGTCCCAGGCCAATAGGGATGGTAGGAAGCTGCGGCCAGCACATCACTTGCCCGCAGTGCTTCCCGCCGCCATGCTTACCCTGGCGAGCCACGTGCCAGAGGTTGCCGACCCCTGGACTATCTCTTTATCCGAGTGCTTGTTTGTACATCACTACCCAGGAATGTTCTGTAGGAGGTAAGTCTGTCCTCCAAGTGGAAGCCATAGAGGAAGCCATTTCTGTTTCTGAGAGGGAAGGGATTTTACTCTCACTACTTCCTAATCTTGAAAGCAAGAGGGGGGTGTCAGGCCTATTTGAGACCTAAGAAAGGTCAACAAATTCCTGAAGGAAATAAACTTCCAGATGGTCACTCTGGCTTCAGTTATCCCATCCATAGACCTTGAGGTTTGGTATGCTCCCTTCAACTTAGAAGATGTGCATTTCCATGTGGCAATACATCAGAGCCACAGGAAATTCTTCAGGTTCGTGGTCAACAAATCCCACTGCAGTTTATATTATTACCATTTGGACTGTCTGTAGCCCCTCGTATATTCCAGATCTGGCTATTACTAGGCAAAGAGAGTACTCAGCTCCTCATGAATGACCTGTTTCACTAGTCTGCCAGAGTACTGTGAACTCTGGGAAGATGAGAGGCTTTGAGATGGATAGAAATAGCAATACAGAAATCCCACAGGTTCATCACCTCTTGGCATAGAAGAGTCAACCAGGTCCCTCTTTCCCTGTTCACATAGGACAAGGCTGCTGTATTGTCTGTTAGTACTAGCAGATCTTACTCTTTGATAAGGGAAGGGATGGCCAGACAAGCTAGATGGATGTCCCCCATTTTTCTGGCATTTATATGCAGAGTCAAATCATGGACAGACCACAAACCTTGAGTCTGCAGGGATCCAAGGTAAGCTCCCCAATGAGGATAGAAACATCTGTAACTAAGGGAAAAGCTGGTTGAGGAGGAGCAAATGGAACTCTTCCACAAGCATTTGAAGAGTCTTTCTGCCAGTCTAGAGAGGTCAAGACTTGTGTGGACATCCAAATTTGTTTGAAGGATTATGGATCAGTGAGTACCCCAATGCTAACCACCATTGTAGTTTCCTGAGATGGAGCCTGGCATGCTGAACTATGTAAGTGCATGAGGCCATATGTCTTAGAAGCAGAGGCAATTTTGAACTGTCCTGGTAGGATGAGCCTTCAGGTCCAAAGCAGTGTTAGTATTGTCTGGAATCTTAGATGTAGAATCAGGGACCTAGTGTCCAAAGAGTTCAAGACCACCTACACTTTATCCTTTGAACAGGTGACAGGATTGACTTCTCTCTGTTGATAAGCAACCCTAGTGCATCGACGGTGGATTGGATGACCATCACACTGGACAGTACCTAAGCCTTGAACTCACACTTCACCAACCAGTCATCAGGTAAGGAAACACATGAACTCCTGTCTTTCTCATGAAGACTATCACCACTGCCATGGCAGCCCCACATAGATATGTTTGCAACAAAAGTAAACAGGAAATGTCATTGGTTTTGTTCTTGAGCAGGTTATGGCTCAAATTCTTTCATGGACAATTTCCCATTGCCCTGGACAGTCAAACTCCTGTACACATTTCCTCCAGTTCCACTCCTACCTGGATACTGTTCAAAATCAAACAGCACCAGGCTCAAGTCATACTTGTAGCCCCACAGTGTGACCTCAACAACATTAGTTTTTGACTTTGCTGACCGTTTTGGACAAAGATCCTCTGATACTTCCACCAGATTCAGACCTGATCTCTCAGGACAATAGGCATCTCCTTAACCCCACCATACAGACCCTATACATGACACCTTGGATGCTCCGTGGCTGGGTCACCTGGAGAAAATTTGCTCAAAGGAGGTTCAAGATGTGCTTTTAAATGTTAGAAAGCCTTCTATTAGGTATACTTACCTGGCAAAATGGAAGAAATTCTCCATCTGGTCCCAGCAGAAAGGTGTTTCCCCACTCCCAGCTTCCATCCATCAGGTATTGGACTAGCTCGTATACTTGAAACAAAAAGATCTTGCTATTAGTTCCATCAAAATCCATCTGGCACCTATCTCGGCTTTCCACTCACCATCTGATAACTGCTCCCTTTTTTCCAAGCCTGTAGCAATCAGATTTCAAAAGGGTTTAGATAGGTAATTTTCCCAAGTAGAGCTCCTATCCTCCCTTGGGACTTAATCCTAGTGTTAACAAAGTTAATGGGTTCCACCTATGAACCAATGGCTATCTCCTTCTTACTTCATATTTCCATGAAGGTAGCCTTTTTGTCTGCAATCATCTCAACTAGGAGAGTGGGTGAGTTATGAGCTCTGGTTTCAGAACCTCCTTATGTTATATTTTATAAGGACAACATTTACCTCTGCCCTCATCCAAAGTTCCTCACTAAAGTGGTGTCCAACTTCTAGTTTAATTGAGCAATTTATTTACCAATTTTCTACCCAAAGCTTCATAATCATAAAGATGAAGAAAAAGCACACAACTTGGACATTAGAAGAGCTTTAGCATTTTACCTGGACCACACTAAGTTGTTTAGGTCATTGTCATAGCTATTTGTGGCAATTGCAAACAGACTTCTCTCAAAGGATTTCCTTGTGGATCTCCTCTCATATTCATTTGTGTTACAAGCTGGTTAATGTGACAACCCCAGGAAAAGTGTTTGCATATAATGGACATTTGCAAAGTGGCAAGCTGGTCATCAGTGCATACTTTTGCCTCGCATTGTGCCATTTCTCAACAATCTAGACATGGTGCCAGGTTTGGACATGTGGTCCTTCAGTATCTATTTAGGTAGACTGCGATCCCACCTCCAGACCGAACTGCTTGTGAATCACCTTAAGTGGAATGGACATGTGCAATCACTCAAAGAACAAGAATGATTATTAAGCTGTACAGTAACTTCTTCAAGATGTGTTACACATGTTCATTCCACAACCCACCCTCTTTTCCCCGTCTATCAGAGTCTATCTGGTAAGAAGGAACTGAGGGGGAGGAGTCTGGATGGCTCCGCCCTTTATACCATCTGCAGTAGCTCAAAGCAGCAGAGATGCATGTGTCACTCTGACAGGTACTGCTGAGGGAAAAATCTTTTACAGTTGCACACTAGGGTGCACACACTGGAAATGGAATGAACATGTGCAACACATCTCAGAACAACAGTTAAGGAACGGGTTAGTAACCCTTTCTTCTTACCATTTATCATAAAACCTTTATTATCAAGAAAGGATGATGAAGCCAGGTTGATTTCAATGAGAGCTCCACAAGTGGAGCATTTGCAGGGCTGGACATTCAACAGTAAATTTAGTGCTGATGTAAAAGTATCAGACTGACAACTCTTGGAAACAAAGTCCTTCATTTATCCACAGGAGAAGTATAACATGGTGATCCATGTTGTTACTGGCCATACACTGGTCAACCAATGTGTCTTAACTCTGACTTGCCAGGGCCACCTTAGACAAGATTATTTCAGTCCCTGAAGATGTAAGTGAAGGCATCAAACCCATTCACTTGAAACTGGAATAAGACTACTATTTCATTTCATACAGGGCACCAAATAGCCATCAGATTTTAACAGCTATGTCTCTGTGGACCTGGCTGGATTTAAACCAGTGATCTAGAGATAAAAAGTTTCATATCCCATTACCATTCCCCTAAACCTGCTGTCTTCCTTTGTAGTTAAGTTTTTACAATTTTTTTATATTGCATTCATACACACACTGTGAGAAAATGATTGTAAAGTACATATGCTGGTAGGTAAATACTAATAAAAACATTTCCATCAAAAGATTGCTATTTTTAGCTTCTCAGATTTATTGCAATGTTCTTAGCTGCCAATCATTATATTAGAGAAAATGCAGTAAGTTCAGCTATCTTAGAAAAGATTGCCATTAAATCAGTCTTAGTACTTATGACTCAAAAATCTGCTTCATATTGTATGAAGACATCTAGATAAAAATTGCTCTAGATAAAAATTAACTAAAAGGGGGACAGATCAAAATTGAACATCAACAATGAAACATTTATTGGTGGTTAGAGGAAGTTCAAAGGGTTTAATTAAACGAATAGCTGGTTTTGGTTACAGAGCTCTGTGAAAAGTTAACATATCTGGTTGTATATGTGGAAATTGCCATTCTCACTAATAATCTGTCCAGTTTTTGTCCAACTCCCTTGATTAATATTTGGATTTTTCTGTTTTTGCATGGCATCATTATGATTTTTTGGCTGTCACCATAGCTTTTAGGAATCAGAACGGGTCATATGAGCCAAGGTAATTCAATGCTAATACATTTTCCAGTCAAAAACTCTCAATATTGAGTTGTATTTCAGTTTCCAGAAAACACATTGCTTGAGTGTTTTGCAATGACAGAGAAACTTAGGGAAACCTCTGAGCTGTCTATATGGAGACAGTTAAAACAGTTTAATTTGGTGACAGTCTGTTATTGTACAATATGTTTTAGGTAGGATTTTCACTAAGGTATGTCTAGTCTTAGGGAACACTTGCTTTCTAAGCATTCTCTAAGAAGCTGTTCCATTTCCAGTGTTACATGTATTTCTCCTATCATGTTCTGGCTAGTGAGCCTGGGGAAGTTTGGATACAGATATAGATTTTGTGGCTGAGAGCCTACCTCCAGAGTGGGCCAAACAAAAACCCAGCATCTGTTCATTCCTTCCTCTCCTTGATCTTTGGAAAAATTCACATTAAGATCCAAATTTTATAGCTTTGGACTAATTCTAGTTTTGAAGACTCTCCAGGCCAGTGATACTCAAACTGCAGTGGTTCAGGAGCCAAATTAGAGATCAACATTACCCAAAAGAGCCACAGTAGTGTGAATTCATCTATCTATCTATCTATCTATCTATCTATCTATCTATCTATCTATCTATCTATCTATCTATCTGATTCTTGCAGCAAATAAATTAACAACTTGGTGCTAGTTGGTAATTTAAATTGGTTAATAACATAGTAAAACATCCTGATTGGTTAAGAACTTAGATTGGTTAATATCTAAATAACAGTATTTTAATATCAGATGCTGCAAAGAGCTTCAGAAGATTCATTAAAGAGCCACTTGCAGCTCGCGAGCTTGAGTCTGAGTATCACTGCTGTTAGGGTTACTTTGTTCATTCCTGAATTTATTGATATCAGCTGCAACATGACAAGAACCAGCAGTTGGGTTGATATTTTGAAGAGGCAAAACACTTTTATGTATAACTCAGTTTAAGGCATAGGTTTTACTGTACTTCCACATTTGATTGGCAAGCAGAAACTTGTGTTTTCTAGATCAGCAGTTCTCAACCAGGGGCCTGAGGCCCCCTGGGGGGCTGTGAGCAGGTTTCAGGGGGTCTGCCAAGCAGGGCCGACATTAGACTGACTGGAGCCCAGAGCAGAAAGTCGAAGTCCTGTTGTCCCAAGCTCTGCTACCCAGGGCTGAAGCAGAAACCTCGGCAACTTAGCTTTGCAGGGCGTGCTGTGGCGTGGGGCCCCAGGCAGTTGCCCTGCTTGCTACTCCCTAATGCAGGCCATGGCTTTTATACAGGGGTGCTGGAAAAATTTATTTAGTGGAGGTGCTGAGAGCCATTGAATCAATCTGTAAACCCTGTATATGATGGAAACCACTTCAAGACAGGGGATGCGACTGCACCCCTAGTTCTGGCACCTATGCTTTCGTATGCAGAAAAGTAGCTGTTGTGGCACAGGTGAGCCATGAAGTTTTTACAGCATGTTGGGGGGGCCTCAGAAAGAAAAATGTTGAGACCCTCTGTTCTAGATGATCTTAAGTGGCTGGCCTTCAGACAAATCTTTCAATGAATTGATGCCCATGCTTAATCATTTATGCTAGATAATTAAAATCTTCCATATCTCAAGCATATTAAGCCTGAATGAGGCTTTTGAGAACCAGTATGGATGGTGATGTAAGGATTTTAATGCCAGAGTCTATACTAGTTGCAGTTTCTAGTCATTTGGAGTTATCTTTATTTTTCATGACTGAAATGCTTATTACATTTGCCATAGTCATTCCAGGTTCTACCTGCTGTCAAGTAGGCAATGAATCTTCATTATGATGTTTGCCATTTCAGGCAGAGGTTTAATATCTACAGCATTTTGTAGCTAGTATGACAAACCATTCTACTTTGTGGCTGGTAGATTAGAGGAATGTGGATTGTTACGATAACATCTTGATTTCTTTAGTACAGACTGTTTCAAAGAAATATTTTTAATTTTCTCTTCATGTACTTGAACTGAATACACACTTGAGAAAAAGTGGTTTAGATACAATTTTTTAAAGAAAATTAAAATTTTTGGCAGTTCCTATGTTCCTGTTTCATGGTCCATATTGGAGTGGACCCAAGGTCCATCTCATTCAGTATACTGTCTCCAGCAGTGGCCAAAACCAGATTCCTCAGAGGAAGGTGCAAGAACCTCGCAGTAGACAGATGTGATATAATCTGCTTCCCCTCCTCAAGTCTCAGTCTCATCCCTAAAAATTGGAGATTACTTTAAATGCTGAACCATGGGTATTTTTATCCTTTCAAAAGCTCCTTGTTTCCATTAACTGCTATAACTTTGGATAGTCTTGTTATTTATGTTAAGATCTGATCCCTCTTTGAATTTTACTAAATTCTTATTGTGACAACTAAAATGATGCTGAACGATTCTCCAACACAAAATTGTCCAGTGTTAATAAGAACAGAATTTGACCCCTGTGTGGATAAGACTTTCAAATTGTATATGAGAATTTTGGCCTTAGCACAAACTTCAAACTCAGGAATAACTTCTTTTTTTGCAAACATTTTGCATTGGGATATTTTGTATAATGCCAAGGTCCAGAGAAAGTTCTCAAGAGACAGTCTTAGTCTGCATACACATTGTACATTTCATATCCAGTTTCTGGAATTAGGCTCTGTCCCTGACTTCTGTTCTCACACTAACACCTTAAGTGAGGAATAAAAAGAAAGAAAGTGTTCAGTCAGAGTCCAGTGATTTGGATGAATGCTCTGGAGAAGAGCCAACACCCTCAGCAACACCAATGCTTGGTGGGGATTGAAAAAAGGAGTAAAATTTAGACAAAAGACTAGGTTAAAATAGAGTTAAACTTGTAACTATGTCCTCTATCTACCTTATAGAAAAACAACCTAAGAAGAACACTATTTCAAAATAAACTAAAACATCAGTAAGTTTAGCATTATTCAACAAATATAGAAAGAACAATTCTAACTTTGCCGCTTTGCTTCTCACCAGCATTGTCTGTGTAACTTAGCTAGGTAGTTGCATGCTTCATTGCTTAAGTAAGGCCGAGTTCATTGCACACCCCAGGGGCTCCTGTTGGTTGGCTGGCAAGAATGCAGGCAGGTAGGTAAGCTGGCCAGTTGATCAACTTGCCTAGTATCAACAAAAACATTTCCATGGAATGTATCAATTTTGATGAATCAGCATTTTCCAAAGGAAAACAGTTCTAGCCAGGGAGTCTGGTGCACAGAGGGGTATGGGGTATGAGGCACTTGAACTATAGTGCCCATGAATGCACTATGAAGGCATTTATAAATCAAAATTTTGGGTTTTAAACCAAAAGTTGTGGGCTGGAAATTTTCAGGTGTTTTTTTTTTTTTTTTTTTTTTTTGCCTCTTCACTTAACAGTCAACGTTTAATGCAGGGAAACAAAAACTTTTCTGATCAGCTCAATCTGAGTTTTTCTACGGTTATGTAAAATTTATCCTGACAAGTCAAACATATGTGTCTTCATTTCAGAAGCCTTACATTTCTCCATCATTCCTTCAATTATGCTGTTCTTGGTTGCTCTCATACCTGCGCACCTCAGAAATGTACACTAACTGACTTGAATTTATATAAGAAAATCTATTACATAAGAGTAGACGATTCTTGAATCTCTTGATTCTAGGAGTTAGGAGCTGGAGGCCTAAGCAATACACCAAAAATTATGAGACTCAGAATAAAATAATGAGACTTGGCAACACCTCGATGGTTGGTGGGTGGTTGGTTGGGTCAAGTGGATAAAAGCCTGGCTACTGGACTAAGGACATTCAGGATGCACCAGACCCAGCACTGCAGGCATCCAGGAGCCCTGCTTCGAAAGAGGCTGGATCTTTGTGGAGTTGAAGCTGGTTGATGCCCAGTTAACCCCCCCCCGTCCTCTACTTTCAGCTAAGCCTTTGGCTCATGTTCAACGATAATCCAGATAAGAATTAACAGGACCTTCAAACTTATAAAACAAGTGAAAACAACTGCTATTGGCACAACTCAGACACGCTCACCAAAATAGATGAAAACAGACATTATTTATGACTCAAAGAATTGTTTCCTGTCATTTGAATAAAGTGAAGGATATAAGTAATAATCATGGTGGCTTAACTGTGTTTCTTTTCAATAACTATCTAAAATCCTGCAGTGTTTAAAGAGGATGTTATAGTTGGAATTTTGGGCTTCCTTAGACATTTATTTTATGGTAGAGACTGGAAATACTTAAATCAAGACCTAAAATAAATGTGCGCAAAAAGGAGAAATTTACATATAGTAATTCAAATATCAATTTTTTAAGAAAGTGGCACGTGAACTAATATCGTTTGGGAAATATAGATAAGAGTGTTTCTTATCTTTCAAGTAAGTAAAGGAAAATGTAGTAGAGGGTTAGTGTTATCAAGTTTAACTTCTATGCTAAAGTTTAACTTCTATGCTATTTTGTTTGTATGCTATGAATGAGTTTTGCCAAGGCTTTGTAAATATACATTGCACATCCTGTTGCTCCACTGGAAAAACTGTGCTTGTTTCGGAAAGGTCATGTCTTAAATCAGCTTTGGAGATCTGTATACCCTGAAGGCACAGGAAAAGAGTAATCTTAGTGTGCTCCCAAGAGCAAGGACTGCAGTTGTGCCTGTACTTTATGTGAGCTTCACTGGATATGACTCTTTGCACACAATCTATAAACACCCTGTACACCCACATAAGGGCCATGCATAACCTGACCTAAAGTGAGTAAATGAAAGCTTCAGGCTCTAAGAGTCTAATAATGGCCCAATTTCATTTACATAGACTCATAGAGTCATAGACTTTAAGGTCAGAAAGGACCATTATGGTCATCTAGTCTGATCTCCTGCACAGTGCAGGCCATAGAATCTGGGTATGAAAATTGTATGGCAGGCCATGAATGCACACAAAGTTGGGGGCTGGGATGCAGGAGGGGGTGAGGGCTCTGACTTGGGGTGTGGGCTCTGGGGTGGGCCAGAAATGAGGAGTTCAGGGTGCGGGAGGGGGCTCCAGGCTGGGGCAGGAGGTTGGAGTATGGAGGGGGTGAGGGCTCCAGCTGGGGGAGCGGGCTCTGGGGTGGGGCTTGGGATGAGGGGTTGGAGGTGCAGGAGAGTGTTCTGGGCTGGGACCAAGGGGGTTTGGAGGGCGGGAGGGGATCAGGGCTGGGGTGGGGGTTTGGGCTGCAGGTGGGGGACAGGGATGCAGGCTCTGGGTGGTGCTTACCTCAAGCAGCTCCTAGAAACAGTGGCGTGTCCCCCCTATAGCTCCTATGCAGAGGCACAGCCAGGTGGCTCTGTGCACTGCCCTGTCCACAGGCACCACCCCTGCAGCTTCCATTGGCCGGAGTTCCTGGCCAATAGAAGTTGCGGGGCAGGGGCAGTATGCAGGGGCCCCTTGGCTGCCTCATGCGTTAGATGGTGGACATACCACTGCTTCTGGGAGCTGCGCAGAGTGGGGCAAGCCCCTCACCCTGCTCTGAGGGGGAAGCTTGAGGGCCAGATTAAAATGTCTGGAGGGCTGGATGTGGCCCCCAGGCCATAGTTTGCCCACCTTTGCTCTAGATATTTACCACAAACA
Organism: Chelonoidis abingdonii; assembly: GCF_003597395.2. Taxonomy (NCBI): domain Eukaryota; kingdom Metazoa; phylum Chordata; order Testudines; family Testudinidae; genus Chelonoidis; species Chelonoidis abingdonii. The sequence goes on from NC_133772.1 coordinate 40,421,153, forward strand.
GTACCAGTTTATGTACTCCCCAGAGCACTACCTATCTTATTTTACTATCTCCCCCACCCTCCCGCCCCCCGGTCAACTTTAGTCCTCAGTTGGTCAAGTTATGTAACTTGGTATTTAGTACTGTTAAGGTTTCCTCAAATTGCAGTCTCTCCAACATTTTGATGATGATGTTTATCCTTTCTCTATACCTTCTGATTCCTTGACAGCATTTATAGTATGGGAGGGAGAAGGGGGCAGAATGTACTCTTTTTTTCTAAATGCTATTTCACCAGTCATATAAAGAGAGACTATTAGGTAATAGTTTGCTTTGAGTGTTCCTACAAATAACCTATCAAGTGTTAATAATATATTTGAAACATTATCAGAATGGTATCCAGTAATGTATCCATGCCTTCCTTACTGTTTATCAGGAAGTATTAATTCCATGACATTGTTAGTATACAAAAGTATAGGTATGCTTTACTGATTTAATAATATGTTTTAGAAATATTAAAAATGAAATTTTAAAATGGTAAAATCAAGGCAATTTGCAGTTATGCCTGACAAATTCTAGCCAGCTGAACTAGAATTTCGTTAAGCTTAACTTCTCTTAGTCATCTGAGTTTTTCAAAGTTATATTAACAATCATATATGCACACTGGTCTGTACAGGACTTTTAAACTCTATCCTTTGTTTCACCAGAAGAAATAGTAGTTGTCACAGTAACTGATTGGTAAATAGCATACAGGCTGATTCAGTTCCACCAAACTCAAAGAGCAGAGAGACAGCGCTGGTCTAAATTTTTAGTTTATGTTAAGGAAAAACAACAAGAGGGGACCAAAGTAAACAGAAAAGTTCTCAGAGATTTAAATTTCAGTACACAGAAAAAATCATAACAGTTGCATAGCTATATACACAAGGACAAACAATTGTAAGTAAAAGGATGCAAGTTATATCTATCCTGCAATTCCTGAGGTAAGGGATCCTTAGCCCTGGTCTACACTTACCGTGGCGTCTTCACCGTGATGAGTCGACTGCTGCCGCTTCCCCATCATCTCTGCTTGTGCCTTTCGCAGTGCTGGAGTACAGGAGTCAATGGGAGAGGGCTCAGGGGTCAATTTATCGCGTCTAGACTAGACATGATAAATCAATCCCCACTGGATCAATTGCTGCCAGCCGATCTGGTGGGTAGTGTAGACATACCCTTAGTAGCAATGCAAGGCATTCAGGCACAGCCGGCCTTATGGGCAGGTGACATGAGCAACTGGCCAAGGTGCTGTGGTCAGGGGAAGGGCACCATGGTCAAGAGGATGCAGAAGGCCTGTGCCCACCTGGGGGGTGGGAGGAGGGGATAACGGGGGCTATGGGGCAGGAGCCAGGCAGCATGACACCTGCAGCTCTGCTGCCGCTTCCCCTGCTGCCACTTTGCCTGCTGGGCGGCCACCAACTGCTGGGTGAGCAGTACTTAAAGGGTGCCAAAGAAAGTTCACCCAGGGCACCATTTTCCCTAAGGCCGGCCCTGGCTACCAGTGCTGAATTTGCTACCACTATAGTTTTCCTAGGTGCTGTTAGCCTAGGCAGTGAGGAGGACTGTGTTGTCACCCAACCACCATGCCAGCCAGAAGTCTCTGTTCTTTAAGCTGCATTTGTGAAAGTACCATCACTAATGTGTTCCCCCACCCACCTTCTTCAACTCTGTCACACTTTTATTATATCCATATGATCGTTTTTATAATCCTAACTTTCCTGGAGGAGGAACGACAGAGGATGAATCTCATTTTCAAGTCTCTTTTCTACCCTCCCCACAAGTCAAGCAGCTTTGAAGAGGAACTGCTGCTTCTTACCCTTACCCAAGTCAACTGATAAATATGGGAATGAAGGAAAAATTAAATGTAGCAATTAAAGGGGGAACAGAAGTGCGCACTTGAAAGTGGTTTCAGTGATTCTTAGCAGGTATTTTTCTAGCATTGAGAGGAGACATCCTATCTATGGTAAAATACACACACATAAAAGGAAAATGTAAACATTTGATTACCACTGACTTCTTGTTGCCAGCTCTTAATATTTGTGTAAATAACCTTTTTAGTTTCCTTTCATAGCAATATAGGTCTTAGCTTATACTTAATGGATTCCCTATTCACATTACCTGTTTGCTTTTCATTCCACATCCGGTAATAATCAAACCCAGTATGATTATGAAGTTAACAGACCGGTTGTGTCTATGACCCGGTAAATGATAAAAAGTTGTTAGGTTTACCTGACTCCAACACGGCCATTAATTACAAACCGGAGCTTTGCACAGTGGGCTGGCAAGTGTTATGCGAGCTGGCAGTGCATGTTAGCAGAAACTTCAGGTGGTTCTTCTTCTGTGACCCAATGAAGTGGTTTTGATTAAGCCCCCCTTTCAGATATGCTCATGAAAACAACTTACTGGGGGTTTACAGTTCCTTTTCCCTTTTTCCCACTTGCTGTATGCAGTAGAAATGTGTGCCCAACTGTTTTCCTTGTACACAGTCCAGGGTGATGGCTGGGTTTCCCTATCCCTACCATCAGGAAGGAAATGGAGAGTGTAGTTAAATTACTGAAGAAACTTGTTTCTGTGAAATCTTGGACCTGTAGTCTATCTATTCCATGCTAACACAACACAGAGAAACCCAAAGTGAGGTGTTGGGGATACTTTGGTGCTAGTTTTCACTTTAGTTCCTATCTCAAGCAAAAAGGGGCACATCCTACTTGGGACTGGTTCAGGATTAAGTCTAGTGTAACTCAGCACTTTGTTTTGAGGTCATAATTGATGCCAAGGGTATAGCAGACAAAAAAGTTCCCTTTACCTCCCTACTTAAAGCAGATCAAAAGCAAATGATAGAATGAGGAGTATTGCTGTATGGACCAAGGCAGTCACTAGAAAATAAATTGGACATCCAGAGCTGTTGTGCTATTAGTGCTGATTGCTGTGTTTGTGTGGTGGTGAGAGAGAGAGACAAAGAAAGCAGAGGATGGAGGAAGATTATCCATAAATGGGAATTCTTGTAGAGATGTGCAGTTTTTCCCTCTCTTCTTCCTCTGTTTACTCTCTCCACCACTTCTATTTCCTGCGTAGTGCTTTTCCGCCATTTCTACCCTGTGTATGGGTTGCAGCAGCAGCAGAATTAAATTGACCTGAATCCCTTTCACTGAAGCACCTTTTCAGTGCAACCCAGATCACTTCAGAGATCAGTATTCAAGCCAGTCAGAGCTTGCTGCAAGTATATATAGAAAGCTCCGATCATCATCATAGCTTGTTGTGCCAAAGCTGCAGCCAAGACTGGGTGTAGTCACTTGTCTCGAACAATTCCTTAGAGTACAAGTTGCTGACAGATGGCACCAGATCAGGCAATGTTCAAGTGCTTGCCTATGCTCTGCACATTCATATTTGGGGCTGATCCTCAACTTCCACTTGGTAACATTGTCACCAGTCTTTAACTGATTTAGAGGACACCAGTATTTTCATTCAAAGTCAGTGCCTGAAGGGAGTTGTTCTGAAAAAACTAGGTGGCAGAGGAACCCAATGCAGGAGCTAAGAGAAAGGAGTTTAGACCTTTCCCATACTCCCAGTCAAGCAGAGGATAACAAGAGCTTAGCATGTCTCTTGAGAGCTGTCTACCCAATAGCTGCCTTTCTTTTTTTTCTTTTTTTTTTACTTCACATTGCTTGTTCCAAAAGTCTTAAAAGGTTTTGGCTCGGTTCCTGTTTTCAGGCCAGCAGACATGCTCCAGAGCACTATGGGAGTGACAAGTTCTCTCAGTTTCTCTAAGGCTGGCATTAGCAGAATGCCAAGGGTGACTGACACCAACAGAGGTCCCCACACCTGTGGTATCTGAGATTTTGGTCATGGTGAGTGTCACAGGCACAAAGCCAACACAGGGAGGTCTGAGGCCATTGTCCTCAGGTAATTATGATTAAAACTCAGGCACAAAATGATGATGTCTTTGCCACTTCAGAGAGGCATATTTTTTAAAAATTAATTTCTCGCTTTTAACAGGTATGAGAAACAGAATTGGATCTAGAGCCACCGCAGCACAAAAGGACAATAACTGTAACAATGAAAGAAAGTTCTATAGAGTTCAGAGTTTGTGTGTGCTCTGAAATAAAAGAAATAAAATCCTGTACAACACTTAGTACAGTTATTTTTGTCATGCAACAAATACAATTAAAAATAAATAAATGAAACCATCATTTATTATTAAAATCACAAATTAGAAGCATTGCTGTAGCCTGAAGAAAGATGACCATTATACCAAAAAACAAACTGCGTAGAGTTGTACAAGAGTAACAGGAAAGAAGGAGATGGCCAGGAAAGGAAATGAAGATAAAAAATGGCAAAGGAGAGAAGCAGAATAATAGGAGGCAAAGATATTCTGAAAAGGGAGAAAGATATTTAAGAAGGAATTAAGTGTGCAATATGGAGTCTAGTTTTCTAACATGTTGGTGATGTTGAAACCTTGTAAAGGACACCCACATCTTCCATTTGGATGGTTAAATCAGAACTTAAACTGTTTGGGTTTGTTAATTACCTGTTGGAAGCACTGATTTGAACTTGCAAATGTCAGTAAGGATTAGAGATTGTCAGAAAGCCAATTTTTTTACTCTGAGAAGTTTCAAACAAAAAAAATCTTTGTTCACAATTTTTCAGTTGAAATTTTTCCATTTTCAAGAAGTTTCAAACCATTTTGATACAAACATTTACATTTTGAACTGAGATTTAGAAATGAAATATAAAATGTCATTTTGACTTTTTTTTCAAAAAAGAACCAAAATGACATTTTAAGGCAAAATGGACCAAAAGTGCTTGCTTTATGCCAAAATGTTGATTTTCCTGTAAGAAAAATGATTTTTTGTTGGAATTGACATTTTCCCATAAAAATTGTTTCAATAAAATTTCCTGCCACCAAAATGTCAACAAACTCCAGTTGTGAAATATACCTGTTATGTACCCTAAAGTTCACATCAGCAAAGGATCTCAGCTTTCATTTAAAAAATAATAGATGTTTCTAGCCATTCTAGTTGGTGAGAAAAGCTTGAAAATGTGAAGTGAGTGCATCTTAAAAGTTCATAAAGTAGAAGGGAAATTTAAAAAAACTGATTTTTTAAAAATCTTTAATTTTTTTTTAATTTTGAAGCCTGACTCATGATTTTTTAATGTTTGAGGTCAGCAATACTATCATCCCCCACTTCCCAATGTCCCTGGAGAGATAAGAAGGATTTTCCCATGTAACCCTGCCTCCCAGCTCTGTAGGAACCATGTTGCAGCCTCTGGATGGCAGGGATTGCAGAGGTAGCTCCTGGTCTGCAGCAGTTTCCCCCTATGGTAGTCTTATGATTTCAGGGCTCCCTGTGGCTGCAGGTTTGCAGCCACTCTGATCCAGAGCTGCATCTGTGTCTTTTTGGATGATAAGAGTTCTGACAGCCTGATATACTTTACAAGTTAGTTTTAACTGTGCAGCACAGCACATCCTGAAGGTTAAGATTAGAAGAAAGTCAGCCAGTTGTGCACAAGACGAGAGTACAGTGCCCAACTTAACAGCAACAGCATATAAAACACTACTAAATAAAACTGCTATACTAGCATGATGGAGCAGTGTTATTTCCCATTATAGCTGAAAGTGGCCAAGAGAGTGCATTTTGGTTCTTGGGCATTTTCTGGTGTGCAGCAGTGTATACTAAAACTGTTCATTTAAAACTGAAAGGTGATTAACTTTTTGAAAGTGTTCTTGGCATACTACTTCCAGCAAGCCCACATACTACAATTTGGGAACCTGGATTCTGAAATACAAAGCACATTCCTCTCTATAAGACCATCCATTTCAAGTGGAGGCAAACTCATTACAGGAGAAAGGAAATTTTCAGCTATGAAATTCCTTTGGATCCAATGAGAACCAATAGATGCAAATAATCCTTTCATATTCCATTATTTTCATGGCACACTCTGTAACTCCCAAGCAGAATGTTTAGCATGTTGAATGACTACAGTTATATTATAGCAATTTTGTAAAAAACATTTGAGCAAAACCTCATTAAACTTACATAAGCATTCTTTTTGTTTCCTTTCTCTTTATCCCCTAAACCTACCAGTTCAGAATATTTTGTGCAGGCAGGTGTTAGGAAAGTGCAGGAGATACTAATGGAGAGTGACTCAGGCATAGCATATGCTGCTATCTGCAACTTTTTTGTAACTTACATTTTATGGGTAACCTAAACTGCCAATTGTCCTTGACCGTAGAGGCAATAGAGTAACATTATTACTCTTTTGAGTAGAGCAAGGGATAGGCACTTAGGGTTCTTGAGTCCTACTACTGATTCCATCAGTGCTTTGCTGTATGACCATTTGCATTAATGAAAGACCAAATATGTTGCTGGGCATAAAGAAGAGTGGGCACATGTCAGTAGGCCTGCATAGTTCTCCACTCCCTTCAACGACAGTTCTGCAACTATCTAATTTATTACATCATGGGTGCTGTATGCCGACTGCAGAGGCCATAACGATTTATTGGGATGTAATGGGGGCTATATCATGGTTGAAATTCTATGGCGTGTGTTATACAGGAGGTCAGACTAGATGATCGGATCGTGCTTTCTGGTCTTGAGATCCACAAATAACTGGATAACCTATATCCCTTTCTTCTCAACAAATCTATATTTAGAACACGAAGCATTTTCCACTGGTTTTTTTTTTCTGATAGAAGAATTAAATCTTAGTTATTTCCTTGAAATCCAATCCAAAATCAATGGAAGTCTGAATGGGATGATTTCCATTTACATCAGTAGGCATTGAATCAGTGTCTCAATAAGAACAGGAGTACTTGTGGCACCTCAGAGACTAACAAAAAAATTTGTTAGTCTCTAAGGTGCCACAAGTACTCCTGTTCTTTTTGTGGATACAGACAAACACGGCTGCTACTCTGAAACCTCTCAATAAGTAGTGATTTTCCACCATCTGTCATTACCAAACTTCATTTTTTTCCTACATATTTCACTGCCTGAATTCATTTTTCAGATTTATAGGTTATTATTGTTGTTTTCAGAGTGAGAACAAGTAAAGAGAGAGGGATAACATAATTATGCCATTATGCTTCTTGTCTACAATCTAGTACAAACAAAATACTTGCCAAATGAATTAACTGTCTAAGCTATAATGAAACACTGACACATTTCTAAGAACTCACATCACACATTTCTAAATGAATCTTATATCTTATTTACTTGTAAAAGATATTTATTTTCAAATTAGCGAGGCTATTTAAACAAACACAACAGGCTAGAATATTAAGACTTTTTATAATTTTACATTTCTTAAATATAATAGGATCGCCTGTCTGTTTTTTGAGTTTTTTGAATTCAGAGAATCATATTGGAGTAACCCTGACATGGTGATATCTCTGCACATTATATTTTTCAGATTTTTCTGTTAATATTTTTCTTATAGAACAGGATACTCCCTTTTTGTTCGTATTTCATTTAAGATATGTTTATAGTGGAGCTGGAGGTGTAATTTTCAGGTTGAGTAGACATACTTGTGCTCACTGCGATCTAGTTAGTGCTCTAAAAATACCAGAATAGCTGTGGTTGCACAGAGAGTGGGATGGACTAGCTTCCCCATGTACAATCCTGTCCTAAAACCTAGGTATATATTTAGATGACTAGCCTATTAAGCTGCCTGTGCAGCTACAACTATGCTGCTATTTTTAGCATGCTATCTTGACCAGAGCTAGTGTGGATATGTCTGCCTGAGCTGGAAATTATACCTTGTGCTCCAATGTAGACATATTCTCAGGTTGTATTTCTCTTAAGATCATAGAAACCCATATTATTGCAGCTGCAACTTTGGTTTAGTCAGCTGATTAACAAACCTACTCCAGGAGGTTATTGCAGTTCAAGTCCATTTTAAAAGAAAATCATGGGCCAGATTCTGCTCTCACTTATAACAGTGCAATTCTGGAGTAAAGCCAATAACATCACTGAAGTTACTCCACAGTTACTCTAGTGTAACTGACAGCAGAATTTGGCCATGTAGCCTATTCTAGTTTCTCTTATGGTTTCATGAGATGAGTGTTGCTTCTGGGATGCTGATGTATGTGGTAGCCTGAAATTTTCGTAGTTTTGGTAGTGTGAGCTGCTCCTGAGACTACCATTGTTTCATTGCACAAAATTAATAGGCCTAGTCACACTCCTTTTGAAGTCCATGGTAAAACTCCCATTGACTTCAATGGGAGCAGGACTGGATCCAAAGTCTCTAAAGCACGTGGAGATATATGTATGAAAGACAGGATAAGTGCAATTACAAATTTTAAAAATGTAACTGAAAAGTCTACTGACATTAAAGTGAACTTCAGCCTTATGTTTCTTGATAGCATCATTATCCATCTTCTGCCTACCTCCTGACAATGCAAGTCTACCTTGCCCTGCAGTTAACACACCTTTAGGTCTAGACTGATCAGCAAGAGATGTTGAAGTCTGCTCAGAATTCTCTATGAGCTGATGTATGTGTCTGCAGTGGCAAATAAATGCCCCACCTCTTCCTTCCTATTCCTGCTCCCTCTGGGGAAATTTATGCCCCAAGTTACTAGGAGGGTAGCAGGCCCTGCACGCTCCCCAAATACAGAGACTATTATGTCTGGTCCTTGCAGGACATAAAGAGAGTGAGAGAAGGTTCCCTGTGCTCTCTTCTCCTTCCCATCCTCAATTATGGTGCAGCAACTCTAAGGTCAGATGATCTGGCCTTTACAGGAATTTCCATTTACTTCAATGGGCTTTGGCTCAGATTGTACTTCTAAGGCCTGATCTACACTACGCTGTTAAACCGATTTTAACAGTGTTAAATCGATTTAACGCTGCACCCGTCCACACTACACTGCTCTTTATATCGATTTAAAGGGCTCTTTAAATCGATTTCTGTACTCCTACAAAACGAGAGGAGTAATGCTAAAATCGATATTACTATATCGGATTAGGGTTAGTGTGGACGCAAATCGACGTTATTGGCCTCATTATTTTACAGTAGCTACCCACAGTGCACCGCTCCAGAAATCGACACTAGCCTCGGACCATGGACGCACACCACCGAATTAATGTGCCTAGTGTGGACGCGCACAATCGACTTTATAATATCTATTTTATAAAATCGGTTTAAGCTAATTCGAATTTATCCTGTAGTGTACACGTAGCCTAAGTAGCATATACTGACAATATGGTCACACTAAGGCCTGAACCAAAGGTCTGGAGGGCCAACTGATTTAAAATACTGGAAACACAATTTTCACTTGTTGCAAACTATTTATCCACAGTGTGAGATGAGAAGCAATTATTTCTGCTCTTAGGTGTTTATATTTTATTTAGTCATCCTGTCTTAGGCACCGATCCTGCAAAGGATGGATGTCCATTTACTTCAGTGGGGCTCAAGTTGGTCACAGAGGTTCACTTGCACAGTTATTTGCAGGATCAGGGCTAATTCAGTCCCAGATAACACACAAAAACATCAGTTATTTGAAGTATACTGGAAACATTGAAAATGTTTCTGCTGGTTTTGGCAGTTCTTCCGGTATTTTCAGTCTTACTTACAGGGCATGGCACTCATACATAGGCTTGGAAAGATTAGATTTTTATCAGTAAATGTCAATAAATGTTGATTTCACTGCACACACACAAAAAGACAAAAATATCTCCATCAATAATAATCAAAATTTACAGATAGGCAAAGTAGGAAAAGTGTTGCCTGAGAACTTTATAGAGTCAAAATTCAGTGATTTACTCCTTTGAATTAGGCTTGTTACAAATGGTATAGTGAATGAATGGTTAAAACAGATACACTTTGTTGATTTAAGGAAATTTACTTGATATATTTTGAGATATGATGCTGACAATTTGTGTTTTACTGATTACAAAGCTTTAAAGTGTTGAATCTCAATATATACTCTAAATAATTGTCTGAGCCTCCCATAATGTCCCACATCTGTGAAAATGTAAATTGACAGAAGTAAAGTACTTAAATGGATATTTTCTGTTGAAATTATTAAAAAAACAGCAAAAACAAAGCCTATTTGTACTTCCAAGCCTATTTATACTGGTAAAATCCTGACCACTGTAAATCTCTATATTTCATTAAAAACCTATGCTAAAAGGTTAATTAGGTTGCAAAACCAAGCGCTAGAAAGTTAAAATTTGCCAGATTTACAGTAGCCTGTGAAATCTTAATTCTGACTACTTGTGCGTCCAATGTGTGCACTGAATGATGCAGGAGTACTGTGGAAAAATTAATATGTGATCATGTAATTAAAGACTGTATAAAATGCATATGTATAAGGAGGCTGAATCAAAGTTGGACCTGCAAGTTTAAATTGGCATTTCCTAATTTTCAGGTACTTGACTTTGCAATTTAAATAATGTTCTTATAACGTAGAAGTGTTGTATGTAATTTCCTAGTTGCTTTTTAAAAAAAGCAAAATGTTATTATGCACACCTCCCATCATGTGGCATGATCAAAGTTTGAACCCTGAACCTTCACCATTGACTTCTACCACTTTAGCTTCTAGACTAACTTCATTAGCAAGCAGCAAGGGAAAGCAGTTGTCTCACAGGGTGAATGGGAAGCTGGGGTCATGCACTTGGCCCAATGTGCACTCTATCTGCTCTCTGAGGGTTGGGGGATTTCTGGTTTTATGAGGTGTCTCCATGGAGTGGGAGATGGATAGGAAACTGGGGCTATGTATTAGGATGGGATGGGTTGAGGAAGGACCTGGCGGCACCTTCTACAGCTGCTCTGACAACTCCCAGGTATTCCTAGTGCAATATTTGCTTCTACCGCTGTTGTTTTGGAGTTGTTACTCAGTTATGATGCCAAAAGAATGAGGAACTCAAGAAAGAGAAAGGACATAATATTTTTAACAGTTTATAACTCAGCTGAACCTGAACAGAACTTCATGAGATGAAGAAAAGGCACCTCTTTGACCAAAGGATGTTCTCCCTGGTGAATTTCCAAGATCAGCTGTGAATAATGGAGGTACTGGAGCATGTAAAAAAAGAGTTGCAAGGATCTTTGATAATGGAAGATGTTATGCAGCTCCCCTTATTTAAAAAAAATACAGCAATTATTAAAGACTTTCTCATTTTGAAAATTTGTGAATTCTGCTTCTAAATAAGCCTCAAAAAGAGGAGTCATTAAGTATAAATCATTAATTGTTTTTTAGTTGATTTTTCATTTCAATCTGTCCAGCAATAGTCAAAATTAGGAAAAAAGAAAGATTCCATAAACACACTAGGGTTCATTCATATAATGCTGTGGTGGTACAATATTAACAAAACTTGGTTGGGGCATAAAAAGGTAGCATCTGCTTTGATATCAGTAAAGTCTTGTTTAATGGGAAAGAGTTCCTTTCTCTTCACTTGAGTTTTTGCAGTGGCATCAAGGAATGAAAAGACATAAACATTTTCTTTATAAAATATTTTTCATTTTATGGGCTACTCACAAATTTTTGTGTCTCTCTCTGAGATTCAAGACAGCAATAATGAATATATTGGTTGCTTTTTGCAGGAGTCAATTTATTTGAATTTTTACTGACCTCCAAAAATGGTTGTTATGACACAGAGAGGATCATTTTCAATATTCATTTGTAATGGGTGTAGAATCTGGGATTCTAAGAATGTTAAGTCTCCAGCGTCACTGTTACCAGGCACGTCATAAATTGTTTACTCTTGCTTGAGTTTCCAGGACCTAAATTTGGTAATCAATCAGCAGATACAGTACCTTTACACATTGTTAACTCTCTGTGAGTCAGATTTTCACATTTATTTTCAAGAGCTTTGAGATTAATATCAGATTCTGAGGTCAGAATCTCCACACCATCCACGTTACTTTAAAATAATGACTTGAGAGCCAAATGTATCATATTTTGTATCATTTTCTCTCGAGATATTTTCAGCCCATGTCTACGTAGCTTTTCGTAATTCAGAGGGAGCATACTGAACCCTTCAAAGCACGGCAGGCAGATGGGGAAAACAGCTGGCTGGCATCTCTTGGTTTCAGAGCAGAGTTCAATTTCTCCATTGTAGCTTTATTTTGGTTGTTTTCTTAAGTTACAGGGAGCTTCTCAAAGTAAATTGAGCTAAAATGTTGCAAGCAGTTAAATGCGTTAAAGCAGTGCTCCGGCAGGGGATGGGACTGCGCACTCTGGTCATCAGAGCAAGTTAAATATAATGCAATTTCACCTATAACGTGGTAAGATTTTTTTGGCTCCCAAGGACAGCATTATATCGAAGTAGAGGTGTAGCTTGTATAATGTCTGGAAACAGAAACACCTTGTTTTCTACATCAGCGCGTTGGCAAACTTATTTCATTGGCCATTTTCTGTCAAAATTCAGTAATAAACTATACTTTTTGTGACAAAGTTCCTCTTCTGCCTGGTCCTGGTCCCTGGGTTTTTCCTTCCACAGGGACCCCATCTATTTCTGTCACCTCCCTAATGTTGTCATACCTTGAGTCTTCAGCTTGGTCCCATCCAAAATTTTCTGTCCTGGGGCTAATCTGCCCGAGCGCTAGGGGGCCAGTCTCTGTTGCTTCTCCTGGTTCAGAGACATTAGGGGGGTGGTCAGGCTTGGGTACTTCCTCCTCCAGAGCAGCCTCCTTTCCAGCTCCCTGATCGGCCTTCCCACAAGGGCGACCCTCTGTCCCTGGGTCAGGATCTGGGTCCCCAAGGTCTTAGCTACCCTTCTTTCCCTTTTCTTCTTTCTGCCCTGCCTGAGAGTAGAGAACAAATCTGGGGATATTTCAGAGAAGATTGGGGGTTGACAATTTACTGTGGATGCCTCACTAACTTCAAAGTTTCCCCCTTTCTCCAATCCCCTTACTGGGAGTAAGTCTCCAAGTCCTAGGAAGTCCCTCCCTATGAGTCCTGGGTATGGGAGTTTAGGGACTACACCTGCTGCTACTTCAGTAGTGTTGCCCTGGGTTTCAATTTTTACCGGAATGGTGAGGTAGTAACTAACTGTCCCATGGACGCATGTCATCCCTGTGCACTTTGCCTGTAGCAGCTGACTATGCTTTACAAGCTTCCCTGAAAGAAGCGTGATCACACTCCCGAATCAACCAGTGCCGTGGTCTCTGCCCCATTTAGTTTTACTGGTCTGATGTACATATGTGGGTTTAGTGCAACCACCACCAGGTGGATTAGGGAGCATGGCTCCGGTCATTTCCCCAGGTTACCCTGCATAAGCTTCTTGGCATTGGGACACTGTACAGCTATGTGTCCTGACTCCCGGCAGGCGTAACATCTGTATGGGGCCCTAAGCATTCCCCGGTCTCTTGGTTTGGGCAGTCTAATGACACTATCCTCTTTCCCCTCAGTGCTCCACCAACAACCTGTAGTTGTCTGCCTTGTTGTTTCTAAGAAAATTTATTGCCACTAACTGGAAGGCTTTTCATGCCGTCTTTTCCTTGCCACGCAGTGCGTGGTCAAATGCATCATCTCGAAGAAGTCACAAATCTGAGGACCAACAACACACCTTCCTTTATCTAGCTTCACTTAACCTTGGAAATTTTCCATGGAGGTACTTGAAAGCTGCTTGTGTTTGGTCAATGGCCTTGACAAAGTTCTTCATCAGCACCAGGCTTGATATGTAAGAGTGGTAACAAACTCTTCCTTGATTCAACAAGTGGTGGATGCTGAACACTTTCCTCGCCACGCGCTATGCTCGTGCAATGACTGTCGAGTGGCCAATCTTTTCTTGATGTAGTGGGAATCTCTTGCACGACACTATCCCATTCGCAGAGAAAACAGCAGTACTTTGTGTATCCAGTCTGCAGAACCAAGCAGAGAGCACAACCCTTCCAATTGCCACAAAGCTGCCACTGATGTTGGTCATAGTTTATGCACCTGTGTTGTCATAGGTTTCCTTCATATGGACTGCATGACCAACTGGAATTGATGGTAAAACATTGCCATTATGCAGCAAAACAGCTTTAAGACTCGTCTTCGATGACTCAATGAACAGTCTCCACTCATCTGGATCGTGAACGATGTTGAGGGCTGCCATCACACCATCGATGTTGTTGCAGGCTACAAGATCACCTTCAATGAAGAAGAATGGGACAAGATCCTTTTGACGGTCACGGAACATGGAAACCCTAACATCACCTACCAGGAGATTCCACTGCTGTAGTCTGGAGCCCAACAGCTAGACTAGAGCCAATCAACAATTTTTAGCGTCATTTTTGTTCTCAGTGACCCAGAATTAGTAAAGTTTGACTACATTTATTTCAGAAGCATTTTGGCTGTAGAGCAGTATAGGCCATCATTCAGCCTTTTTCCACCTGGGCCCTCCTGGCGGCCCAGCTGCCTGAGCTCTGGGGCTTGGTGCTGCTAGTTTAACCTGAGGTGTCTCTTCCTTAACTGGTTGGGTCAGCTCCCTTGCCATCCTTTGCCTCTCTACCAGTGTGACAGCCTTTTTGTAAGTGGAGGGTTCTTTCTGGCTTACCCAGGCGCGCAGGTCTGGTGGTAGTCTCTTCATGTACTGGTTGATGACCAGAACCTCTAGTATCTCCTGCAGACTCCGGGACTCAGTCCATAACCACTTTTGTGAGAGATGGATAAGGTCATATAATTGGGACCGAGGGGTTTTGTTTTCCTAGTACGTCCATTCATGATACTTCTGGGCCTGAACTGCGGTCATTACACCAGATCTGGCCAGGATCTCTGCTTTCAGCTGGAGGTAGTCTGCTGCAGCCTCTTCAGAGAGATCATGGTAGGTCTTCTGGGCCTCCCCAGACAGCAATGGGGCGAGGATGCCAGACCACTGATCTCGAGGCCAAGCCTCCCATAGGGCTGTCCTCTCAAAGGCCAGGAGGTTAGCCTCTAAATCATCCTCCCATGTCATTTTCTGCAGCCAATTACTGGCCCGTATGATCTGCATCCCATCGTGGCAGCAGTTCAGCTCTGTAAGGTCTTTACCTGCTTTACCAGTTCCCGCAACATAGCATAGTCTTGAGCAGCCTGGTCCATCAGCAGGCGATTAGTCTCTTGCTGCAACCACATTGCCTCCTGTTGGGTGTCCACCTGGACATGGGTAGCCTCCTGCTGGGCAGCCGTGGCTTGTATCAGTGCCCGCACTATGTCATCCATTGTGGTGAAAAAAAATAAACCCTCTCCTTTTTCTTTTTTGTTTCACCCTCCTTCTGCCACGCTGTGCATACTTTATCCCACTCTTGATACCAATTGTGACAAAGTTCCTCCTCTGCCTTGATGGGTCCTGCGCTTATTGGCAGATTTGCTCGCTTCAGAGATTCAGGGGAGCCCTCAGTTTAGCCACTTTTGCTAGTGGCTCAAACCTGCCGTTCACTCAGCTAACCTCATCACTGACCAGCATTGGGAAAGAGGAGAGAACAATCCCTGCAGTCTCTGCTGACCCACCTAGTGGGTTGGGGGATAGGCCAGGGATCTTCCCCTCTGATGGGACCCACAGTCCAGGTCACCTCCTCTTGTCTCAAATAGGGAATTAAGGGGGATACGGAAACCTGCACCCACCCTCTACTCCAGGTTCCAGCCCAGGACCCTGTGGATTGCAGTGGTCTATAGTGCCTCCTGTAACAGCTGCATGACAGCTACAACTCCCTGGGCTACTTCCCCATGGCCTCCTCCAAACATCTCCTTTATCCTCACCACAGGGCCTTCCTCCTGATGTCTGGTAACACTTGTACTTCGCAGTCCTCCAGCAGTAGGCCTACTCACTCTCAGCACCTTGTGCACCTTTTGTTCCCAGCTCCTCACAGACGCCTCACTAACTGAAGTGAGGTCCTTTTTAAAACCAGGTGCCCTGATTAGCCTGCCTGTCCTAATTGATTCTGGTAGCTTCTTAATTGGCTCCAGGTGTCCTAATTAACCTGCCTTAATTGGTTTCAGCAACTTCCTGGTTGTTCTGGAACAGCCCACAGTCTTACTCAGGGAAAAGGGACCTGCTTAATCTGGGGCTAACATATCTATCTTCTATCACTTTTCTGTAGCCATCTGGCCTGACGCTGTCACACTTTGTTTAGGAGTATCTTTTTCCAATAACGTTTTTCTAACAGTGATATCCAGGAGAGATCTTACTGATCACTCTTAAATGGTTAACTATAACTGAAAAAACAATTAAAAATTAGTGTTCTCCATTTTTTCCCCTACGCATAACAGTAGTCTTTCGAGTGGTTGTTCATGTCCATTCAAAGAAGGTGTGCGCGCGCTGCGTGCATGCCAGCCGGAAGATTTTTCCCTAGCAGCATCCGTAGGGTCGGCCCGGGTGCCCCCTGGAGTGGAGCCACCACGGCGCCCTATAAAGGGGCCCGCTGACCCTCCACCCCCTCAGTTCCTTCTTACTGCCAGTGACAGCTAGCTGGAACTTCTCTTGCATAGCAATCTGGCAGTGTCCTATCCGTACCGTTTACTTTGTGTATCCAGTTATATAGATAGTTAGTTAGATAGAACTTTGTATATAGTTTTCATAGTTGGGAGGTCCCCCCACACAGTCTTTGTCACCCGCTGGGGCATGCCCGGGTCCCCCGGGTTCAAACTCTGTGAGGATTGTGGGAAATTCATGCCTAAGAGTGACCCGCACTCTGCGTGCTTGAGGTGCCTCGGAGAGAGCCACCAAAAGGACCGGTGCTCTATCTGTAGAGGCTTCCGCCCGCGAACTCTTAAGGACAGGGCTCAAAGACTTAGAGTCCTCCTGATGGAGGCAGCCCTGCGACCACCCTTGGACCCAGAGCCGGCTGAGGCGGGCCCCAGCACATCGTCCTCGATGCGGAGTGCTCCGGCACCAGCATCAGGACTTAGGGCCCAGCCCAAGTCGTCCAAGACCCGGCACCGGGCGGAGTTGGGTCATAGGAAGTCAGCCTCAGTGTGGCACCACTCACCTTCGCTGGTGCCTGCCAAGAGAAAAAAGCCGGTGAGGGATAGGTCTCCCCACCAGGGCCCAAGGCCGACTCCACCCGTGGGGCTAAGTGGACAGGCTGGGCTACAGCCCCCCGAGGTTCCGTCGACTCCCGCACCACAGAAAGGGCGGTCGAGTCCGGACCACCCCAATTCTCCGGGCCTCAGTGGAGACATTCACCCCCCATCGACGCCGGAGGCATTCAAGGTGGCATCAGACCTGATGGGTCTCCTGGCCCCGACCTCCCTGCATCGTAGGGAGTTGCCTACTATGGTCTGCCCACCAGTACAATCTAGAGGCAAGCCGGCCATGCTGTCGCCTCCCTCCCCGCACTGAGCTGCAAAGGTGGCACCGGACCAGAGGAGAGGCTCCCCGCCGCCTCGGCACCGCTCACCTTCAGCTCCGGGCACTGCTCCTTCCAGGTCTTCATACTCAGAGACCTCAGACTCAGAGGCGGACTCCTATCGCTCCAGCAGGTCGCGGAGCAGGAGATCGATGTCGGGGGCGAGCCACCAGGGTTACCTGCAGTGCCAGCAACAATGGCAGCTGCCCTCGCAGTGGCTGTTTTGGACTCCCTGGGCCTACCATCAGTCGGTAGGCCAGGTGTTTGACCCTTGGTCACGATCGGCTTCGGTGTCCTCGAAGTTGGTGGCCCCGGCTCAGCTGCGTCCCCCACTGGCACCATCACCGGGCAGGGGTGTGCCTTCGTCAAGTTCAGCACCCCCTAACCGGTCAGTGGCACTGGCAGTGGCTTTAGTTTGGGCTCCGTCAGCACTGCATGATACGCCAAGTTGTTTGCTGGCGACCCCAGTACCGGCCGCGGTGCCGCATTTGGACTCGGAACTGGCACCGCAACCTCAATACCGTGTGTCGCAGGACCCCAAGGGGCCACATGCACCGGAGGAAGGGCCGCTCCATGTAATTTCCTCGTCTTCCTCCCCGGAAAAAGCGGTCTCGGGCACGGCTGTGGCACTGGCCCTGGAGGACACCTGAATCCTCCGACAACTGCTCCGGCGAGCAGCTCAGAGCCTTGCAATCCAAGCTGAGGAAATCGAGGTGGAAGCGGACCCTGTAGTGGACATCTTGGCCCCCTCAGGGCCATCCAGGGTGGCCCTTCCACTGATAACAATGATAGCGGATACGTCCCGCACTCTATGGCAGACACCAGCCTCATTGGCCCCTACTGCCAAGAGAATGGAGCAGCACTACTTCGTCCCCTCTAAAGGGCATGAACACCCATACACCCATCTTCTCCCGGACTCACTGGTAGTAGATGCGGCTAACCAGCGGGAGCGTCAAGGGTTCCAGGGGTCAACGCTAAAGAGCAGAGATGCAAAAAGACTTGAGCTCTTTGGCAGGAAGGTGTACTCCACGGGAGGACTCCAACTCCGTATTGCCAATCAACAGGCAATAGTAAGCCGATATGGCCACAACATGTGTTCGGCCATGTCGAAGTTCGCGGATCTCCTTCCCTAGGACTCGAGATCAGAATTTTTGGCCCTAGAGGAGGATGGCAAACTGATCTCTCGAGCCTCCGTCCAGGCCGCCTTAGATGCAGCGGACTCAGCTTCACGCACCCTGACCACGGGCTTGCTCATGCGATGGGGCGCCTGGCTCCAGGTCTCGGGCCTGCCCTATGAGGTCCAGCAGATGATCCAAGACCTCCCCTTCGAAGGGCAGACGTTGTTTTCAGAGAAAACGGACAAACGTTTCCATAGTTTAAAGGACTCGAGGGCCACGCTTTGCTTGCTGGGCTTGCATACCCCCACAACCCAGCGCAGATAATTTAGGCGGCAGGCGGCCCCTCGCCCATACCAGCCACAGGCTTGCCAGGAGCTGGGGTGCAGGCGGGGTCAAAATGGCAGGAGGCGTCATCAACGTCACCCCTCCGGCCAGGCGTCTGGCCAATCAAGACCACCATCTGGGCCTAGACCCCCTATTTGATGGCACGGTTGAGGACGACCTACCGACTGAGACTCTGGATCCTCCCACCCCTACCTTTGGGTCATGTCTGTCCGACTTCTACCGTGCCTGGTCCAGAATTACATCGGACAAATGGGTTCTCCGCATGGTAGAGAGGGGATATTCTATCCAGTTTTCCTCTCTCCCGCCCCACCAACCCCCCTCTCCGTCCCTCTTCAGGGACCCTTCTCACAAGCAACTTCCAGTTCAAGAAGTGAAGTCCCTCACGGAGGCAGGGGCGGTGGAGGAAGTCCCGCAGGAGCTCAGGGGCAAGGGCTTCTACTCCAGGTACTTCCTCATATCAAAGGCAAAAGGGGGCTTGAGACCCGTTCTAGACTTGCGGCAGCTGAGCAAGTTTATGCGAAAACTCAAGTTCTGCATGGTCTCCCTGTCCTCGATCATCCCCTCCCTGGATCCAGGAGATTGGTATGCCGCTCTTGACTTAAAGGACACCTATCCACATCGCCATAATTCCATAGCACCGCTGGTACCTCACGTTCGTCGTGTCCGGCGTCCATCTGCAGTTCACGGTGCTCCTGTTTGGCCTGTCAGCTGCTCCCCGGGTCTTCACAAAGTGCATGGCAGTTGTGGCAGCCTTCCTGCACAGGCGTGGCATACAGGTATTCCCCTATCTGGACGACTGGCTCATAAAGGGCCGCTCTATGGAGCAGGTAGAGACCCAGGTGCTGTTCATCGGGCGGACCTTTCTCGATCTGGGCCTCTCTTGAACGATGCCAAATCCACTCTGTCTCCGACGCAACACATAGAGTTCATAGGAGCGGTTCTGGACTCCACACATGCCAAAGCGTATCTGCCAGAGTCCAGGTTCTGTGCAATTTCCGAGCTCATCCTCGGACTGCACCGCGTCCCGGTCACCACGGTGTGAGTTTGCCTCCAGCTATTGGGCTACATGGCAGCATGCACCTATGTGGTGGTCCACGCCAGACTCCGGCTTCGCCTGCTGCAGTCCTGGTTGGTGACAGTTTATCGCCCGGTCAGGGACACCCTGGACTCAATGGTGTCCGTTCCCCGCTTGGTGCTGTGCTCGCTTCAGTGGTGGCTCAACCCACAGGAAGTCTGCATGGGCGTTCCCTCTGCTGCCCCACAGCCCTCCTTCTCCTTGGTAACAGACGCCTTGGATCGAGGTTGGGGAGTGCACCTGGGACGTCTCAGGACGCAGGGCTTGTGGTCGCCGGAGGACCTCGAGTTGCATATCAATGTCAGGGAGTTGAGAGCAATCCGCCTGGCGTGTTTGACCTTCCGGTCCCACCTGACCGGCAGGTGTGTTTCAGTCCTTTCGGACAACACGGCGGCAGTCTTTTATATCAACAAACAGGGGGGTGCAAGCTCCTCTCCCCTCTTCAGGGAAGCCCTTGCGTTGTGGGATTTCTGCGTCCACAATGCCACCCACCTGACGGCATTCTGTCTTCCGGGGGAGCAGAATGGGTTGGCGGACACCCTCAGCTGCTTGTTCCAGGGTCATGAGTGGTCCCTCCGATGGGACGTTGTGCACTCAATTTTCCAGCGTTGGAGCTTTCCCCGGTTAGACCTGTTTGCCTCCAGAGAAAACAGAAAGTGCTGATGGTTTTGCTCCCTTCTGAGACACAGTCAGGGGTCTCTGTCGGACGCCTTCCTTCAGCCATGGGAGGACGGCCTGCTTTATGCCTTCCCTCTGATCCCCCTGATACACAGGGTGCTTTTAAAGATTTGCAGAGATCGCGCCAGGGTAATCCTGATAGCTCCGGCATGGCCGCGCCAGCATTGGTACACGTCACTCCTGCACATGTCCGTTCAGGCACCCCTGACGCTGCCCCTGTTCCCGGACTTGATCACGCAGGACCGGGGCTCCCTCTGCCATCCGAACCTCGAGTCCCTTCACCTCACAGCCTGGCTGCTCCATGGCTGAACCCGGTGGAATTGCAGTGTTCCCAGCAGGTCAGGCAGGTGCTGCTGGGTAGCAGGAAACCATCAGCTAGGGCCACCTACCTGGCTAAATGGAAGCGCTTTTCCATCTGGTCGGGTCAGCGGGGTCACGACCCGCTGGGGTTCCCATTCCCGTTGTCCTTGACTATTTGCTTCACCTATGACAACTGATCCTCTCCCTTTCCTCCATTCGTGTTCACTTGGCGGCCATATCCGCCTTTCATCCGGGAGAGAGGGGTACCTCAGTGTTTACAAACCCACTGGTTGGGTATTCCTCAAGGGAATGGACAGGCTCTTCTCGCATGTGCGTCAGCTGACCCCTGCTTGGGATCTGAATCTGGTCCTCTCTGGGCCTCCCTTTGAGCCTCTGGCTTCGTGCTCCCTGCTGTACCTGTTGTACAAGACCACCTTCCTGGTGGCGATAACCTTGACTCGATGGGTGTTGGAGCTTCGAGCGTTAGCATCTGAGCCCCCGTACACAGTCTTCTACAAGGACAAGGTCCAACTGAGACCTCATCCGACTTTCCTACCCAAGGTCATTTCACAGTTCCACATGGGCCAAGATATCTTTCTCCCAGTGTTTTATCCAAAACCACACGCCTCCAGCGAAGAGCGGAGGCTACACTCCCTGGATGTCCGCAGGGCCTTGGCCTTTTACATAGAGCATACCAAGCCGTTCAGATGCTCAACCCAGCTCTTCATTTCAGTGGCAGAAAGGATGAAGGGACTCCCGGTCTCCTCTCAGCGAATCTCTTCGTGGATCGCGACTTGCATCCGGGAATGCTATCGTATAACCAAGACCCCTGTCCCTCAGTTCACGCCCACTCCACTAGGGCACAGGCCTCCTCTGCGGCGTTCCTGGCTCAGGTTCCGACTCAGGAGATTTGTAGAGCAGCCACGTGGTCCTCCATCCACAAGTTCTCATCTCATTATGCCATCACGCACCAGGCTAGGGATGGTGCAGCCTTTGGTCGTGCAGTACTCCAGTCAGCAGTGATCTCTGACCCCACCTCCTAAGGTTAGGCTTGTGAGTCACCTACTTTGAATGGACATGAACAATCACTCGAAGAAGAAAAAATGGTTACCCATCTTTTAGTAACTGTTGTTCTTCGAGATGTATTGTTCATGTCCATTCCAACACCCACCCTCCTGCCCCTCTGTCGGAGTGCTGAGAACAAGGAACTGAGAGTTTGGAGGGTCGGCAGGCCCCTTTATAGGGCGCCGTGGTGGCGCCACTCCAGGGGGTGCCCGGGCCGACCCTACGGATGCTGCTAGGTGAAAATCTTCTGGCTGGCGTGCACATGGCGCGCGAACACCTACTTTGAATGGACATGGACAACACATCTCGAAGAACAACAGTTACTAAAAGGTGGGTAACCGTTTTTTCTCACATCTATTTGGTGAGGTTATTCTGAAGTGACCCAACTTCCCAGCGGTCTTCATCCTTTATGTTTTTAATCCAAATCCTAAATCAACTTCATTCCTTAAAATCTGGGGGCTGGGGGAAGGGGTATCTTTCTGGACCCCAATTAGTATATGTCTCTCTGCTTTGCAGCTTGTGATGCAATGCCTGGAATGCCATTGGATTGGGTTGGCTAATGTTTGATGCAATGGGATCCATTAACTGTATATTTGATTCAAGCAACTTTCACTATTCCTCATGTAAGGAAAGGTAGATATGATTCAGCTTGGAGTTGATTTATTAATTCTTCTCCATAATGTTGCTAGCAACAATGGTGGGCTTAAGACTAAGCTACCTATAGATTTCTGTTGTGTTTTTTTATTTTTATACAACATAGTTATATGAAGGAACCACATGGGCACAGTGGGGGTCCAAATAACCATTTACACTAACAATATACAACACGCCAGGACTAGCTACATGGATGCACGACCGCTTTGCAGGGCTTTGGTGGCTTCTCAAACACAGAAGACAGTGAGGGCCACTAGAAGGTTCACTAACTTTTAAAGGGAGTAAATGAAGCAAGCTCATGGCATGTCTCCCTCTTTCAAAAATCAATTTACAGTAAAAACTTTGTTATAAGGCATGTTGGGGGAATGGAGGGTGCTAGTAAGTCCAAAAGTCTGGCTAACTAAGAGGGTGGGAGTTTGGATGTGGGAGGAGACTTGTGTCGGAGGTTGGGGAGTGCGAGGAGCTTCAGGGTGCCGGGTCCAGGGGGTGCTCACCTTGGGTGGCTCCCTGCAAGCGACAATCTGTTCCTGCTTCTCCTAGGTGGAAGCATGGCCAGGCAGCTCTGCATGCTGCCTCTGCCCACAGGGACTGCCACAGTCCCCAGCCAATGGAAGCTGTGGAGCCAGTGCTCGGGGTGGGGCAGGGCAGGGACAGCATACGGAGTCCCCATGGCTGTTCCACCACCTAGGAGGAGCAGGGACATGTTGCCACTTGCAGGGAGCCACCCGAGGTGAACACCACCTGGATCTGGCACCCCGAAAGCCCTCCCATGCCCCAACTCCCTTTCTTGAGCCCCCTCTCACAGCCAAACTCCCTCCCAGAGTCTGCACCGTGCACCCCCCATCTCCTCTCAAAAAATGCCAGGTTATAGAGCTTTCCAGTTGGTAAAGTGCCGGATAACACAGCTTTTACTGTATTATGCAGTTCCTAGATAGCAGACATTATTTATGAAACTGATGGGAACGGATAATACACTTAATACTACCCAGTTCCTATACATCACAGTTTTTATAGTGCCCCACTCTGACAAAGGCTCTGTACCAGGTGTGCACACCCGCCTTATCTGACAGAACTTCTTCTGCTAATCGTTTTGTGGTCGTAGCTGCCTTGACACCAATGTGCTGTGGGAGAGACTGAGTTCTTTATCTGCCTCCCATGCTCTCTGCTTGGATAGATGCATAATCTTCTGGTTTCTTAACCCATGTAGGGGGTCAAAGAGAAGATTTAAAAAGGTCAGATGCATGCTACTTTACATAAGCTTTGCAGAAAAATAGAGCCAGTCCTGGCTTGTGGTCAGAAGAAACATCTCCCCTCAAACAAGTAACTCAGCTCAGGGGAAAGTAACTAAACTGGTGCTATCATAACAATTTTGGTCCAATATTATCTCCTCTGAACCATTATAATGTTACTCAGCTACTTGCTCTGTGTCAAACCAGCACAAAAATGACAGGGAGATCTGATATTGCCAACCAAGGAGATAGTTTGAACGTATTTTTTTGCCATTTACTCAGCACAGTCAGTCCATAGAATTTAACAGAGCAGTGACCCATTTTACCACATCTACCATTTTGCCCATCTAACGCACTATAAATATGTAATCACTATAGTATTTCGCCACCACTAAGTTTACACTTGGGGGCTTCATGTCTGCTGGAAAGGTTCTTCTATGTCTTTTCCTCACCAACCTATCATATGCTGTATCTTAGTGGCATTTCTGAAAATGCTATCCTCAGCACTCCAGACTGGAAATAGTAATATAGATGGACTGACCACATAATTGTAGGCAGTTAACGGCCCATTTTCACTAGTCACATATTCCCAGAATCTGAGGTCAATAATACTAATACAGCCATTGATAAAAACCAAAAACAAAAAAAACCCACCTTGCAGTAATTGAAATGGCAAATGTTCTCTTGCTTTGCTATAGGCAAAATTTTCCCATTTAGCTCCTCCTCAGTGTGGGACCGGAAATCCGTTTTATCCCACAGAGAATCCGTGTGCCTTGGCAGATTTGCTGTTTAAACTTGATTGCCCAAATAGAACTCCCCATTGTAATCCTTGAGCAAATTTGGCTGCTTCTGCTTGCACTCTGCTGTCCCCTTAATTGCTTCATTTATAAAGCTTCGTAGGCAGGGGTGACATTTGTATGGTTTTATTTGGACTGTGTTTGAGCTATTACTGAGTACATAATGACTGACGCATTTGACTACACAGTCACTGCAATACCCATATCTTATTTCCAGTTGTACAAAGTGGTTTGGATATGTTGAGTTTGAAAGGCACAACATTCTTCATTGAGCCATTTACCAATCGCTTATGTAGTAAATGAGATTTACATGTCCCTACTTCTGATTTAGCAAATAATAGGCGAAAACTTGATCTCAGTTATATTACTGGTGTCTTAGGAGAAACTCCATTGTTTGCTTTCTGGGTTTACACTGGTATATCACAGCTAAATTTGTCCAGCTGTGAGTAAATCTTCATAAATTTGGATATGCAAGCAAAAATTGCCTTCAGCAGCAGAGAGAGTTGTTTAATTGCTGAATTATGTAATAATGTTTTGGATACAAGTTTCCTAGAACTAACTTTTCATTAGGTGCTTGGGTGTTTAGTAATATTATAATTAAATCTCCTATGATGCAAGATATGCTCTCACATTACCAGATCACTGCATTTACATAGGGAATATTCATACGCCTATAACAAATCAGATGTACAAAAGGAAATGGTTGAGAAAATAGTAAATAATTTTTCCATCTTGTTTTAATGATTATTTTTTAAAAGTAATTTTTTGTCTAAATTGTGTATTTATCTTAGAGCCTGTAGGTATTTTAGCTCTCTAGGATTACCTTCTATTCTTGCTACTTCTACCAGTGCTTTCTTGCTACACTATTTCTTTAACTTCTTCTGTTTCAAAAAGCAATATCCAAAGCAATTAACAACTTTTGATTTATAGCCAAAGTCTACTCTCAGATTTGCATCCACAGTTCCCACTGACTTCAGTGGGAATTGCAGCTGTATGTCTGTAAAAAGAATAAGTGGCTTGGCTTTCGCAACTGAAGACACCTGGGAAGTGAAGCCAGTGAGTGGTGGAATCAAGTCCAGCCAACATTTATGTCTCCAGGAGAATCTTATAAGTGGCTGCTTTCAAAATAGGTTATGGAGAAAGATGGTGTTGGGGTTGATGATAAAGGATGCAAATTGGGGGGAAGAAACCAGCTTTAAAGGAACAGATTTTTTAAAGTAAATGGTAGGAAAACTTACCCTTTCTCCCAACCATTTTCTCCTCTACTTCCACTACGGGCTATTTTCCACTGAAGAAGGGTATTCCCCAAAATAGTAAAGAAATATTCTTTTTAAAAACTAATATTTAAAAGATAAATTTAAAAGAATGTAAGACTTAAGAAACCAAGGTAGTCAAGCCCCCCCGCCCCATGCCCCAAGTAAACAAACCCTTGGAAAAGAATTAAACAATAGAAAATCAAAAAGGAATCTAAACTATGAAGTAATAATTTTATTGTTTAATATCTAGCAATATCAAAGACAGTAGTAGAAAGTTTTACTCATGATCAATATCAAACTGAATTTCACAAAAATTTGTATTGCTGATTTTTTTTTAGCATTATTGATCTATTCAGATCAGTCAAAATGAGTTGCCAGCGATCTGAATAGCTCACCTTCAATGTCTGACTTACTATTTTCTTTAGTGATAAGTTGCTTGGAGTGAACAGTTTAGATATTTACAGGGGAAGGTTGAAGTCACCAATAACATTTTAAATAATTGGTCACAGAATGGATAAAATCCTTCCCTTCACATTCCTTGGGGAAAAAATAAAACAAATAGTAGAGAGGTATTCTTATATCTCAGACTGCTTATAAAGTTGTGTCTTGGTACTCTGAGCTCTCTTGACATTAGTAGCTATTCAATCAAGCTGCCCACTCTCTGATGTCACCTGTAGGGGAAGGGCCAATGGTACAGAGCTTCTCATGGTAGTAGTTGGTCCAGTGATGAGAAGAGGAGGCTATAAATTCCACTTACTTCCCAGTGTCACTTCCTGTGGTTGGGAAGGCAGAGCCTTCTTGGTTCAGCAGCTGCTGTGCTCTGAGAATGGCTTTAAACCCCCTGCTCCCTTAATTCAGTTCTGGAGGGAATGTGACCAGTAATGGGGTGGCTGCTGTATGCTGGGGAGGTTATAAGCCACCCAATCCTAAATGTGATTTAAGCTGCTGTGGGGCCAGTAGAGTGGGCCCACTCATTACATAGGGTGCATCAAACAGAGCAAAATGTACCATTCACATTGCAGTTAAAATGATGTTATAGAGAAGTTATAATAATGTTAAGAGACCTTAACTAGAGTCTAAAATGTCTTCGATGTCTAATGTGTTTCATTCTGCAGATAATCAAGAAGGATACTACAGAACATTGGCGCTTCATAGAAATCGAGTTTGAAAACCGCCATATTATTTATCAAAGTCAGTTGTACACTTAAATAAAGAGTTTCTAATTCAAAACATATCTGTTTCCCTTACTTGGACTGGTAGCCAAGCTGTAACGGTGAATTTGTTAGCTTCTTGGCCACTACTTGACTAGGAGGAAATTAGTGTAAAACTATTCTAGATCAAACAAACACTACATCAGACTGTGTTTGGCAATCCAAGGGTGCAACACATAGTTGATCCACTGGCATAACAGATGATTGTGTGTATGTATTACAAACCAGCTTATGTAATGTTATAGACCACATAGTGCAATTTATAAATCAAATAGCACTTGTATGTTGGAATCCTGTAGGTTACTTAGTTTCTATACAGAAGTTGTCTCTGAGTTATATGGAAACTGTATGTTACACAGTATAATTTCTGTATAGTGGCACTCTAGGCAATATATAGTTTCTGTGCTCTGATTTTCACAACAAACTTTTTCATGCCATCTGGCTAGGTCCCAAATCCACTTCTTAAGTCATTAGTGGCTGGTCTTTTGTGGGTTTGTAATTGTTTGGAAAATTGAGGTTTTTGCTAAGGGAATGTAAGCTGCATTAAGAATGTCAACAGTGACATTGTTTGGATTTTATATTAAGGATATCCTGATAGTTTCTTGCATGTGTCATTCCTTTTCATCATTTCAGGATCTCCTTAAGAACAAAAACGTGTTTATCTCTGATTTCAAATAGTGGTTTAACCTTTTCTTCCATGGGTTGTTTTTTTTCACTGGTTAAACTGACAAAAACGCCTGCCTTCCTTTTTTAACTTGGGCCCACCTTGATAAGATTGCTTTCCTTTCCTTGACCCTGCTAGTCTTTCAGATTGTAAATATTATTATATGTAAAGAAAAAAGAAACAAAGAATAACATAGAAAATAAGTTGTTTCTCACAAGTTTTATTGACCAAATTCTCATTTATGTGCAAAGTCTGAATGAACAAGCTTTGTGTAGGGGGTTTCTGGGGAATAGGGGATGGAATTCTCCCTACCAAGTGGTGAAGCAGATGAAAAAAATATTCAGTTCATTTCTCAAAGTTGTAGATGTGAGTGGAAAGATTTGTGTGACGTAAGGGTGTAAAAGGGCCATCATATGTGGGTGATTTTGCAGCCCTGCACCATGAAAAGACAGATTGCTGACTGAATTAATACTTTTGTTATAGGCCTGCTTGTGCCTGCAAAGTATAAATGGAAGGAAATATTACCTTAAGCGTGCACAGTTCTCCTCATCCTTATTTAGGAACCTTGAAATATAGTCTATAGTGCCTTTTAAAATGTTGAATTTGGGCCAGATGGTGAGAACTACACCAGTTTACGCTAGTTAAGAATCTATTTATCTCTACATGAGCTTCAGATATTGTACTTCATGTGACTTTGATTTTGAATTGCACCTTTAAATAATAAAAAATGTGATTAATTTTTTTAGCATTCTTAAAGTTTTGCTGTCCATTAGGTTCAGTTGTCTATATTAGTGCTGCAATTAGTCATCTACAAGAGGTAATGCAATTTTAAATTTGGTTTTGGTAAGTAGTGACAATATTATAGAAGAGCTTGTCATAAAAAATAATTTGGATTGAGTGATCTTGAGTTGATTCAGGTAAAATTAAATGGAAAGATAATAAAGAACATGAGCATGAAGGTAAAATGGCTGATGGAAATAGTATATAGAAATGGAAATTACCACATCCAAAGAGGAAGCAACACTCTAAGGAGATTAATGTGTTCAAATGGGGAGGTGCAGATAATTTCCATCCCAGAATACTGAAAGAATTGGCACATGAAATTTCAAGTCCAGTAGCAAGTTTTTAATAAATCTATCAATTTGGGGGATAGTACTGTATGACTGGAGAATAGTTAACATTGTACTTATATTTAAGAAAGGGAAAAAATGATCTGGGCAACTACAGACTCATTAGTCAGATCTCAGTAGTATGCAAGTTTTTAGAATCCAATTTTAAAGGAAAGAATAAATAAATACTTGGAGCTAAATGAAAAATGGGATGAAACATAAGTTACCAAAGGCAAATTGTGCTGGTCGAAATATCTTCTTTGAAAAGTAACTGATTTCTTAGGTCAGGGAAATGTAAGTAAGGCATTTGATATAGTCTCACATAGGAAATTAGTAGTTAATCTGGAGTAGATGGGAATTAGTATAAGATTTCTAAAGTTGGTAAGGGGAGAAGACAACAAGTTTGTGCTGAAAGGAAAATTTTCAGGCTGGAGGGAGGTTATTAGTGGAGTTCCTCAGGGCTCAGTGTTGGGAACAGCCTTATTTAATATTTTAATTGATGACCTGGCATAAAAAGTAAGAATGTGCTAATGAAATGTGTTGATGACATCAAGTTGAGAAGCATCGTCAACACAGCGGAGGACTGGAATATTATACAAGAAGAATTGGATGACCTAGAGAACTGGAATAACAAAAACGGGATGAAATTTAATAGGATAAAGTGCAAGGTCATGCACTTAGGGACTAATACGAATTTCTACTATAAACTGAGGGCTCAACAGTTGAAAATGACTGAGGAAGAGAGAGAGATCTGGTATTAGTTGATCACAGGATAATTATGAACCACCAATATGATGTGGCTGTGAAAAAGGCAAACGTAATCCCAGGATGTATCAGGTGCGCTATGCCATTAGGAAAATATTAATATCGTTGTGCAAGGCACTGGTAAGATCTCACTGTGTACAATTCTGGTCGCTTATTTTAAAGAGAGATGAATTCAAACTGGCTCATTCCAGGGGCAACTGGCCTGTGACATGCAGGAAGTCAGGGTAGATGATCTAGTGTTCCTTTTTGGCCTTAAACTCTAGGAGTCTAAAGTTTCCATGCAGCGCAATCTGGGGAATAAGTAAAAGAAGACAGGGGAGATCAGGGAAAGTTGACCTTATTTGCTGATTCCTATCATTATTCCCATAAAATGAACAGAATTAACAGTTCATGATGCCAAGTGATCTGTTTTTCTTGGGCAGGGAATAATGCCCCTTCAGGGGCGGTTCCAGGCACCAGCGCAGCAAGCGCATGCCTGGGACAGCAAGCTGGGGGGGGGGGGGGGGTGGCCTGCCCATTGTAGTGAGAGTGGGAGTCAGAGAGCCTGCGGTGGCGTTTCTCCGGGAGGTCCGCTGGTCCCACGGCTTCGGTGGCAATTCAGTGGCGGGTACACTGAAGGCACGGAACCGGCAGATCACCCATAGAACCATCGCCGAAGCCTCCCTGACTGCCGAGCTTGGGGCGGCAAAAAGCATAGAGCCTCTCCTGTGCCCCCTTCTGTTCATTAATAAGAAATAGAACCTTGTACCTGGCATTTGCAACTGCCAGATTATATGCATTATATGCCTGGCTGACATTGGTAACCTCTCAAAACATTTCATAAATATTCTCTGCCCACTGAATGATAATAGTGAACCTTAGGAGCTTCATCACATCTTTACCTATCAGTGGTGGAAGCTGACAATGCTGTGACAGAATATGCCCCACACCTCGGTATATCTGTAAAGGCATGGAGAGTTTGCTTCTTAGAATCTTGTGTGAACCATCCCAAGCCAAGATAATGGAGAAATTGCAGTATTTCAATTTACCGTCTCCTCAATAAGTGTGACAATCTCAGCATAAACTTCTTACTAAACCAGTCCCATTAACTTTTAACATTATTACTGCTTCACACTTCTACTGTAGACAATGCAATCCTGCTTAAGCAACATGCTCTGATTGTTTTCACCCACACCTGCCAAATAGGTCCAGGTGCACACACAAAAAGACATTTTTAATCCTGTCTTCCTTGCAATTCTTTGAAAATATATCCCAAAAAAGAAATCTCAAACACTCATGGATTTAAATCATTAGGCATCAAAAACAACAGTACTGGATCACATTCAATTTGAGTATCAGTTTTACCAGCTCCGAGAAAGTCATCCCCTGATTGGTTGTGGGGGTTGCCCACTGCACTATAACCCTTCAACATATTTAGTTTGAATACTTTGGAGGACCAACATAAGTTTAGTATGCCAGTTAATGTAGCTGCTAGATGTCTAGCAACACAAGAGAAAAGGTCCTGTACCATTGTTCTATAGGCTGTCTTGCTCACTTGGAAACATTCTGCTGACTTGGAGCCTGACTAGAAACAAGATCCAATTTGTTCGTATGTCTTAATATGTCTGTTTCGCATCTGCACTGATCTCAGTGTAACATCGTGGGTCGATATTTCTGATCTCTTAAAAGGTCTATATTTGAGGACTGACCTATGTAATTGAACCCACAGCACAGATCTTTGTGGCCCTTCTGTCACAGGCAGATTTTCTTGAATGGAGTGAGGGCAGGAATCTAATTGAGGAGATTGTCTGTGATACTATGACCTCAATATTTTAATTAAATAGTCCCAGTTTCCAGCCTGTGACTTCTGCCTCTGGAGAGTCAGGCCTTTTAACAAAGTAAGTGTGGGAAAAAGACTCTCTTTTATGCCACCTCCATCTTTCTCCCTATTTCACTATGAATTAGCCGCAGTGCTAATGCCTATCTACCATTCACTATGTGCTTGTTCCTTTAATCTGATTGGCTGTCCAAATTGCTTCTACACATCTCTTGTTTTAAAATCATATTTCATTAGGTGGCACTAGAGCTCCCATCCTTTCAGTATCACTACTGCACGTCTGTTGAAGGCATAAGCCTCAGTTAAGGAAAGTACTTAAGCTAGTGCTTAAGTGCTGCCTGGGATAACAGTTCTTTTATGAATTGGGGCATTGAGATTTCATGTTTTTATAAGCACAGCTGCATCAACTTGCATTTTCAGAACCAGGTTTTTCTTTTATACTCAAGTGGCTCCCATTTTTTTGAGATACTTATTCTCTTTGGCTGGAACATAGCTACTCTATATTTAACTGCTTAAGTTCTGCCTAACGTACCAGGTAGATGAGGCAAATTACACTGCAATATCAGTTTTTGTCTCATAGAGCTACTAGGTCACCACTAAAGTACCAACATTCTAATGGAATATTATCGCCCATCAAAAACCGCACTTACTTCTACCATTAGTTCTCAGAGAACACCGATTCATTCTACCACTGCACAGAGAAGTGGTCACACAGTGGGGCTAGCAAAGCTTAGTGCTGGACACTTAAGGAGCCATATTTGGAAGGGACAAAGTGGGTGGAATATATCTTTTATTGCACCAACGTCTGTTGGTGGAAGGAATACTACAACTCTCACTCTGAGAAACTCTGCTTCCCATAACCAGCCTTGCCTAGGGACGGCACAACAGAGTAACTTTCAACAGCATACTGTCTGCTGGTGCTTGCAATAGGCTCATTGGTTGTGGCCACAAAACTGTGAACAATGCCTGGAGAGAAGGTTGATTAATAAGTTACAAAGCCTTCAAGCTAGTTTATTGTGAGTGACCTGGATCATGGTGCATTGCTTTACAATGCAGTAGTTCGCAATGTCTTATTCTGAGTACTCTTTTTGAAGTACTTTGGAATATATGGAGAGACAAATAAGCCAAGGGGAAACCAGCAGTTCATGTACAATACCGTAGAGAAGTGAATGTCAAAGTCTCAAAGGTCACAGATTTGATTTCTTTTTTTACTGAATTCCGGAATTTGTGCAGCACACCTGGCTGACAGTAGGGCTGATTATAGCCTCCCCAGAGCCTGGTATGGACACTTATCACACTCCTAATGGGAACAGGCTTTGATTGATATTGTGGCCTTGTCCAGGTTCAGGCAATGAATGCTGTCATTTGGAGAGAGTGATATAACTTGTCTACAGAAGGAGGCAGAGCCTTTCCTTTCCCCCTTCCTTCTGCAATCGTTCTCTACAAGAGTCCCTTTCCCATAGCACATGATTTCATTAAACTGGGAGAGTTTGTTTTTATTGCTTTTTCTTTTCTGTCCACTGTCTGTATTTGCAGAGCACCAAAATTTCTTGAACAGACATGTGAACATTGGGAGAATATGGCTACTTACCATTTATTCCAATCTTTATGTCATCAAAGTACTGCACAGAAGTTGTCGGATGCTCACAACTTCCCAGTGAGCTAGGTAAGCAAGCATCATTATTCCTATTTTGTAGATGGGGAAACTGAGTCAGTGAGCAGTTAAGTGACTTCCCCAAGGTCACAGACAGGGTCAGTATTACAGCTAGAATTAGAACTCAGTCCACAAAATCCTGTTGCCTCACATAAATGGTAGTTGTATTACTTCATCGTTTTAATGGGAAACTGCTACCTTATAGTCAGCATCACCTGAAAATCCCCATCTAGTGTTAGAACTGGGCAGTATAATCCCCCAAATCAATCAACTATTTCCCCAAGATGTTTGCATCTTCATGCAGAATGTTATACTGGTGTGACATCATGTTGTGACATGTTGTGACATGATGTAAAGATATGAGATGACAATTACCAAAATAAATTGTGTAGTCTTCTATTGTCCTGCCAGCAAAACTGTTACCCCCATGCGTTAAAATATCAGAATACAGTTCCTCTAAATCAGCAGATTAATCTAAAACACTTGACATTTATTTTCAACCTGAGATGTATTTTTACTCTTCCTCTTTATGTAAGTGTGAAATAAAATCTATTGTCTCTTTTGGGACGTGCATTATCTTCTTGTGACTCTGTGCAGATTAATCCAAAGAATAACCAAGATATCTTAAAAATTTAAAATGTAAATATCAAAGTAGATTCCCAAGTGATTTTAGGCAAATTATTTAACGTCCTAGAACTTCAGTTTGACATCTTCAAATCTTTATCTTTTGCACAGTGCTTTGAGATCCTTGGATGAAAGCTGCTTTATAAGTTCAAGGTACAGTTGTTTTAAACATTTTAAAAGCTTTTCTTTCTGCTCTGAAAATCCATAAATAAAGTGACTAGTCTTTGTGTGTGACTTTAAAGGAAGATCTCTCCTGCCCTTTACTGATGGCTGTTCAGAGGAATTTAAAAGTTACAGATCTATGGGCCAGTTTTTGATAATTATCAATAAACAATTAACAAAATCATTAACTTCAACTACCCAGACTCTGTTGGGAAAATAATACATCAGGGAACAGATTATCCAACAAGTTCTTGTAATGCATTGGAGACAACTTCTTATTGCAGAAGGTGGAGAAAGCAACTAGGGGAGAGGCTGCTCTAGATTTGATTCTGATTCTGACCAATAGAGAGAAACTGGTTGAGAATTTGAAGGTGGAAGGCAGATTGGGTGAAAGTGATTATGAAATTATAAGAGTTCATGAGTTTTAGGAATAGTAGGAGGGAAAACAGAGGAATAAAGACAATGGACTTCAAGAAGGCAGACTTTAGCAAACTCAGAGAATTGGTATGTAAGAGTTGGTCTTCATTATGGAGAGACTGATGCTGCTGTAATCGATGAAGCAGAGATCAATTTAGCAGGTCTAGTGAAGACCCACTAAATGAATGGCAGAATGTTCTCAGGTCGACCCCAGTACTCCAGATCCCTGAGAAGATTAAAGTAAATCAATGGGAGAGCATCTCCCGTAGACGCAGTGCAGTGAAGACACCATGGTAAGTCGAACTAAGCTGTGTTGATTCCAGCTATGTTATTCATGTAGCTGGAGTAGCGTAACTTAAGTCGACTTACCCCTGTAGTGAAGACAAAGCCCCAAGATACCATGGGAAACAAGTCTAAGGGAAAAAAGATTTCAGAAGAGTTGGCAGTTTTTTAAAGAGATGTTATTAAGAGCACAAGAGAAAACTATCCCAATGCACAGGAAAGATAGTAAGTATGGTAAGAGACCATCCTGGCTTAATCAGATCTTCAAAAACCTGTAACTCAAAAAAGAGTAATGACATAGATCAGGGGTTCTCAAACGACATTGCATCACGACCCCCTTCTGGCAACTAAAATTACTTCATGCTTCCAGGAGAGGGGACCGACGCCTGAGCCTGCTCAAGCCCCAGTGCCGTGAGTTGGGGGACCAAAGCCTGAGCCTCACCACTCCAGGCAAGGGGGCCAAAGCTGAAGCTCAAGGGCTTCAGCCCCATGCAGGGGCCTGCAATGTGAGTCCTGCCATCCAGGGCTGAAGCCCTCGGGCTTTGGCTTTGGCCCTGGGTAGTGGGGTTTGGGCTTCAGCAAGTCTAAGCCAGCCCTGGTAACCCCATTCAAAGGGGACTGCAACCCACTTTGGGGTCCCGACCCCCAGTTTGAGAACTGCTGGCGCAGAGAGTACACTTATAAAACTTGCAGATGATACCAAGCTGTGAAGGGTTACAAGCACTTTGGCAGACCGGATTAGAAATGGTCTGAAATAAATAGCATGAAATTCAATAAGGAAATATGCAAGTACACTTAGAAGGAATAGTCAATTGCACAAATATCAAATGGGAAGTTACTGCCTAGGAAAGAGTACTGCAGAAAAGGGTTTTGGGGCTATAGCTGGATCACAAACTAAATATGAGTCAACAATGTACTTCTGTTGCAAAAAAAAAAAAGCAACATTATTTTGTGATATACTAGCAAGAGTGTTATAAGTAAGGTACAGAAGTAATTCTTCCACTCTACTCAGCACTGATAAAACCTCAGCTGGAGTATTGTGTCCTGGGCACCACACTTCGGGAAAGATGTGCACAAATTGGTGAAAGTCCAGAGGAGAGCAATAGACATGATTAAAGGTAGAACACATGACCTATAAGGAAAGATTGAAAAAAACGGATTTATTTAGTCTGGAGAAGAGAAGATTGAGAGCAGTGTTCAAGTATGTAAAAGGTTGTTATAAAAAGGAGGGTGATAAATTGTTTTCCTTATCCACTGAGGACAGGACAAGAAGTAATTGGCTTAAGTTGCAGCAAGAGAGATTTAGGTTAGTTGGAATCTCCATCACTGGAGATTTTAAAGAACATTTTACACAAACATCTGATAGGGAAGGTCTAGCTAATACTTAGTTCTGCCTCAGTACATGGGGCTGGACTGGATGAGCTGTCAGGGACCTTTTCAGTCCAACATGTCTATGATTTCTGTAAAGACCAAGGTGTACCAGATTCCAGTTAACCTTTCTCCATTATTACAGACACGTTCAGTGAAGATGCTTGTATTGCGTGTCCTTAGAGTTGCACTCCAGGAAGGGAGTGGAAGAGCATTCTCTGTTGAGGGCTTTTTTCTCTGAAATTCACTATGGCTTTTTTTCCATTACAGCTCAAATCTGGCCACTTTAAGACACATGTAAAGACATATTTATCTAGTTAAGCTTTTAATTTTTCCGGTGATTTATTGATGGAGAGTGAAGGTAAAGTAAAGTTGCCTGTTTTTTCTGGACAAGATTTATTGGGTATTGTTCAATCTCTCTCTCTCTCTCTCTCTGTATTATGATGCAGTCTTTAAATTACATGATCACAGGACTCCTGCCTCATTCAGTGAAGGCTAGTTTTTCAATATTTATTTTTATCTTCCTCAGTCAGTGTGTGGCCCCAAATTTTATTTAATGCACACTACCCAAACCCTGCATTAAATACAAAGTTATTAATTTCCTCCTGGGCATTTTATGGTCCTCTTTCTCTAATATCTGCCTACTTCACAAATATTAATGAATGAATCTTTACAATACCCTTTTGAGATCAGGTGGTTCCATCCTCATTTTACAGGGATCTCAGGCATGGAGATATTAAAACCAAACTTGTCAAGAATGTCCACTAATTTTGAGTGCCCAACTTGAGACGCCTAGGGTGTGATATTTTCAGAATATATAGCATTCCTATAGCATTTTATTTGCTCGGCACTTCTGAAAATCTGAGCCCATATATCTAGTTGGCTAACTGATTTTTTTTGAGTGACTTGCCCAATATCACGCAGAAATTCTGTAGCAGAAACAGGAATAGAATCCAGTTCTTCAGGGCAGCATCCAATTTTCATAATCATGTGGCCATCCTTTCTCTTCTGCAATTCTCTGCCTTTTTCACAACACACCTAAATTCTTCAATAAATGAGGTGGGAGTCCTGCACAAAACTGTCTCATTCACTACATAAGCCTGATTCTTTCCCTGAACACCATTCATCCTTTGCACTGAATGGGATAGGATCCTGCAAAAAAAAAGAAAAAAGTGCATAATGATATAACTAACGACTATATCATAAAGCATACACACAAGTGATGGGGGCAAATTAAGGTTGCACAGACAATCGTGATTCTGGCATTTCCTAATTTTTGAGTGCTTGATTCTGCAAATATAAATTCTCCTTATTGTAAGATTTTATGTACCAAACTAAAACAGATGGTTCTGATAGCGAGGGTGGTAGAATTTGGTGATGGAAGGGTTTATAGACGCTCTGGATATAATGCTTTCAGCACAGACCTCAAAGACTGTTAGGCTGGTTTCCATAATTTTTGAGCCTACAAGCCAGCAGGTAGTCTCCTTTTCCTAGCATACAGGGTGCAGTGCAGAAATGGCTTCAGATCAGCTGACTTAGGGGCTAAATTTGAAGTACTGTGTCTCCTTTCAAAATGACCTATTTGCAAAGCCAGCAAACCTTGTCTTTGCTGTTACTTGTCTTCACTACTCCTGTAGATTTGGAGGCTAGCTAGCACTTACTAAGATGGATAGTGTCCTTTTCACTACACCCCAGGGCAGTAGGAGACAGAGAGGAATGAAAAGTATACTATAGCTCCAAGAGACTTAAACTAAATACAAGGTTTATTGTATTACTCAGATTGTCTTTCCACATAGAAAATTTCAAGGCAAAAGGAATGAAAACTCTTAGGTTCACCCAGCAATTCTGAAGACATCATCCTTCTAGTGGGAGGAGCTTGTGGGGCCCTGAACTGGGTATAGACTTAGGTGTCCCAATTCCATAGATGTCCTGGATCCGTGGGGTTCCCCAGGGCCATGTAGGAGAGAGCTGGCATTCATGGAGTGCCTCCTTTCAGTGGTCTCAGCTCTTATGATATCCCTCCTGCTGGCAGTGAGGCTCTGGTGGGACCCATGCTGGCACTGGCTGAGTCCCACCCCAGCCATTGGTTAAAGCAGGTCAAATGTGGGAATAGAGTTCCTCACCCACCACCATAGCTGCTATCTGAGTCGAGGCTCTCCTGAGCAGTTCAACCCTCTCTCCATCGTGGCCACTCTTCCCACTATGCACTTCCCAGAGTAGCTCTCCTCTTCCCTGACCCCTTTACTGCTGCTTTTATCATTGGGATGGGAACCAAGATTTACCTGTTCCCTGCCCGCTTGAGTCTGTCACTCCTGCCAGGGCTCCCATTAGCATTTCCAGCATGCCCCGATCCCCTCCCACACATATAGTGCTGCAGCTTCTATTGAGGCACTTGTGAATGATTCACTCATGTTGCTCACTGAGCCTGGTGCTCCCCTCAGCAGTTTTCTTGTTTGATGTGTCTCTCTCTGTCTCTAGAGCCCAT
Source organism: Chelonoidis abingdonii (assembly GCF_003597395.2). NCBI lineage: Eukaryota > Metazoa > Chordata > Testudines > Testudinidae > Chelonoidis > Chelonoidis abingdonii. The sequence continues at coordinate 40,459,478 of NC_133772.1, forward strand.
CCTCCCCATCTCCCCTTTTCCCATTATGTTTGTTTGCTTCATCTCAATGGAGCTGTGACACCAGCATCACAGGGAAGGGGGATGCCTAGGGTATGTACTGGAGTTGGCTGATGAGGGTTCTGGTGAGTTGGGTACCTGGGGTGGGAGGAAGGTACTTTCTTCATGGTTATCTGGACTGGCTCCTTGTCCATGGTGGCTGTGAGCCAATGGGGGGAACAGCAAGAGTGTAGGTAGACAAGTGACCTGTGAAGCAAGCACCACAGTAGCAGGAGTCTGTGAGTAATTGCAGAAACAGCCTCTTCGGGCAGTGCATTATTGTGTGTGTGGACTGGGTCTGAGCCTGAGCCAGCCCAAGGACATGGGGAAATGCTGCCTCTGATTTTAGCAGAAATGAATACCCTTGTTTGCAGTTGCTCAATGGGTTCAATACACCTCCAAGGAAAACTCAAGATGCTGCAGGAAATGGTGTTTCTGTGGTTCAGTAGGTGGTGCTATTTCTCTGACTTGATATTGAACGGGTGATGCAACATGGTACAGAGTAAGGCTGTTAGCCCCTGTCTCCTGGCCAGTCATTCTTCTCCGTCTGTAAAAATTAATCACGTACTTTAAATTGAATAAGATTTCTCTCCTGAATATTTGTGTATGGTTGCTGTGCATATTTAAATAGCAGCTACACTTCATCCCAGTGAGGTAGCTGCATTTCAGTCGTGGGTGACGTTCTCATTATATATGATAAGAGTTATTCTCAGCAGGCAAGTGTATTTTGTGGGATTTTTGATATGTTAAAAATGCTTATTTTAAAGGTCCTATTACTTTTCCTAGTGTTTTTAATTATAAATAATGGATTCCTATAAGGTTAATGGAGGACTTCAGGATGTTTAAATGAAAGATGCTATGTAATTGTATTTATTAAAGTCTATGCAAAAGAGAGAATGTTTGTATTAGTAGAAGAAGGTTCTAGGAGCTAGTGTAAAACTAACTTGTGGCTTCTCTTGCATGGCTTATCTCAGTTCAATGGCCCCATCCAGTGGTGTGATATCTGAGCCATTAATGGCAAAGAAAACCGTTTGAGTTGGGTGCAAACAGCTTTGAAAGTGCTTTACCTTAGCTGTGTTAATACAGGCTGCTTTTCAGCGGCAGCACTGGAGCTAACATTGTTTCTATGTTGTATAGCTAGAAAAACAGAGAAGCACATGCTGTATTGTTAAACATCAAAACTGAATGTAAAATTTAGTTCAAATGCACATATGTGTGTCTGTGTGTGGAGGATTAAGGGGGTGATTTGACCCTTCTCTTCTGCCTAGGATTCTGTGTTGGTGTTATTTTTTCTGCCACCTTTCAGACAATTTGGCAATCCAAAGGGTTTGTACCTCTTAACTGAGTGGGTTTGAACAGCTTTAGTACTAGACATGTGCTAAGTAGTCATTTTTTGTTCATTCTGCCTAATTTAATGGGCACAGTTCCAATAATTTTTTGATTCATGTGTTGGAATAGGGAGGTGTAATTTCATTATGAATGAGACGGCTAAAAATATACTGGCTTTGTTAGAACTACTACACATGAATGTGTGGTATGTTAGCTACAATTTATAGCACAGGGCTTGTATTTAAAAAGTGCTGAGGAACTCTTCATGAACAATTCAAACACTAATATGCTAGTCCCTGGGCAAAAGTAAACATTAATACAATATAAGTGAATATTTGACTTGTCCATTCTGTGTCCTCGTTATTACAATATAAGATAATACATAGCCATTCTAAAGCCTCAGTAAAGAATGTCAATATTTAAGCACAGTGGAGGTGATCTTTGCGGGAAATTAAATGAGGCAGTACAGACACTGGTCTAGTACTAATAGGTGAGCTGGAAATGAGGCTGCTTCCAGTTTAAACAGCTGTGAACTATCAAATGGTTTATATGCTGCTTATAAACTGGTCATAAGACCATAGGAACATAATGGTACATCCATCCCAACAGCTTTTCTTCTGACAGTGGCCAGTGCCAGATGCTTCAAAGGGAATGAATAGAACAGGGCAATTTCGAGTGATTCATGCCCTGTCATCCAGTCCCAGCTTCTGGTAATTGGAGATTTAGGGATACCCAGAGCATTGGGTTGCACCCCTGACCATGTTGGTTAATAGCCATTGATGGACCTCCATGAACGTATCTAATTCTTTTTGGAACCCAGTTATACTTTTGGCTTTTACAACATCCCCTGTCAATGAGTTCCACAGGTTGACTGTACATTGTACAAAGAAGACTTCCATTTGTTGTTTTAAACCTGCTGCCTCTTAATTTCATTGGCTGGCACCTAGTTCTTGTGTGACGTGAAGGGGTAAATAATACTTCCCTATTCACTTTCTCCACCTCATTCATGATTTTACAGACCTCTATCATATCCCCCCTTATTTGTCTCTTTTCTAAGCTGAACAGCCCACCTCTTTTTATCTTTCCTTGTATTTAATCTGTTCCATACCCCTAATCATTCTGTTGCCCTTCCCTGTACTTTTTCCAATTCTAATGAGTTTTCTGAGATGGGATGACCAGAACTGCATGCAGTATTCAAAGTGTGGGCATACCATGGATTTATATTGTGGCATCATGATCTTTTCTTTATTATTATCTATTGCTTTCCTAATGGTTGCTAACATTCCTTTAGCTTTGTTGATTGCCCCTGCATGTTGAGCGGATGTTTTCAGAGAACTATCCATGGTGAATCCAAGATCTCTTTCTTGAGTGGTATCAGCTAATTTAGATCATTTCGTATGTATAGTTGGGGTTATTTTTTCCAATGTGCATTACTTTGCACTTATCATAATTGAATTTCATCTGCCATTTTGTCACCTGGACACATTGTTTTGTGAGATCCGTTTGTAACTGTTTGCACTCAGCTTTGGACATAACTATCTTGAGTAATTTTGTATCATCTGCCAACTTTGCAACCACACTATTCACTCCCCTTTTCAGATCATTTATGAATTTTTGGAACAGCTTGGGTCTCAGTACAGATCTCTGGGGGGGCTCAGCAATTTACCCCAATCCATTATGAAAGCTGTCCATTTATTCCTGTGCTTTGTTCCCTATCTTTTAACCAGCTACTGATCCATGAGAGGATCTTTCCTCTTATCCCATGACTGTGTAGTTTACTTATGAGCCTCTGGTGAAGGACCTTGTCAAAAGGCTTTCTGAAAGTCCAGGTATACTATATCCACTGGATCACTCATGTCAACATGTTTGTTGACACCCTCAAAGAATTCCAAGAGATTGGTGAGGCATGATTTCCCTTCACAAGAGCCTTGTTGACTCTTCCTTAACATATCATGTTGATCTATTTGTCTGATAATTCTGTTCCATACTGTAGTTTCATCCAGCTTGCCTGGTACTGAATTTAGGATGATTGGCCTGTAATTGCCAGAATCACCTCTGGAGCCTTTTTTAAAATTTGGCATTACATTGGCTACCCTCCAGTTATCTGGTACAGAGGATGATTTAAGTGATAGGTTACATACCACATTTAGTAGTTCTGCAATTTCATTTCTGAGTTCCTTTAGAAATCTTGAGTGAATATCAGCTGGTCCTGGTGACTTGTCACTGTTTAAAGTATCAATTTGTTTTGTTATAGACATAACTTAAATAAAAATGTAATTATCTTTCAAAATAAAGTAATTCTCTTCCTCTTCCCTCATTATCCATTATGAGATTCATGTAGTAGTTATTCCCATTGCACAAGACATTTCTAAAGTTTCCTTTGTTCTTTACAATGACAGAAACAGGAAATGTCATACCAATGATTTTGCAACACTGCCAAAATGTGTCCTCACACTATATGCCAACATAATGACTTAGTATCATCATATGTAATGGATATTGGAAGGCCTGAAATAACTTAGTTTATTTAGTAGGTTTGGACTGCAGATCTACTTGTGCTAAGGCTATATCCTGTTTCCTTAGTACCTGTGTCCAACATTCCAGGCTGCAATTCAGATCAGTGAGAAGTTTTAACTTCGCTTGTATTATAATCCTGAGTGCCCAAAAATGCTTCTGCTATTTGTGACTTCCTGCCAGGGACACACAGCAACAGTAGATAGCATGCACTTCATGTTCTGTAGGCTGTACAGCTCTGACTCAACCATTTTGAAATCAACAGTCTTCCCCCAGCAGTTATCACTGACACACTCTTGTCTTATCAGACTTGATTAATGTTAGCAGGTGACCTCAACACAGCCTCGATCCTGAACTTCCCCAAACATGTGTGCTCTGCAAGGTCCATCCCTTTCCTGGAACATTCAGAGGAATAATAAAATCCACTTGCCCCTTTAAAGAGACAAAACCCACTAACTTGCCACGTTAACTGGAGTTTAACACTTTAGTTCAAATACAAGATAGTTGGTTTAGCTTAATAGCAAGACAAGTTTATTAACAAAAGTAGATAGGATTTTAAGGGAATTCAGGTATAAGAGATAAAGTTAGAAATAGTTACAAACATATAAAAGTGAAAATGCATATCTAAAAGTCTAAAACTTAATCTAGCAAGGCTCTGTTCAAGATGGCTTTTCTCATGCACAGTCTTCCAGTACAATGGTGGATGACCAACACCCCCCTCTCCCCATTAGGAGCTCCTTCAGAAGCCCCAAAGTGCAGGTTCCTTTTTCTTCTTAGGTGAAAGAGATTACTTGGGGTTTTCTGCCCCTTTCTTTTATAGTTCACTTCACCTTTGAAATGGATTCTTCTGAAGGTTGCCCTTCAAAGTAAAGTTTGTCCAAGCTGTGAGGGAGGCAACATGGAGTCTGATGGAGAAGGAAGGTCCATGATCTTTCTTCCCCCACTTGTTAGCTTAAATGTAAATTCTTCTCTTTCCTGCTCTCTCTTCCCCCTACTGTCTTGATGGTCCTGATTAGAATTTATATTTAAATTGAGGTAAACCCACATTCCTTTGCTTAGGACAGACCTGTTTACCAAATCCCCTCGATGTGTCTGGTTAAAACTTATTTTAGTCATAATTTCCGCATGTTTCTATAGCTCTTCATACACATGGCATACATACATCACACTAGGATAGAAATGCTCAGCGACTAATTAGTTCTTAAATGATGCCTCAGAAGGTATATTTTGTACAAAGATTATTAAACTAGTGTGTAGAGTCTGACTATCTGGGTGCTCAGGGTCACGCTGTGTATAACTCATTTTATTACGCAGTCATTTCTGCTACAAGTGTGAGTCCAAAGATACATTACTACTACACCTATCTTTCCAAAATTTGCTCTTTTGGAGAGCTGAATTCAGGCTTTTCCCATATACAACAGGGGCTGTTGTTTCCCCATTTACTTGCTCACTCTGTTTAATGAATCTCTTCATTGTGATCTGGTTTTCCTATATAAAATGTTTAATGTTATTAATTAGTAGAAAAAGGTGCCCTTTTCAGTGAAGTGGTTTTCCATATTTGGTTATGGAAGGACAAAGAAGAGTGAAACTGGGTTCAAGTATATATGAGACCCACTCATCTGTCACCAGGGGCAGTGACATGAACTCGTGATGTGGGCAGAATTATAGTAGTCTATCAGAGGGAAGTTGTTGATATGGTCTCTTCAGCACCATCTCTTGGTTAAGTAAGAGTAGTATGAATCTCTAATGTAATCTTATGGACAGGGGCGAGTCTTTTTTGCCACCCCACGCATGACATGCAGGCTGTCTTTGGCGGCTTGCCGGCGGGAGGTCTGCCAGTCCTGCGGTTTTAGCATACCCGCCACCGAATTGCCGCCGAATTTGCAGGACCAGTGGAGCTCCCACAGGCAAGCCGCCGAAGGTTACCTGACTGTTGCCCTTGCAGGGACCGGCAGGGCACCCCCTGCGGCTTGCCGCCCCGGGCATGCACTTGGAGACTTGGAGACTTGCAGGCAAAACAGATTTTTACAGCTGTTCAGTATTATTGCTGTTCTTTTGTGTACTTTAGTTCTTTGTTCTGTAAGCTACTAGAGGCCTCTATTTTTAGAGATTTACAGAAATAGAAATCTGATTTGTTAGTAAAAATCTATTGTGGCTAATATTCAGCACTTAGTGTTTGCCTTTGGGAAGATGAGGCTGTTTCATTCTTTTTCAAGCTAGGTAATGTAGTCGCTTATACTTACTGGACGGAGATCTCTTGTTTTCAGAGCTGATGGTAGTGAGTTTCTGTCCCTTTGCAATGGGCTGCTGACCATGCTGTCTGTGTTTGGGTGCAGTTGTGGATTATCCTGGGCAGATCTTTCCACCACCACTGGAAAGCTAGTGTCTCTTATACATGCAGTTTAAATGTAGAGAGAGAAGAAGTTTAGAAGGTAAATGAATGGATTGTTTGCACGGGACTATTAACAGTCACATTCTCTTTTTCATATAGATTTGCTATCTAATCTTAGGTCAGTTTACTTGAATCACAGGTTATGTATGTATTTTGTTTAAAATATCAGCATGGTGTTAAAAAAAACACTACCTCTTCCTAATTTTTACATGAACTTGAATGTTTTTGATTTGGCACTCTGCTTAAGCAAGAGAGTGGTCAATGAAAAATCCATTAGAAAAAGTAGAGTAAAACAGAGCGGAGAGCCTTTGAAGTGAAAAACAAACACAGAAAGACTATGGAAAAAGGAGCAGAGAGGTGGAGACGGAAAATTTCCAATTAAAAAAATTTATATACGTGTCATGTGTAGGTATATCTGTACTATATATGTACATACTTGAACCAGCCTTCCTTGGGGGATTCTTCTAATACTAATTTTCCATTTAGCTAGAAAACCAAGCTTTTAAAAAAAAATTGGGGAGGCACGAGGTTTACGTTATATGAAAAAGGAATACAGAGAAATGTATGTAGTGAGGCAGAGTGGTTTCACTCCAGAATACAGTGGGTTAATCCATCTTGCTGGGCTCAGCTAACCCAGCCCTGGCCCACTCCCAGGAAGTATGGGGGTCAAGCAGGAAGTATAAGAGCAGTGTCCTGCAGCTCAGTTGGGGCCAGACCAGGGAAGGAACCAGACGTCCTTACCTGGGAACCAAAACACCAGCAGAGCCCTCGACTGGCTGGGGCAGCCGATGACTCCCCTGAGCCAGCTTGGAGAGAAGGCCATCTACTGTCCTGGGAGATGGAGAGACCGACAGAGGAAGCAGAGAACGAGCTGCTCAATGCAGAGACGAGGTACCAGGCCCCAGAAGCTGTGCAGCAGGCCCACCAGACACTGATAGGAAGTAGCCCACGGAAGCGAGACATTGACTCGGCTGTGTTGCTGAAACACAAAGCAGTGACCCCCCTCTTATCTTGTGGCAGGATCACCTATTGCTTCTAGGGTCCTGGGCTGTGACCCGGTGGCTCAGGGTCGGTGCAGGTTCCCCTACCCCTAGCCTTGCACTTGGGGCTGGATGAGGCCTAACCCCTAGGCAAGGAGGCCAGAGCCACAGACTGCTTACGGGCTTAGCCCCATCCAGGAGGCCTGAGCTACCACTTGTCCATTGACCTCCTGAAAACCAGGACACCTGATCGACCCACCTGGCATGAGCACTTATTCCCCACTGCCACCAAAGGGGTTACCCTGACCCTGAGACCCCAGGAAGCTTACAAAATGGTGGAGAATATGAGAAACAACCCACCCCTGAGGTAAGAGGATGGATGAAATGTGAACCTGAGTCACTTGCTGGAGAGAGACAGGGAGTTTTTCCCTCCCACCCTGATGGAGAAAGAGAAGTAGATAAAGTGGCTTGCTGAGAGCCATCAACGGCAACAGGCTGCCCAGCAACAGAAGCTCCTCCAACAGCTGGGCAACAAACAACTGCAGCTGATTCGAGAACTGGGGAGCCAGCATGAGGGGCAGCAGCAGCACTGCCTGTAACAGATCACTGCTGTGCTGCAGCCGCTGCGACACCAGGCCCCAGGGCAGAGGGTCCCTGATATGCCCATGGCCTGCATGCCCTGATATCCCCAAGATAGGGCTCGATGATGACCTGGAGGTTTTTCTGGTCACATTCAAACAGGTCTCCTTGGCAGCACCATCCTCCTAGCACCATATTTGACAGACTCAGTGCAAGCTACAGCTCAAGACTACACTCAAGTGAAAAGGGCAATGCTTGACACTCTGGACATTACACAGTGGCAGTGGTTCCAGGGAGTGATGTACCCCCTTGGGGACAGACTGTGGATGGTTGCACAGCAGCTGAAGGATGCCTATTGATGGTGGTTCCAACCTAAGCGGCACACTGGGATTGAAGTTCTTGAACAGGTAATTCTAGAACTATGTATTCACATCCTACTGACACAAGGAAGGGCATGGGTCCTCCACCATCAGCTGGGGCCCCTGAGAGAGGTAATCACCTTGATGGAGAACTTTATGGCTGCCAAAAGCCCAGTCGGTAGACTGCAACTAAAAGAGGAACAACGGGCAGGGCCATGGCCAGGACCAAGTGAGAGACCCAGAGAAGAAGTGGAGAGTGATCCTGTGTACTGGCAGCAGTTGCCCAGAGCATCAAGGGGGCCCCAGAGCCCGCTGATCTAATGATGGAAACCCGGGTCCCTGTAAACCTGACCTTCTTGACAAGTCCTAGAGACTGGCCCAAGCGGCCTGAAATCAGCCTGTGTTTCACCTGTGGCCATTATGGCCACCTCTGCTGAAAGTGCCTCGCGATGAACTGTGACTTCAGACAAGTCTGGACAAGGAAGGCTCAGGCTTGGAAACAACCCTCTGCTAAGCTGACGATCCCTGTGGAAATCGATGGGGTAAGATTGCTGCTGTTGTGGACTTGGAGTGTGGACAGACACTCATGCTGAGGCTGCATCCCCAACTCAAATCTGCAGAAAGAAGTCATCTGTGCACAGTGAATCCATGGGGATGTGACGCCATATCCCACTGTGCATGTCGTTGTGACTATGAATGATGAGACTCGAATTATGATGGTAGGCTTGGTCTCGAAGTTCATCTACCTGGTCATCCTTGACTGTGATTGGACAGGATTTGTGAAGGTTCTATGCACCATAATTGCTGAGCCAGACAACCTGGAACCTGCATTTGAGGGGGAACTCCTCGAGGAAATGGGGGAGACATCTGGTAATACCAGCACTGATGTCAAGGAAATCTGGGACAGCAAGCTCAACCACCCGGACGAGGAGGCAGACCCTATTCACCAAAACAGGGAGGATCTGCCAAACTTGAGAGCTGATTTTTGTCAAGACCAGTGAGAAGCCTTTGAGAAGCCTGACTGGTGATGCAGTACTCCCAGGTTAAAATAAAGGGGGACCACCTATACCAAGTTGACTGCGACCTGTAGACACAATAGGCCCACTCAGTTCGTAGTCCCCTAGTGCCACAGGTGAGCTGTCATGAGGCTTGCCCATGACATCCCCACTGCTGGACATTTAGATCATGTGAAGATGGCCTGAATTTTGGTGCACTTTTTCTGGCCAGGAATCCATTGGGAAGTAACAGACTTTTGCAGCTCCTGCCCAGAATGCCAGCTCATCATTCCATGGGGAGCACCAAAGGCATCAAGTCCCACTACCCATTGTGGGGGTACCCTTCTAGAGGATTGCCATGGACCACATGGGACCCCTTGAGGAGACCATCACCATTTTCAGTACATTTTGGTGATCATGGAGTACGCTATCAGCTTCCCTGGAGAAATCCCCCTCTGGAACATCACAGCCTGGACTATTGCAGCCAAGATATTCAAGGTCTTTGCTCAGGTCGGCCTCCCCTGAGAAATAGTGACAGACCTGGGGACAAACTTTAATCTGAGGCTGCTCAAACAAGTCTGTGATCTGCTGGGCAGTAAGATGATGCAGAAGTCCATGTATCACTCTCATATTGACAGCTTAGTCGAACATTTCAACAGAACCCTCAAGGTCATGCTCTGGAGGTTTTCCCCAAGGGAGTTCTGCTATGGGGCCAGCTCATTCTCCTTTTGCAATATGCAGTTCAGGAAGTTCTCCAATCATCAACTAAGTGCTCCATTTAAGCTGCTTTATGGGAGGCTGCCATGGGGACTCCTGGACCTGCTGTGTGAGAGTCGAGAGCAGGCACTTTCCCTGTTGTAAGGTCTCCTGCAGTACATCCTCCAACTGGGGGACCATCTGGAGAAGGTGGGTGCCTTAATATGTGACAACCTCTACAATGTTCAGAAGTCACAGGAGCCTGCTTATAACCATAGGGCCTGAGAAAGGGTCTTTGAGCCCAGGGTTAGAGTTCTCCTGTTGCTCCCCTCTGTGGAATCAAAACTGTTTGCTCGAAGGCAGGGGTCCTATGAAGTGATCTGCTGAGTGGAGCCCGTTAACTATGAGATCTGGTAGCTGGACATGAGAAAGAAATGACAAATTTATCACATAAACCTCTTAAAACCCTTGCAGGATCTGGATGGGGTCTGATGATTATTCTGCATAGCCCCGAACTGGAATTTGGTTCACAGGTCCCAGTCACTGAGGAATCCCAAATCAAAGATAATCTGATTCCTGAACAAAGGAAGCAAGTCAGTAGTCTGTTGAAAGCCTTCCCCAAGTCCTTCAGGGCCCAGTCAGGACAAACCACTCTCATGTAGCACACGATCCTGACAGTGTTTGGAAACATAGTCCGTGAGAACACTTGGCCTCTACTGCAGCGAATGCAAGAGAAGAGGAGGTCCAGTGGAGAAGGAGGTCCAAGCCATGATAGAGCTTGGGGTAACTGAGGAGTCCCAGAGGGAGTGTCACAGCCCCATCATTCTGGTTCTGAAACCTGATGGGACCCTCAGGATCTATATAAACTTTAGGAGGATGGGCACTATATCAAAGTTGGATGCATACTTGATGCCCTGGGTTGACGAATTGTTCAGTTGGCTTGGTGATGCCCACTACATTACCACCCTAGACCTCACAAAAGGGTACTGGCAGATTCTGCTGCATGCAGCCTCCAAGGAGAAGATGGCCGTTGCCACTCCAGTGGGACTATACCAATTTACAGGATACCATTCAGGCTCTATGGGGCTCCAGTCAGCTTTCAGCACTTTGATGGACCACATCCTACAGCCTCATGGCCCTTATGCTGCCACCTACTTGGATGGTGGTCATGTATAGCAGTAATGAGGGAGACCATCTCAACCAAGTGGCGGCTATCCTCCAAGCTCTATGCGCCACCGAGCCCACGGTGAATCCCGCCAAATGCAAACTAGGATGGGAAGAGACCACTTATATAAAATACACCCTGGAGTGCAGCCAAGTCCATCCCCTTGTTGGTAAAGTCCAGGCCCCTCAGACCTATCCATTGCCATCAACCAAGAAGGGTTGGTGGGTTAGTGGGCTATTACTACTGCTGTCTCCAAGACCTCATTGATTGCAGCCCTCTTTACTGTACTGCTGAAGAAGGACAGTCCCCAGACAAATATGTTGAAAAGAAGACTGCGACTGAGTCTTCCAGGCGCTTAAAGACTGCTGGTGCAAGAACTTGGGCTGTTCAACTGCGACTTCTCTTGTGAGTTCATCCTTCAAACCGACACCTTGGAAGTGGGGCTGGGAGTGATCCTCTCCCAAAAAGTTGAGGGAGAGGAGCTCCTTGTGATTTACATAAGTTGAAAGCTGTTTCCCCACAAGTGGAATTACTCTGTAATCAAAAAGGAGGCCCTCACTGTCAAGTATGCCATAGAGCCTTGTGGTATTATCTGGTGGGAGCTCCCTTTATTCCAGGGATAAACTGCTCCCCATTGATGTAGCTGCATATTGCAAAAGAGATCAACCCACAGTTAATGAGGTGGTATTTGACCCTCCAGCCATATGCCTTCTCAGTTGGACATGAAACTGGAAACACACACTCAAGGCATATTTTTTTCCCCATGTGTGGGAAGATGAATCTGCCACTTCCAGTCGGAGATGGACATGAGGGGGTGCATGTGTGTAGTGAGGCAGAGTAGCCTCACTCTGGGACAGAGGGAGTTAACCCACCTTGCTGGACTCAGCTAACCCTACTCTGCCCCCATTTCAGGAAGTACAGGGGTGGGGCAGGAAGGGTAAGAGCAAGGCCTGTAACTCAGCTGGGAACAGAACAGGGAAGGAGTCAGATGTCCTTCCCAGGGAGCTGAAGCACCAGCAGAGCCCTTGACTGTCTGGGGCAGATGATGACTCCCCTGAGCCAGCCTGTGGAGAAGGCCAGCCATTGCCCTGGGAGATGGAGAGATCCAGAGAGGAAGCAGAGAGTGAGTCTCTCAACATGGAGACAAGGAGCCAGGCCCCAGAAGTCATGGAGCATCCCCACCAGCCTCCCATAAGAAGTAGCCCAGGGAATTGAAACATTGACTTGGCTGTGTTGCCGGGAGAAAAGCCAGTGACCCCACGCTTCCCTGCCGACCCTGTGATGGGATCACCCATTGTTTCTAGGGCCTTGGGCTGGGACCTGGTGTAGCAGGATGGGCCCTGGTCTCCCTCCTCCCGGCCCTGCATTTAGGGCTGGATGAGCTAGGGTTGCCAGGCATCCGGTTTTCAAGGGATCTTGGTGACTCCAGTCAGCACTGCTGACTGGGCCATTAAAAGTTGGGTCGGCAGCACAGTGGGGCTAAAGTAAGCTCCCTTCCTGCCCTGCCTCCATGTGCTCCTGGAAGTGGCTGCCGGCATGTCTGACTCCTAGGCCCAGGGGGGACCAGGGAAGCTCAGCTTCCTGCCTCCGCCTTGAGTGCTTGGCTCTCCCCCAAAAAATTCCTAGAGCATGTTTTTTAGAAAAAACATCTAATCTTGATTTTAAAATTGACTGTGATGGAGAATCCTTAATATTTCTATCTTGTGCCTCAGATTCCCAGGACTGGTAAGACTGTGTATTTTCTTTTTGGTTTTTTAACTATAGCTGTCTGTTTGAATCCAACAAATAACATCTGAGACAGAGGGTTTGGTTTCCAGCCTTTTATAAAAGAAGGTTTCAGAACTCGTAAGGAGAGGACATAACTGTTGCTACTTACACAGATTTTCCTTCTAGTCTTTTGTTTATTATCTTTCCCTAAACAGAAGCCATGGTGCCATCTGCTGTCAGAGGAGGTAGCCTTTGCCGGAAGTAAGTGGCCTCATAATAAGACTTATAATTAATGGATGATCTACAGTTGAGTTACAAATGCTTTTAGTCAAATTTACTACACTGATGTGGGGCATGAATGTCACACTAAGATGTTTAATTTTGTGTGCAATCCATGGATCATGAAGAATTAAGTTAATAAGGCACACAGAAGGATACATGTCCTGCCAAATACCTAGTGGTCATGCTTTAATAAAGACCTTTAATTAAATTGTAATGAGGGTCATATTAATTATTAACATCTTGTTAATCAATGAGACTAATGTTTGTACAATATGTCTTATGGAAATAGCTGAATACATTTAATCTATTGCTATTCCTGTCTCTGGCACAGGGTGTCTCTTTCATCCCATTTGGAAGCCTGAATTTCCTACAAGTTTTAATCTCCAATCTGAGGGTTCAGTTTTGGAGCCACCATCATTTTAGCCAAGACTGACACTCACCTCAGTGCCTGTCTCTTCTTAATTGACTGGTGGGTTTCTGTTGAGTGATGCAACATATTCCATCATAAGGTGTGAACATAATTCAACTTCCAGTCACTGGAGAATGGGAGACTAGAACAGGACATCAGATCTGTGATCGATGATATAATTTTTTTGGCTGGTTTTAGAAATACTTGTTGCTCTGATTCAGTTTGACCAACCACAATGCACTTGAAGGGACTAGCTAATAAGTCATTGTGTGTTTCACTCATTAATAGTTTGCACCCAGTGTAGCTGCAGGGGTAATACAGAGTTCAATTCCGACTGACAGAGAAATGAAGTTCACGTTTCATTCCTTATGCCAAGTGATGACCATTATTATTAGTCTCAGGGAAACTCCTCTTGATGTAGACTTCACTAACTAATGTATGAGAGTCACACAGATTCCTAAATGGGGTGTATGTTCCTTCCAGGAATGGATTTTTGCAGCACCTTTGAATGGATATGGAATAGGTATGTGGACAACAGTTCCTAGCACAATGTGAATTCCGAAGCAACATTTTTAAATTTTAAAAAAAGTGGAAATTAATTTTGGGAAATCTCAGTGCTACTCCAATGTTGCAGTTTCATACTTTTCCTAGGTCCCATGTGAGAGCTCACTTCTGCAATCTAGTGATAGGAACATCTCTTTAATTGATCAGAAAGTCTTTGACTTGCCTCTTCATTCTGGGCTTGATTTTTCATTTTATAATCGTATTAATCCTCCTTCTCCTCAAATACTGACCAACATCACAACAGCAATCCTAAAACTACAGGAAGGCAGGCAACCTCCAAAACAACTGTAATGCTTAAGTTGTCATCTGAGAACATCTGAAATGTTGTTAATATATAGCAGGGGTAGGCAACCTATGGCACATAATGCTGAAGGCGGCATGTGAGCTGATTTTCAGTGGCACTCACACTGCCCAGATCCTGGCCACCAGTCCGGGGGGCTCTGCATTTTAATTTAATTTTAAATGAAGCTTCTTAAACATTTTAAAAACCTTATTTACTTTACATACAGCAATAGTTTAGTTATATATTATAGACTTATAGAAAGAGACCTTCTAAAAACGTTAAAATGTATTACTGGCATGCAAAACCTTAAATCAGAGTGAATAAATGAAGACTTGGCACAGCACTTCTGAAAGGTTGCCAACCCTTGATATATAGTATTGCACTCAGAGACTCCCAGCTGAAATTTAAGGGAAAATGCCAGAAGGAAATATTTATAAGAACTAAATGTAAAATGTTCAGCAGCATCTAATATTTCATTTGACTTAGTAAACTATCTAGTCCCTTTTAGTATTGGATTTGTCAAAATACATTTTCCCTGTAAAATCCCACTTGGGCTCTGGGCTTTGTTAATTTCTAAGCATACGATAAATGATTCTGTATTTTGTCTTTTCAGAAAATGGATGATCCTGAGGAGCCAGATTGAGAATATATTTCCTGTTCACATTTTGTTGATTTTACATATTTTATGTAGGTCACACAGGGCTGCATGTGAAAACAGTGTCCTTTGGAAGCTATGGAAATATTTTTCCATAAATGGCAAAACAGGGCCACTAAAGTGTGCTAAATGTTACATCTTTCTCTCAAAACTAGCAACATTTCTGGTGTCATCATTAATTATCAACCTCTCCAAATTTAGTGGAGTGCTTAGCTTGTTGATGAAATGTTATAAGCCCTTCCTCCTAGCTAAGCAAATAGTTAATTTTGTTCTAAGAGCATTAAACAGTGATTTGTGCCTGACGTCAGATGCAAAGTATCTGTAAGTGAATATAGTTTCCTTTCATAGTAAGCAGGAAACAGACAAATCTATATGGCAGGATCTTTGTTTTTGTTGCTTTACAGGTCAGTGAATGGTATAACTACCCTAGCCACTGGAGTCAATAGATAAAGGTCTTTGTTGTGTGCCAGGAAATAGAGTGTTCTCATACCAGCACTTTTGTGTCACACATTTATTTCAAAGGGGCAATGGTACCTGAAAATGTCATAGGCTTTGAAGATGAGAGATGTCAACTTCTTGTAGTTTTGATAATTAAAGGCTAGAATATGGCCACAAGGGAGCAGGGAATGGGGGGAAAGGAGGCAAAAAGCCATCCTCATCACATGCAGCCAATGTTGTCAACTTGATCTTGCTATGAGAGCTCCTGCAGTGAGGGATAAAATCACCTTACTCTCTATATTTGGGAGAGCTGGCAATATTGTAATTGTTGCATACACATGGCGGAGGGAGCAGGGAAACAGGGGGACTTCAAAAATCCAAAGACAGACTACAAACAACATACAATGTTAAAAAAAAAACCCAAACACCCCCCAACAAAACCCTAATGATTTTAGGGTCAATCTCATGATTTTTTGTAGTCTGACTTTTGACTTTTTAACTTTTGTGGATGGCAATACTGTGCACTTGTGCAAGGGGATGCTGCAATCTTGAATCTAGGTTTTCCAATCATAGTGAACCCGCTGGCTCATTAGTGATACTCTGTCCTCTTAAAGAAAAGGATTGTGTCACAGCCATTGTGAGGGATAGGGGGACCCAGTCCAATATCTGGCCTGTAAAAAGCAGCAGTTCTCAAACTTCATTGCACTGTGACCCCCTTCTGACCCCCAAGCCAACAGAAATTACCACATGACACAGGAGGGGAGACTGAAGCCTGAGCCTGCCCAAATCCCATTGCCTGGGTAGGGTGGACAAAGCTGAAGGATGACCCAACTGCCCTGTGTGCAGGGGCCAAAGCTGAAGTCTAAGGGCTTGAGACCTGGGCAGTAGAGCTCGGGCTTCTGCTTCAACCCCAGGCCCTAGCAAGTCTAACGCCAGCTCTGGTGACCCCATTAAAACAGGGTCATGACCCACTTTGAGGTCCCAATCCACCATTTGAGAACCACTGTGGTAGAGGACTCTGTGATTTTGAGTGAACAGTAAGAGGAAAATAACATCAAGAGGGCACTAGGATCAATCTCAAGTTGAGCGCATGTGAGAAGCAGGTTGTGGAAAGCAACCAGGAAGATGGCTGCATGTGGAAACCCAGGAGTAGCCTGCAAGCAGGAGGCAACTACTAGGGCTGGAAGATGGAAGTACCATGGAGGGGCTCCTTATGGGACTGCAGACCACAGGATTGAACTCTGGCTGATGGGACACTTGAAACAAGGGTGGGAGTGTGGCACAGCAGAAACTAGACCTGAGGAGCATGGTGGGTTACCATTGTGTCGCCTTACTGAACTGGCTCTGGGGAATGATTTAGGAAATACTATATTGCTTTGCTCTTGCAGGTTTCCTCAAGCTTCAGGGCCTAAACTGTTGTCTTACTTCCTTATTTAAACTCTTGAAAATAAGAATGGCAGTCCTGGATTTTATGTAGAGAAGGTTAAAAAAAAGTTCAACAATTTTCTATTGGAAAATGCAGAATTGTCCAAAGTGAAAAAAATTGCAGAAACATGTCGCTTTCGACAATTTTTGATGCAAGATAGTTAAAATGGTGCATTTCAAATTTATCATTGTGTTTCAATAATGTCAAGTCAGTTTTTCAACTTCTTTCATGTTGATAATGTCAAGACATTGTGGAAAGAAAATGTCATTTTGACATTGTGGAAAGAAAATGTTTCAGTGGTTCTGAATGGAAATTTTTCAGAATTTTTATTCCATGGCAAACTTCGAAATTTCAGCTTTTCATTCCAATTCAGAATGAAAACAAATTTCAAAATGTCGGAACTTCCTGCAGAATGGAAATTTCATTTTCCAACCAGCTCTAATTTTCTGTCAGATTCCATTGTTCCAGCGCCAGCTTCATTTTCTCTCACAGCCAGCAGGGCTGCTGGTACCCAACAGAGATTCTCCTTCAGTGATTCTGCCTTGCTGCTGGAGGGTGCTGTGGTACCAGCATTGAGTGCAGGAAGAATGTTTCTTTTTCCTTCTCTGCTCTCCACTCCTGTAGGTAATCAGCCAGCATGGTACTGCTGAGGAAGGAGGAGAAGGCAGCTGGATGCCTCAAGACTTTGCTGGCAGGGAGCTGAAAGGGTCAAACTGAGTAGACAGGGGGAAAAGGGTGAAGAGGCTGGAGGCATGAGGGATCCCCTGGAGCTCCTGTTACCTTGTTTTTCCCCACCAGCCCCTTCCTACTTGACCCCTGTGAATCCCATGGAAATTTGCAGATCATTCTCCAGTTTCTGTCTGGGTCACGCTATCCAATCTGGACACACTTTCTGATAATGGAATAAGCTCTTCCATCTCACTGGAGTGTGTCAGAATAAGTATAGGCTATAATAACTGTATCCACCTTAATATTTTCATCTCTCAATCACTGAATATTGTCCTGAGCAAATGGGAAAATGGGGCCTTAACTAATTTGTTGTGATAAAAGCTAAGCTACCTGGTGGTACAAAGTGCTATTGAGACTTCTTTGTGCCTAGGGTATTTGCAACATTTATTTCCTGCCAGCGCCAGTAAAGACACTTCATCTATTCAATACAAGTTTGTGAGTGGCTGGAATGTAGCACCTAGAGCTTGGAACATTTAGAGTTCTTGCCTTTGAGCTTGTAGTATGCATAGCACGCCACCAAGTACCTACAAGTAACTGGTGTACCACAACTCCCAGGGTACATCTACAATTAGAGCTTGGGGTGTAATTCACAGCTTGAGGAGACATACGCAAGCTCTGGCTGAGTTAGCGTGCTAAAAATAGAGCATAGCCTTGGCAGCAGGAGGGGCTAGCTCCCCCAAGTATGTGCCTAGCATCTTGGATGAGTACACACTTGGTATGGCTAGTGCTTTATGCTCTATCTTTAGCAAGCTGACTTGATCAGAGCTAGTACAGTTGTGTGTCTTTGAGCTGAGAATTATACCCCCAGCTCAAAGTGAAGACACTCCCTCATGAACATCCTGCACTGGAATCTATTATGACCTGATTGGTGAATGGTGTGACTCATAGCTGTGAGTTTATGATACTGCAATTGTATAGGTGAACCACCCCATGGAACTGAGCAGAATATTTATTTAGAAGTTTAGCTATCCTCATGAACATCCTGCACTGGAATCTATTATGACCTGACTGGTGAATGGTGTGACTCATAGCTGTGAGTTTATGGTACTGCAATTGTATAGGTGAACCACCCCATGGAACTGAGCAGAATATTTATTTAGAAGTTTAGCTACAGACTTCTTCTATCAGGCTGTAGAAGGGTTTGGCTGAGGCTCATCCCTCTCCGGGGCAGCAGGGGAGCACACTGCCTCCGTACTTCCAGTTGTTGATGGGGAATAGCCTGGCCATGGGAGTCTCTCGCCGTGGCAGCAGTAGAGGCAAACACAGACAATTATTCACCCCTGGCCCGTGGTCAACGGGCAGTAGTGGGTCCAGAGCTCAGGTCCTCAGGCAGGGGCTGAGCAAACAGCTATATAATCAGCAGGCCCCAGCCCTGGGTTGGAGGGGGGGGGCAACACAGAGTCAATGGCTCAGGCCCTCGGACAGGGGCAGAGCAAATGCAGGTAAACAACCAGCCCAGCTTTTGTCTCAGAAGGGCTTGGGAGAGGGGGTAACTGCCACCCACAAGTTGGGTGGCAGGGGGGGCCGCAGACCCACCCACTCCACTAATCCCAGCCTGGGGCCCTAGCAGTGGCAGAAGGCCTGCTGCTGAGTCAGTGGGGATCCTGTCCGCAACACACTGACACAGGCTCTGGCAGTGCTACAGCCAGACTAGAGTCGACTGCCCCCAGGCTACTTCCTAACTGCCCCTCTAGAGGTACCTGGGTCTGGATGGTGTCCTATAGGGGAGGGGGTCAAACATCATGGGCTCCTCTGGGTAACTGGTGAGGGGTAGGTTTGACAGCTCCTCTGGGCTGTGGTCAGCATCAGGCATTGGTTGGGCAGGCCAGTCTTCGGGTCCACCGCCAGTTGCTGGGGTCTCCCAACCAGGAAGTATACTGCAGGCATCTGGCGCCTCTGGCGACTCCTCCTCCAGTGAGCTTTGGGGTTGGGATTTTATACTTTCTGTCCTGTGTCTTTACCTCTGGGTGACAGGTGCAGGACTCGCTGGCTCCACCCACTTTGGTGTCCAAAGGGGCTCGTCCCTCTTCAGGGTGGCAGGGGACCACACTGCCTCTCTACACACATCCCCCTCAAGTCTGGCTCTGCTCATCAGGGCCAGACTCTTCCATACCTCCCAGGTGGGACAGAAAGTCTGCATTTGCATGGTCCTTACCTGCCCCATGGCAAACAGTAAAAGCATATGGCTGTAGTGCCAGGTACCAGCTCATTATTCTTGCATTATTATTTTTCACTGTGGCCAGCTACTGGAGCGAGGCGTGGTTGGTGACCAATGTGAACGGGCCCCTGTGGAGGTAGTAATGCAGGGCATCACAAGCCCATTTCAACGCAAGGGCCTCCTTCTCTACCATGGCATAGTTCTTCTCCTGCAGAAACAATTTCCGGCTAATATGCAAAACTGAGTGTTCTTCTCCATCAATCTCCTGGGACAGGATGGCCCCAAGTCCTACCTCCAAGGAGTCCATCTGGATGATGAACTCCCAGTGAAAGTCTGGTCTATATAGGACAGGTTTGCGTCAGAGACTCTCTTTGAGTGTCTGAAAGGTGTCTTCACACTCTGGGGTCCAAACCACACACCAGGAGCTGTCTTTGGTCAAAAGCCTGGTTAAGGGGGCTGGAATGGATGTGAATCAGGGAATAAAATGCTGATAGTAGCCAGCAAGTCCCAGGGGAGGTGCTGATCAGCAAGGCTGCCGGTGGGTGGGGAGCTAATGGCGGGGGGTGCTGATGTATTAGATGTGGCTCTTTGGCAATGTATATTGGTAAATTCTGGCTCCTCTCAGGCTCAGGTTGGCCACCTCTGCAATAGCTCAAAGGGGGAAATTTTGTGGAGGGTTGGGACCAGAAGCAAGGACGGGAGTAGCTGATCCCACCGGTGTAGGTTGTCCAGGGGAAACTTGCGCAGCATGTCCTTCAGGGTATGGTTAAACCGTTCAACCAAGCCATCGGTTTGCAGATGGTAGATGGAGGTTCACAGCTGCTTGTTAATCCCCAGCAGGTTGCACACCTGCCGCAGGAGCCAGGAGATGAAGTTGGTACCCTGGTCGGTGAGGATTTCCCAGGGCAGGTCCACACAGGCGAAGACCTTCACAAATTCATCAGCGAATGTTTGGGCAGTGATGCTCCATAGCAGTACTGTTTCAGGGAAGCAGATGGCATAGTCCATGTTGACCAGCACATACTGAAATCCGGCAATGCTTTTCGGAAGGGGGCCCACGAAGTCCATGGTCACTCGCTCGAACAGTGTTTCTATAATGGGCATGGGAATCAACAGGGCTTTGGACATCCATGGGGGAACAGCTAGCTAACATTCTGGACAGGAACTACAATACTTCCTCACCTCCTGGTGCATACCGGGCCAGAAGAACCATGTCAGAATTCGGGTGAGGGTCTTTTCATGGACCAAGTGCCTTGCAACTGGGATGATGTGGGTGAGTTTCATTACAGCTTGTCAGTTACATCGAAGCACGAGAAGTTGGGTCTGGAGCTCTCCAGTGTGGGGGTCTCATTCCGTCAGATAGAGACGGTCACAGCACAACTCTAAATGGGGCCACCGCTTTGCCTGGGACTGATTGATCAGGGTCCCATCAACAGCCGCTAGTTGCTCATATGCTCGATTGAGGGTGGAGTCCTCCCTTTGGTCCTGGCAAAAGTCAGTGCTTAGCATGGGTTTGACGTCAGGCCACAGTGGGGAGGGGGTCCTCGGGCTCTTCTCTCTGTCCGCTGGGGTCTGGTTCCTCCCTCTCCTCAGAGCAGGTCTTGGGCAGCCCCCTTCCAATGCTGGAGTGACCCTAGGGCCTTTCTCAGCATTTGAATGAAGGATCTCTGGGAACTCAGGCCAATTGCATCCCAGGATCACTGGCTAGGCTAGTCGAGGAGCGCAGCCAACCACCATCAGCCGCATGACCCCATCCACGGTTAGCTGGACTCAGGCACTGGGGTAGGGCCGTACATCATTGTGGATGCATTGCAGCCAAATCATTCCCAGGTTTGGGTCAGCTGGGAGGCCTAAGCTTTGGCGGATTAGCATCTAGCCACAGCCTGAATCAACCAGGGCCAGGGTCGGGCAATCACT
Source organism: Chelonoidis abingdonii (assembly GCF_003597395.2). NCBI lineage: Eukaryota > Metazoa > Chordata > Testudines > Testudinidae > Chelonoidis > Chelonoidis abingdonii. The sequence continues at coordinate 40,481,091 of NC_133772.1, forward strand.
GTCAACTACTGGCACTGTAATCTTGGTGGAGTGCGGCTGTTGGGCACAGGTTTCTCCCGCTCAAACATGACTGAAGCTGCAGTCCATCTCAGTGCAGTCACGTTACAGATGTCCGTATTTCCTGCAGGAGAAACAGGGTCCGAGCTCTGGACGTCCAGGCTGGGCAGACGTTCTTGGAGGGGGGCTTTGGTTGGTCCCCCTGGCCTCTGGCTCAGGAGTCCCTGGGGCTTGTTGAACTGACACCTCTGGACATTTGGAAGGGTCTCGCAGTTTGGTCCAGGTGCTCCCCTTCTTCTCTAGGTTAGGGTGCTTGGGCCCTAGTGGGTGGGCTCGACTTCAGTCGTGAGAAAATCCTCTATTAGAGTGACGGTGGTGGCCAGCGTTGCAGGCTGATGGTGGAAGACCCAGGCCCATCCTTGCAGTGGGAGGTTTTGGATGAATTTTTCCATAATAACTTGCTCAGTGAGTTCATCTGGGGTTCACCTCTCGGGCTGTAGCCACTGCTTGCACGCCTCCCTTAGGTCCTGGGCCACCAACCGAGGATGGGTGTGCATTGGGTAGGTCAAAATCCAGAACAGCTGCCGGAAGGTTTCCGGGCTGATGTCCAAGGCATCTAGGATTGCCACCTTTACGCAGGTGTAGTCCCATGCCTCCTCTGTGGATAGTCCATGGTACACAGTTTGGATGGTCCCGGTCAGATATGGGGCCAGGAGGGTGGCCCATTGGTCTCAGACCCCCCCTACAACTAATGTCACCCTCTCAAAGGTCATGAGGAAGGCCTCGGGGTCATCAATTGGAGCCCATCTTGGCAGTTGGACCAGTGGGGCTATGCTGGATGGCCCAGCAGCATCTCCCGGCTGGGGTCCCGCAGGATGGGGGAGCAGAGTCACCAGCTGCTGCAGGCATTGTTGCTGGTGGTCCAAAATTAGCTGTGACTGCTGTGCCCCTAACTGCTTGACCAGCTGCTGCTATTGCAGCTGGGTTGCCTGCTACTGCTGCTGCCTCTCAGCCAGGAACTTAATGAGCTTGTCCTTATCCATGGTCGTCCTGGGCATGTTCCTCCTCAGAACCCTTCTCACAGGGATTGGGGGACCGTTTCCCTCATTCTCCACCAAGTGTAGAGGGGTTTGGCCAAGGCTTGTCCCTCTCCGGGGCAGCAGGGGACCACACCACCTGGGTACTTCCTTCCAGTAGTTGACAGGAAATTAGCTTAGCCAGGGGAGACTCATGCCATGGCAGCAGTAGGGACAAACACAGACAGTTATTCACGCCCGGCCCATGGTCGATGGGCAACAGTGAATCCAGAGCTAAGGTCCTCTGACAGGGGCTGAGAAAACAGTTATATAATTAGTAGGTCCCGGCCCTGGGTCGGGGCGGGGCAATACAGAGTCAATGGCTCAGGCCTTTGAACAGGGGATGAGCAAATGCAGGTAAACAACCAGCCCAGGATCTCGGCTCAGAGGGGCCTACGAGAGGGGGAGACTGCCACCCACGAGTTGGGTGGCAGGGGGGCTGCAGACCCACCCACTCCACTGCATCCCAGCCTGGGACCCTAGCAAAGGCAGAAGGCCTTCTGCTGAGTCAGTGGGGATCCTGGTCGCAACACACTGACATAGGCTCTGACATAGGCTACAGCCAGATTAGGGTTGGCTGCCCCTGGGCTACTTCCTAACTCCCCCTCTAGACGTACCTGGATCTGGATCGTGTCCTCCGGGGGGTCAAGCGCCATGGGATCCTCAGGGTAACTGGTGAGGGGTAGGTTTGGCAGCTCCACTGGGTAACTGGTGAGGGGCAGGCTTGACAGTCCTCCGGGCTCTGGTCAACGTCACACGTTGGTTGGGCGAGACCGTCTTTGGGTCCGCCACCAGTTGCCAGGGTCTCCCAACCGGGAGCTAGGCCGAAGGCATTTGGCCTCTCCGGCGGCTGCTCCTCCAGTGAGCTCTGGGGCTTGGCTTTTATTCTTCCTGTCCTGCACCTTGAACTCTAGGGGGCAGGCGCAGGACTCACTGGCTCCGCCCACTTTGGTGTTGAGAGGGGCTTGTCCCTCTCTGAGGTGGCAGGGGACCACACTGCCTCGCTATGCAAGCAAACCATTTTTGTTGGTACCTTAAGCAGATGCTTAAACATGTTTCACTGTAATGCAATTAAATATAAAAGGGGCACAAGAGGGTGAACTATGTTATCCTACAGTAACCTTCAGAAATAATAAAAAATAAACTAATACCCAGGGGTGAACATGGCTACAACAACACTTGCATACAAAAAATAGACATTGTCAATTTCTATTGCAACCCCACGCTGTTTTATAATCACAATAAAATGCTTTCAAGTGTTTGCATTTTCACTTCTTGGATTGGTGGAAACAATTGATATTCAGCCTCATGCAATTGTATACACATGAAGTTACAACTGTAGGACAATATAGTTCACCCTTTTGCGCTCCTTTTCTATTTAACTGCATTACAGTGAAACCTGTTCAAGTGTTTGCTTACGGTATCAACAAAAGTGGTTTGCCTGAAAGATCAATTGTTTGCCTGATTGTTTGTCTGTAGATAAAAGCTGAATTAAATTATTTTGGAAACTTTGGAGCTATTTGAAATTAGATGCTTATGGTTCTTACTGAAGGTTTTTCTGTAGGCATTTCTATTTATTGCTTTATGTTTCTTCCATATTTGTAAAGGTGTAAAGAAAAATATCTTCCCTCATAGATTCCTGGTGCCCTATATTTCTGATAAGGAGTTATTTGCAAGAGCTCCTCAGACCCACCCAAACTCTTAATTTTTCTTTCTTATTACATTTGACCTAGGCATTTTATTATGATCTTTCTCAGCTGTAAATCCTCTTCTGTGCCTTTGACCACAGCACTGAAACTGGAGGATTGGGGATAAGAGCATGTGCTTTGGGGCGATTGGTAAATGAAGCATCTAACATATTGTGGAGCAGGTCACTGAAGTGCTGGTAATTGGGACATCAGTGCCTGAGATATAATGGTTATCTTTGAAAAGTGCAAAACTCATTCTTACTAGAACAGGACAATTTCTTGTAACAGATCAAGAATTCACAGATCATATAGATAATCTGTAAAAATGTCTCCATACTCTTCAGTGGCATCAGCCACTACAAATGTGATTAAAAATCAGAGCTATAAAATGAAAATATTATCTTAACTTTAAGTATAGTGTCTCTTCTGCAACATTGGATTATAAATTCTTCAAATCAGGAGCTATCATTTACTACATGTTTATCCAGTGTTTAGCACAATGGGGCCCAAACTTTGTGGACATCCAGCAAAGGTAGGATTTTCAAAAGTTCTTGGTGTTGACCAAGCAGGTCCAGCTAACTTGCATCCAAGAGTTTGAAGTGAGCTGGCCGAGGAGTTTGCAGGCCAAAGACTGTAAGAAAGCTAGTGCTGTGCCAATTTTAACAAAAGGATAAATGTGGTGAGCTGGGTAATTACTGGACTGTCATCCTGATATCAATCCCAGGCAAAATAATGGAAGAGCTGACATGGACTTGATCAGTAAAGAATCAAAGAAGGATGATATCAATAATGCCAATGAACATGGGTTTATGGAAAATAGATCCTGTCAAACTAACCTGATATTTTTTGATGAGATTCCAAGTTTAGTTAATAAAGATAATAGTGATGATGTAATATATTTAGATTTTTGTCTTTGTATCGCATAATATTCTTATTTAAAAACTATAGTAATACAGAATTAGCATGGGACACATTAAACTAGCTAATTGACAGGTCACAAAATATAATTGCAAATTGGAATCATTACTGAGTGGGAGTGTTTCAAATGGCATCCTGCAGGGATCGGTTGTATGTCCTATGCTATTTAACATTTTTACCAATGACCTGAAAGAAAACATGAAATCATTACTGGTAAAGTTTGTTGTGGGAATGGTCAATAATGAGGAGGACAGGTCACTTATACAGAGTGACCTGGATTGCTTAGTAAGGTAGGTACAAGAAATGTTTAATATGGCCAAATGTAAAGTAATTACATGTAGGGAAAATGTAGAGTATAGGAGACTAGATTCTGAAAAGCAATGACACTGCATGTCACAGTGGATCATCAGCTGAACATGAGCTCTGGGTGCTATGCGAACCTTGGATATATGAACAGGAATATCAAATAGGGTATGGGGGTTACATTAACTCTGTATTTGGCACTGGTGCAACCCCTATGATACTGCAGTCATATGTCAAGTTCTGGTGTCCACAATTTGAGAAAGATGCTGATAAACTTAGAGAGGGTTCAGAAAAGAGTCCCAAGAATGATTAAAGGATTGGAAACCATGTCTTATAGTAAAAGACTCAAGGAACTCATTCTATTTAGCTTATTAAAGAGAAGGTTAAGGGTTGACTTGATCACAGTTTATAAGTGCCTACACAGGGACTAAGATTTTGATTATGAGCTCTTCAATCTAGCAGATGAAGGTATAACAAAATCTGATTGCTGGACATGGAAGCTAGACAAATTCAAACTGAAATAAGGTGCAAATGTTTAACAATGAGGATAATAACCATAGCAAAAAATTATGCAGTCTTTTGGTGGATTCTCCATCACTTACCATTTTTAAATCAAGACTGGCTATTTTTCTGAAAGATATGCTCTGATTTAAACAGGAATTAATTTAGGGAAGTTCTATAGCCTGTGTTGTGCAGGTGGTCAGACTGGATGATCACAGTGGTCCCTTCTGGCTTTATAATCTTGGAGCTCTGCTCCCGTTAAAGTTAATGGAAAAACTCCCATGGGCTTCGGTGGGGATCAAATTAGATCAGCGCTAAACACTTTTGAAATATTGCACACTAAATTTTAATAATTAATAATAATAATAATAAATGTTATAATACATGTACATTAGAAATTTAGAGATTACAGAAGTATTTAATATAACACTAAGAAATATATTGTAGGGATCAGGCCTGCATTTGTAGGAAGATAAAGGACCTAATTTGTTTTTCCATTTCTAATTTACATGCTTCTATGATTTATTATTATCTCACTGTACCATTTTCATTGTCATTTCATTTTAACACTCTAATCACAATAAAACATATTGTACAATGGGATGTGGAGCAGCTCAGAACAAAAGCACCATTGTCAGACCTCTGTGACTGGTTCTGATGGATATATGATGGACATGGAGTTACCATGTAACCATGCATGAAAAAGGGTCTATTTCAAATTGAAGTTAAAAAAGAGTTACCTTGCATGATGCTTCTTTGCATTCATAGAGCTGCAATAAGGAAATGGCTTGCAAACCGGAGCTTAGTTAGTCTACAACAGGAACTCACTATAAATCAACAAAGCTTAAGGGAAATTAGGTGCGGATTACACCTTTGTCACCTCATAAACATTTATCTGTTCGTGGCAAGCAGCTGTCGTCAACTCCTTCAAGGCAGACTGAAACATTTATTGTTTGTTCCTTTAAGAAACTAGGTGGTGACTGGCGCATTATAGATTTCCTTACCCCGCCTGTTTACTTCAGGTTATAAAACTTTTTTAATAAGACTTCTGTACTTAACTCTATCATAGAAAGACATGCCATTTTCCAGATCTGAGTGGTCTTGGAGACATTTTAAAATATTGAAGCAATTCAGATCCAAGAGTAAACTAATATCGCATCTGATGATGCATCAAAAATGTGGATATTTACATGAACCATTTGAGGTTTCATGAAATTACAGTTTCTCTGACAATATTCCTTATCAAAGAACATTTGTTCCTTTCTGTGTCCAATCCCAAAACAAGCCATACCTCTGTTGTCTTAGGACACCAGATTTCAAAGTTAATTTCAAGTTCAAGAAGAGGGTCCCCACCACTGTCCTGCCATTTTGTCAAGATCTTTTTGAGTGGGGGCTCAGTGTATGGAAATTTTGAACCTGTGATCTAATTATATAATATTTGCTGTTGCTTCTAGCTTTCTAAAAAAATCTGCTTAGGTTTAAATTTTGTCATGTTTATTATTCTTAGCTTAAACGTGAAAATTTTAAGTAAATTTGGTAAATGTCCTTTTTGATTATGTTTGAGAGTATTTTACTAAAAGGGGATACTTATAAACTGGCATCCCCAGGGGAAGGCAGAGTTAAGGCTGTGGTGTGAGGGCTGTGTAGTAGGATAGTTGTAGTAGCGGTAAGTTGTGTGCCTATGAATGGAGGAACTGAAGGTATATACTGCTAGATGGTGCAACTTTTTATTTCTTTGCTTTTGTGGATTTGTGTTAGGTATGTTGTGTGTATATTACCCTTAATTGTTTCATAACAAAAATTTTGTGTATTTATATAGAAATTTTGTTCAGAAATAATGAAGTTAAAATCAAGAATGGAAATCATGAGCTCTGTATGTACAGTATAAAAACAACAAGGAGTCTGGTGGCACCTTAAAGACTAACAGATTTATTTGGGCATAAGCTTTTGTTGGTAAAAAACCCACTTCTTCAGATGAATGAAGTGTAAGTTACAGATGCAGGCATTATTATACTGACACACGAAGAGAAGGGAGTTACCTTACAAGTGGAGAACCAGTGTTGACAGGGTCAATTCAATCAGGGTGAATGTAGTCCACTCCCAATAATTGATGAGGAAGTGTCAATACCAGGAGAGGAAAAGTTGCTTTTGTAGTGAGCCAGCCACTTCCAGTCCCTATGCAAGCCCAAATTAATGGTATTAAATTTGCAAATGAATTTTAGTTCTGCAGTTTCTCTTTGAAGTCTGTTTTTGAAAGTTTTTTGTTCAAGTATGGCTACTTTTAAATCTGTTATAGAATGACCAGGGAGACTGAAGTGTTCTCCTACTGGCTTTTGTATATTACCATTCCTGATGTCTGATTTGTGTCCATTTAGTCTTTTACCTAGAGACTGTTCAGTTTGGCCAGTGTACATGGCAGAGGGGCATTGCTGTCACATGATGGCATATATCACATTAGTAGATGTGCAGTTGAATGAGCCCCTGATGATGTGGCTCCTGTGTTTGGGGCCTCTCGTGTCCCTAGAGTAGATATGAGGATAGAGTAGGCAACGGGGTTTGTTACAGACATTAGTTCCTGGGTTAGTGGTTCTGTGGTGTGGTGAGTATTTGCTTCAGGTTGGGGGGCTGTCTGTAAGTGAGGACTGACCTGCCTCCTAAGGTCTGTGAGGGTGAGAGATTGTTTTCCAGGATAGGTTGTAGATCGTTGATGATGTGCTGGAGAGGTTTTAGCTGACAGCTGTATGTGATGGCCAGTGATGTTCTGTTATTTTCCTTGTTGTGATTGTCCTGTAATAGGTGACTTCTGGGTACCTGTCTTGCTCTGTCAATCTGTATCCTCACTTCCCCAGGTGGGCATTGTAGTTTTAAGAATGCTTGATAAAGATGTTGTAGGTGCTTGTCTCTGTCTGAGGGATTGGAGCAAATTCGGTTGTATCTTATGTCTTGGCTGTAGACAATGGATCATGTGATGTGTCCTGGATGGAAACTGGAGACATACAGGTAAGTATAGCAGTCAGTAGGTGTCCAGAATCGGGTGGTGTTTATGTTACCATCACTTATTTGCACTATAGTATCCAGGAAGTGGATCTCTTGTGTGGACTGATCCAGGCTGAGGTTGATGGTGGGGTGGAAATTGTTGAAATCCGTGCAGAATTCTTCAAGGGCCTCCAAGGAAAATAACAGAACACCACTGGCCATTATGTACAGCCCCCCAGCTAAAACCTCTCCATATCTTGAATAGGGACTGGGAGTGGCTGGCTCACTACAAAAACAACTTTCCCTCTCCTGGTATTGACACCTCCTCACCAATTATTGGGAGTGGACTATATCCACCCTGATTGAATTGGCCCTGTCATCACTGGTTCTCCACCTTGTAAGGTAACTCCCTTTTCTTCATGTGTCAATATAATAATGCATTCATCTGTAATTTTCACTCCATGCATCTGAAGAAGTGGGTTTTTTACCCACAGAAGCTTATGCCCAAATAAATCTATTAACCTTTAAGGTGCCACCAGACTCCTCCTTGTTTTTGTGGATACAGACTAACATGGCTACCCCCTGATACTGTACAGTATGTGAGTATGTGAGTCTCCACTATTTTTTAACACTGTTCTGAAAATGATTGTCGTGTTATGTAGGTACACACATCTACATATATTTGGAGGACTGCATTCTGAAACACAAGATATGATAGAAGCTGTATGTTTGAAGCTCTCGTATATCCACAGAACACGTAGAATACAAGTAGCGGCAGTTCAAGCTTCTCCTCCTCACCTCACCATTGTATCTCAGTCCTGAGATAGTGGAACCAATTCTAGGATTGAAAGGGCAACCTCAGTTTCCACACCCATTTAATCCTTGATATCTCTACTGAAACAAACACAAGAGTATCAATTAATGCTAGCTGTGATTATGATTTTACTGAGCTGGACATTTGTCTACTAAGAATTGTACTGAAAACTCCATGTAGATGTCACATAGACCACTAAAACGTCAATATACAATAATGAATTTTGGTCACTGCCATGATCTGGGTTTGATCTGAACGGGTAACCTAGATATGAAAAGTCTCCAGATCACATTAACAGTCCTTTAGAAATCTAGCTCTTCCTGTATAAATGCATTGTAAGCTGTTTGATCCACATAGTCCTTATGTGCAACCTTCTCAGCCATCTCTCTTTTTAACCTTTCCTCTTGTCGTGCCTTACTTTTATGTACAATCATTAGAAAGACTGACAGACTTACTGAGCTTCTTTCTTTGCTAGGTGTATGTGGGTTAATACTTGTTTCCCTGTCTTTTAGATGGCATAACAGCAGGAGGTTTAGCTCCTTTTTTCCCTCCACTGAACCCTCTACTACTACCCTAGTTGCCGTATTCTAATTTTGTATGCCCTGTAGAATACAATGAACGCTAGGGGCTTGTCTACACTATCACGTGGATAGCGTAGCTGAAGTTGACATACTTATATCTACTTACCGTGGTGTCTTCACTGTGGTAAGTTGACAGCTGATGCTCTCCTGTTGACTCCACTTGTGCTCCTCATTCTGGTGGAGTACTGGAGTTGACGGGAGAGCGCTCAGTGGTTGATTCATCGTGTCTATACAAGACGCGAAAATTAAACCCCGCTGGATTGATTGTTGCCTGCCGATTCAGCAGGTAGTGTAGACAAGCCCTAGGTTATACAATCCAGAGTATATGAAATTTGAACATAATGTACAGTCTGTAGTGCATACATACATAAAAGCAGGTACAGTGGTTATTAATTTTAAAAATAAAAATGTACCAATAATTACCACACCATGGCAGGTTTCAGAGTGGTAGCTGTGTTATCTGTATCAGCAAAAAGAACAAGGAATACTTGTGACACCTTAGAGACTAACAAATTTATTTGGGCATAAGCTTTCGTGGGCTAAAACCCACTTCATCAGATGCATGCAGTGGAAAATACAGTAGGAAGATATATATACATAGAGAACATGAAAAAAATGGGTATTGCCATACCAACTGTAATGAGAGAATTAATTAAGGTGAGCTATTAGGTGATCCATTATCAGCAGGAGAAAAAAAAACTTTTGTAGTGATAATCAGGTGGCCCATTTCCAACTGTTGACAAGTAGGTGTGAGTAATAGTAGGGGGAAAAATTAGCATGGGGAAACAGTTTTTACTTTGTGTAATGACCCATCCACTCCCATCCACTGTATTTTCCACTGCATGCATCTGATGAAGTGGGTTTTAGCCCACGAAAGCTTATACTCAAAAAAATTTGTTAGTCTCTAAGGTGCCACAACTACTCCTTGTTCTTTTTATCACACTATGATATCTCGTTCACCACAGTTCTACAGTTTACAGGACAGTACTTTGTTGTCCTGGACAACACAACATATTAACTAATTATACGTGTTGTTTTTCTTAGTGGCAATCACAGTATACTTACTGAATGTGTTATTTAACTCTCTTCATAATAGAGACCACACTGTGAAGGTCACCTATAATTTTGGGCACCTCAAAACAAGAAAGAGATCCATGAAAATGGAGGAAATTAAGAAAAGAGAAAAATAATTAAGGTTCTGGAGGGATTAATTAAAAATTTTAAAGAGGTACATCTATGTAGCTTAGATAGATGACAACTGAGGCGGATTTGACAATCAAAATATTTCTGGGGTCCAGGAGTAATGGAATGAAATTGCAGAAAGGAAAATTCTGGCTGTATATGTGAATATTATGTGGAAGAGTCACCTAATGGAAGCTCCATCACTTGAATCAGTTAGAAATAGACTGGGAAAAGTAGAAAATACACTGTAGGAAGAAATCTTGCAATTGCAGAGGGAATAAATAAATGTCTTCTAACTCTTATTTGTTTGAATGCAAGCAATTTCTTTCAATCACATTTATATCTTTATGTTCATCACAATCAGTATTCAGATCTCCCTGGGAACAGTTGCATAACTAGTAGCATATTGTTTTTTCTTGATGCATTCCAGTGGTCACATTTATTTGCTTTTTCCGATGTGTTGAAATAACTTTTACAATATGAGAACAACATATTGTTAGTTCTATAAAGATACAGTGTACGTAGGCAGATGAGTTCATAGGAAGGTATGTTTAAAGTAGCAAGGAAATAGAGGTGAAAAGGCAAATCTTTCTCATCAGGAAATAAATTACATAAGGGAAGTCCTCTGAGTACCTATTAATTATGTAAAGTCCACTCACTATGAAACTGATATGAAGAGAGATGGCCGCAGTTGTTAAGCTTTCAATTTAATTTACTTAGATAGTGGTCTTATACAAGGCTGGATTAACTCTCAAGTGTGGATGCTAAACATGGGGTGCCTTTCCCTTCTCTCATATAATTGCTAGAAGTGGGATTGGTGGTTTTGCCAGCTGTTGGCATTTTCTTCAGGGCAGGAGGAAGGACTGTATTAAATCTAGGCACAGACCTGGATCTTTTTTTTAGGGATGATGCCATGTCCTGAGTTGGGAAATTGAGGATGGGAGGGGTGACAACCATGTGGGGAAGGCAAGAAGTCAGACAAGAGAGAGAGCCAACATGGAGGGGAGTGTGAGGAAAGGAGTGAGACAGACAATATGGTGGAGAAGTGGGAAGAAATGGGAGGGAGGGAGAAATTTAACAAGGAACACTGTGATAATGTGTCCTGGAACACCCAGTTTGTCCCCAAAGTTTGTGCTTTGTCTCCATTTTTATATGAACCCTTGAAGACTCATCACTTGAAAATGTTCCATCAGCCAGCTGAGCTTCTGAAATTAACAGTGGGTTAGGAGTGTATGTGCCTGAAGGACCACTGCTCCACCAGGCCTGTCATAGGTTGCAGCCTGCTTTCCTCTCACTGACCTTCTAGTAGAGCTGATTTAAAAAATTCCATAAAAACTGATGTTTTTGCTAAAATCTTTTGCTGAAAAATTGAAAATTCCCATGAAAAGAAGACACTTTTTGTGAAATTTTTTCAGTTAATCAAGCTGCAGTTTTCCTTAAAAAAAAAAAGAACAATTTTGAACAGAAAATATTTGACCAAACTTCTCATCGCATCTGTCATTAGACAGAGCTTTCACTGCAATTCTGCTCTCCTGCAGATGCCATACCATGACAAGCATGGAGCCCGCTTAGATCACCGTGGCAGTTATGAGCATTGTAAACACCTTGTGCATTATCCTGCAGTATGTTCAGAACCAGAACCTGCAAAAGCAGGTGAGGAGGCGATGGCAGCACAGTGACAAGAATGATGAGGACACGGAAACAGACTTCTCTCAAAGCACGGACCCTGGCAATTTGGACATCCTGGTGGCAATGGGGCAGGCTTATGTCATGGAATGCTGATTCTGGGCCCAGGAAACAAGCACTGACTGGTGGGACCGCATAGTGTTGCAGGTCTCGGATGATTCCCAGTGGCTGCGAAACTTTTGCATGTGTAAGGGCACTTTCATGGAACTTTGTGACTTGCTTTCCCCTGCCCAGAAGTGCAAGAATATCAAGATGAGAGCAGCCCTCACAGTTCACAAGCGAGAGGCAATAGCCCTCTAGAAGCTTTCAATGCCACACAGCTACTGGATAGTTGGTAATCAATTTGGAGTGGGCAAATCTACTGTGGGGGCTGCTGTGATCCAAGTAGCCAATGCAATCACTGAGCTGCTGCTATCAAGAGTAGTGACTCTGGGAAATGTGCAGGTCATAATGGATGGCTTTGCTGCAATGGGATTCCCTAACTCTGGAGGGGTGATAGACAGAACATATATCCCTATGTTGGGACTGGACCACCTTGGCAGCCAGTACATAAACCGAAAGGGGTACTTTTCAGTGGTGCTGCAAGCACTGGTGGATCACAAGGGATTTTCACAACGTCAGCGTGGGATGGCCGGGAAAGATAATGACACTTGCATCTTCAGGACTCTGGTCTGTCGAATAGCTGCAGCAAGGACTTACTTTCCAGACCAGAAATAACCGTTGGGGTGTTGAAATGCCTATAGTTATCCTTGAGGACCCAGCCTACTCCTTAATGCCATGGCTCATGAAGCCATACATAGGCACCCTGGACAGTAGTCAGGAACTGTTAAACTATAGGTGAGCAAGTGCAGAATGGTGGTAGAATGTGCATTTGTACATTTAAAAGTGCGCTGGCACAGTTTACTGACTAGTTTAGACCTCAGTGAAACTAATATTCCCATTGTTATTACTGCTTGCTGTGCACTCCACAATCTCTGTGAGAGTAAGAGGGAGACATTTTTGGTGGGTGGGAGGTTGAGGCAAATCTCTTGGACGCTGATTACACTGCTCTACAGCCAAAATGCTTCTGAAATAAATGTAGTCAAACTTTACTAATTCTGGTCACTGAGACAAAAATGATGCTTAAAATTGTTGATTGACTCTAGTCTAGCTGTTGGCTCCAGACTACAGCAGTGGAATCCCTGGCAAGTGATGTTAGGGTTTCCATGTTCCATGACTGTAAAAGGATCTTGTCCATTCTTCTTCATGGAAGGTGATCTTGTAGCCTGCAACAACATCGATGGTGTGATGGCAGCCTCAACATCGTTCACCATCCAAATGAGTGGAGACTGTTCATTGATTCATCGAAGACGAGTCTTAAAGCTGTTTTGCTGCATAATGCAATGTTTTGCATCATTCCAGTGGGTCAGCAATCCATATGGAAGAACCTATGACAACATGAAACAACTTTTGAGGAGCATAAACTATGACCAACATCAGTGGCAGCTTTGTGGTGATTTGAAGGTTGTTGCTCTCTTGCTTGGTCTGCAGACTGGATCACAAAGTACTGCTGTTTTCTCTGCGAATGGAATAGTCATGCAAGAGATTCCATACATCAAGAAAGAATGGCCACTCCAACAGTCATTGGAGCCTGGGAGGAAAAGTGTTCAGCATCCACCACTTGTTGAATCAAGAAGATTTTGTTACCACCCTACATATCAAACTGGGTCTGATGAAGAACTTTGTCAAGGCCATTGACAAAACACAAGCAGCTTTCAGTATCTCCATGGAAAATTTCCAAGGTTAAGTGAAGCTAAGATAAAGGAAGGTGTGTTTGTTGGTCCTCAGATTCGTGAACTTCTTCGAGATGATGCATTTGACCACACACTGCGTGGAGAAAAGACGCATGGAAAGCCTTCCAATTAGTGGCAATAAATTTTCTCGGAAACAACAAGGCAGAAAACTACAGGTTGTTGGTGGAAAACCTCCTCAAGGCATACAAAAGCCTTGGTTGCAACATGTCACTAAAGATACATTTTTGCACTCTCATCTAGATTTTTTTCCACCGAACTGCGGAGCAGTGAGCGACGAGCCACGGTGAGCGATTTCACCAGGACATTGCAACAATGGAGAAACGTCTATCAGGGCAAGATGGGCCCATCAATGCTTGCAGACTATTGCTGGACAGTGACAAGAGTGCTCCATTTAATGAATACACGAGACAAGCCAAGAAGCGCCGAGTAGACACTGAATAGGACTAAACTATGTACATAATAGTTTTTTTGCCTTTTGTTTTATAATAAATTTTATTTATATAACCCTTTTGCTGATTTTTTAAAGTGTTACATAAACACGACAGGTGAAATATTATCATGTAAAGCAACCATAAACACATGAAAAGACCTAGGTTTCCAATTTATGATTAAAACTCTACTACTTACACAATATACATAGACATAAAAGTAAACTTAAATATCTTAGAAACAGTAGCCAATCAGTTGTTTTAATTGTCATATTTGAATTCAGCACATCAAAATACATAATAAATACCACATTTTATCTCTGAAGCAGATGACTTCTCAAAAATTGTAGACCAGTGTTACGTGCAGCCAGACACCAGGGCTATTAGAAGAGCACATCAGGGCGCACTGCGCATCAGAGAAGCTTTGAAAACCAGTTTCATAACTGTCTAGGCTACGGTGTGAAAGTTCTGTTTGTTTCTCCTTGATGTAAACCCGCCCCCTTGGTTCACTCTACTTCCCTGTAACTCAACTGACCTCCCTACTTTGATCACCATTTTCAGAGGCAATAAAGTGATTGTTGTTTCAAATTCATGCATTTTTTAATTTATCACACAAATAGGAGGATAAGTGCCAAGATAGCTCAGGAGGGGTGGGGGAAGAGGGAAGCACCAGGTGGGGTGGAGGAGGAGGGAAAGCCAAGGCCACACTACACTTCATAACTTATTGAATACCAGCCTTCTGATGCTTGGGCAGTCCTCTGGGATAGAGTGCTTGGGTGCCTGGAGCTCCCTTCCCTCCTCCGCATTCTTGGGCATCTGGGTGAGGAGGCTATGGAACTTGGGGAGGAGGGCAGTCAGTTACACAGGGGCTGCAGTGGCGATCTGTGCTCCTGCTGCCTTTCCTGCAGCTCAGCTATACGCTAGAGCATATCAGTTTGATCCTCCAGTAGCCTTAGCAGTACATCCTGCCTCCTCTCATCAAGCTGCCACCACCTATCATCTTGCTTCCGCCACCTGTCCTCTCTGTGTCCCTCCTGTCCTCGTGTTCATTTTATGCTTTCCTGTACTCTGATGTTGTCTGCCTTCTCGCATTTTGCTGAGCTCTTTCAGTGCGGGAGGACTGCATGAGCTCAGAGAACATTTAATCGTGAGTGCATTTATTTTGCTTTCTTATCTGCGCTAGCCTCTGGGACGGAGATGATGGGGGAGCATTTGCAGCTGTGGGAGGAAAAAAAGGGAGAGTAGTATTTAAAAAGACACATTTTAGAGAACAATGGGTGGACTCTTTCACGGTGAACCAAGCTGTTAACATTACATAGCACATGTGCTTTTGGTACATGGTCACATTTTGCCTCTTATATTGAGGGCCTGCCAGTTTGGTGTGAGAGATTGCACATGTAGGGCCGGGCAACAGAATTTGGCTTGCAGGAAGCCATGGTAAGCCACGGTCTTTTGGCTTCTTTAACTTTCATAACATGTGGAAATGAATGTCCCTTTAATAAAATTCCCCTATTTCAACCAGGTGACCACGAATGATATCACTCACCTGAGGATAATACAGCGAGATAAAGAACGGATGTTGCTTGAGTGCATTCCAGTAGCTATACTGCCTGCAAATGCATCCCAAGTCTTCAGGACAAATTAGTCATTAAACACGCTTGCTTTTAAACCATGTATTATATTTACAAAGGTACATTCACCAGAGGTGCCTCCTCTGCCGTCAAGTTCTGGGAGCCTGCCTTGGGTGGGTTGGGAGGGTATTGTCTCCAGGGTGATAAACAGTTCCTGGCTGTCGGGGAGAACGGTTTCTCCGCTTGCCTGCTGTGCGCTACCCTCCTCCTCCTCATCTTCCTCATCCCCCAAATCCTCATCCCTGTTGCGTGAGACTACCCCCTTTGCAGGAGTCTACAAATAGGGGTGGGGTAGTGGTGGGGGCACCCCCTAGAACTGCATGCAGCTCATCATAGAAGCAGCATGTCTGGGAGTCTGACCTGGAGTGGCCATTTGCCTCTTTGGTTTTTTGGTAGGCTTGTCTGAGCTCCTTAAGTTTCATGCGGCACTGCTGCAGGTCCCTGTTATAGCCTCTGTCCTTCATGCCCTTGGAGATTTTTTCAAATATTTTGGCATTTTGTCTTTTGGAACAGAGTTCTGATAGCATAGATTCATCTCTCCATACAGTGATCAGATCCAATATCTCCCTTTTGGTCCATGCTGGAGATCTTTTGCGATTCTGGGACTCCATGGTCACTTCTGCTGATGAGCTCTGCATGGTCACCTGTGCTGATCAGCTTGCCACGCTGGCCAAACAGGAAATGAAATTCAAAAGTTCCTGGGGCTTTTCCTATCTATCTGGCCAGTGCATCTGAGTTGAGAGTGCTGTCCAGAGCAGTCACAATGGCACACTCTGGGATAGCTCCCAGAGCCACTATGACTGAATTGCATCCAACCCACCCCAAATTCGACCCGGCGATGTCAATTTCAGCACTAATCCCTTCGTCGTGGAGGAGTACAGAAATCGATTTTAAGAGCCTTTAAGTTGACAAAAATGGCTTCATAGTGTGGATGGGTGCAGGGTTAAATCGATCGAATTCTGCTAAATTCGATCTAAACTTGTAGTGTAGACCAAGGCTCAGACACATTCAATCTCCCTCACAGAGGGGCCATCATGGCATGAATAAATATCTTAATACTCCATTCCAGAACTCTTCACCTGTAATTATTGAGCCCAAATGTCACTGTGACTAGTGTTTTAAGAGTAGACATGCAAACTAAGTACTGGTAAAACTGGACTTGGGCAGGGAGAATGGGCTGTCTCTTCAGGAAATACATCTGCAGCCAGCATAGGTCATTGTAATTATGTTAATAGATTCTTGCTGGAGTGTAATGAAAGAACAATGTGACAGAATGGGAAATACGTCTATATCGGTTTATGAATTCCTTTCTGTTTTGCACTGCAGAGCTACAATTCATTTGCAAACTTAACATCATTAATTTGGTCTTGAATAGTGACTGGGAGTGGCTGGCTCACTACAAAAGCAATTTTCCCTTTCTTGGTATTGACATCTCCTCATCAATTACTGAGAGTGGACCATATCCACCCTGACTGAATTGGCCTCGTCAACACTGGTTCTCCACTTGTAAGGTAACATCCTTCTCTTCATGTGCCAGTATATTTATGCCTCTGTCTGTAATTTTCACTCCATGCATCTGAAGAAGTGGGTTTTTTACCCATGAAAGCTTATGCCCAAATAAATCTGTTAGTCTTTAAGGTACCACCGGACTCCTCATTGTATTTATGATTGTAACTTTCAGTGTGGATTAGAAACATCCATTTTGTTAGAAACTGACTGTGTCTGGGAATCTGAAAAGGGGCTATCAAGGGGCAATCAACATTCAATAGTCCTATCCTTGTAGCCAATTAGTTCATTTTATCATCTTTCAACAGATGATCATTGATAGAGAGATGGTTCCTCCTGGGATTTCCAATGTTGTTGTCCCTTGGGGTCTTCCCACTTTTACCCTACCGGGGACCTCTTGTATACTGTTGTTCTGACAACACCTAACACTTTATGCATACACTTAAGGTGTTAGGTATGGTCAGACCAACACCTGGTGGGAAGATGAGATTGGTACTGGTAGAGCCACTGCATTTTAATGGCAGAGGTTGGAGCACAGAAAATTACCAGCAGGAGAAAAGAAACATAAAATGTGTCAGAGGCTGCTTTTAAAAGCAACATGCTCTCTAAACAAAAGAGGCGGCAGTCTATTACCACAAACAGAAGTTACAGCTGGAGAAGTAGAGACAGGAGGAGCATTGCCTTCATTTAATGACACTGACCAAACCCAATGACTCTCTCAAGAGTGATGTCTCTCATGGGCAGATTGTGTTCAGGCATTTATTGTTTTGCTTAGATGTGTAACTCTCCTGGGATGTTCAGGAATAAAGTGTGTGTATTTAAGAAGTTTCTTTGCAAAGCCTGTGTACCCTATTTACTTGTCATGTGTGCCCGAAGAGTTGAACTATAAATCAAGTGCCCATGGAGATGGATCTATGGGGAGAATGCACAAGCAGTTGGGGATTCTTGGAGGTGCAGCACTGGTTTCAGCAACTAGAGCCATTAGACAGCTGAGTACCACAAATCAAGAAAGGGAACAAGACAGGAAGTCTTCCCCAGCAGTATGTCTTGGAGGCCAGAGCTAGAAACAGTGTCTGGACTCTGCCTAGGTGAAACTGGCTTGGATACGCATGGGATCCAGAGTTGGGTCTGATTATCACAGTCTGGTGATCAACCATTAGGGGAGCTCAGCAAGGTCTGTGACAAATGGGAAGAATGATTTTCTTAAAGAAGCAAAGACTCATACTAAGGTAGCTCTTTGGCAGGAGACAAAAGAGGAGGAAGTTGGCTTTTGAGTAGAGGACAGAAGGCCAGATTGCTATACATACCATGGAAGGAATTACCTTTGACCATATTTCCGTAACTTAATCTAAAATCTAATTAGCAACTGGGATAAATGAATCCTGATATGATGAGACAATAATTTGTTTGTTTAAAGTCTTTTTATCTCTTTTTTTTAAAAAAAAATCTTATTTTGCAAGGGAATTCGGTTATAGGTTTGGAATGTGTACATGCTTAAAAAAATTCTGTCAAAATTGTTTTTCACTATCATAGTTCTGCAAAGTGTCTGCTTTGACTTTCGATCAAAAAAATAAAAACCTGAATACAGAAAAGCTTGATTTTCAGGTTTTTGCATAAAAGTTCAAATTGTTTATGGAACATTTTTACAAACAATTTTATTTTGTTATCAGCAACACTTTCCACTGTGGATGGGGGATGGAGAAAGCCATTTTCCAAACACCTCCACTGCAGTTTTGCCACTGAAGAAAAAACATCCAGATTACCTAAAAATGGGAGTTTAAGGGAAGAGTTCTGAAAGCTGGGACACTCCACTCCTGTGTCAGTCCAAGACCAAGGAAGAAAGGGTCCTTTTCCAGTGAGGGCTGAGTGGCACAAGGTAAACTCACCAGAGGAGTGAACAAGAGACCAAGCAAGAGAAAGAAATAGAGGGATGGCCCATAGTTAACAGTCATCCTGAAACTGACTTTCACCAAGAACATGTCATTTCAGTGACATAGAAAGGCTGCATTTTATTGGGAAGTGCTGCTTCACTTAGTTTTTGAAGAGCTCATGCTCTGAATGGACATGATACAAAGCCCACTGAAATCAATGAAAACACTCATGGTGACTTCAATGAGCTTTGAATAAGGTCTTGCGTGCTTGGTTGCATTTAACAAGCCTGCACATACATATCTGTGGCCACTGCTTTTCCTGCTAACTAATCATCATTTTTCACAGCTATTATTTACTTAGTCTTATTTATATTCTAGGTGGTTTCTGATGTATATTCCATTTCATGAGATGAACTTGTGAACAGATGGATTTGGGGGAACAGGAGGAAGTAGGCATTGAGTGTTATTTCTGCACCTGAGGAAAATATTTTTTTCAGTTGCATCCCTGAAATGTTGGTCTTTGCTCTAATACAATCTACTTGGTCAAAGATTTTATTAATTTTGTACTGGGTAGACAATTTGGAAGTTAGGTCTTCTGTCTTTATTTTCATTACTTTGTATTTTACTCTTCTCCATGTCTGTCCTTGTGTCTTAGTTGAAACTGAGAAAAATACCTGCTTTTAAGCAAATAATCTAGTCCTGTTTGAACTGCCCTGAAGAGATAATAGCTATTTACCATGCATAATATATACAGGATACACCTTCTTAGTAAGTTAGATAAACCCCTCCAGCATGTTAAGTAAGCCAGTACAAGAGACTAATCTTTTGTCAACATTAAATTCACTCCAGGATACTCTGTTTTATATTTTTTTGTAAATTTACTTTGTGCATTGGGTGTCACCTAAGTATACAGTATTGCATAAATAAAAGTATACAGTGTGTGACTGAAGTATACAACATTGCTGAAACAAATTGATACTGGCGTTTTAAAAGTAATTCCAGTACATTCGTAATGAGTGAGAAGGCATGCTATTATTGTATAAATCCCTTCCCTGTACAAAGGCAAATAACCTTTTGCTATAGTTAAAAACCGGTTCTTTATCTCTTGTTTATATTTGCTATATTCCATATAGTTTTTCTCTGACAATTTTAAGTGGCTTGCATGTAAGGGACCAGGAAATTCATGAGTCATTGTTACCTTGAAAATGATATTTGTCTGGAAAATTTTGACATAGGTTATCAGTAATGCCTAACATTACTAAAAGTGAAAGAAGTTAACAAAAAATGTTCCCCATTATATTTGCCAGCTAGGTAGGGCCTGATCCAACAGCCATTGAAGTGAATGGGGATCTTTTGCACTAATTTCAATAGCTTTGAGTAAGTTGTCTTGACAGTTTGTCCCTTGCTGAAAAGATTCTTGTAAAAATTAAAAATATACAAATAAAAATATCAGTATATATTATTGAAAAGATGCTGTATCACATTCTGGAATTTGTTGAAACTAGACAATTAAAAAACTTTTCAAGTTAGTATCCTTTTACTGCCTGTATTTAAGAGGAAGATTGGCTGAAAAGATACATGTCTATGAATTCACAAATCTGAATTTCCACAAATGTATTGATTGGTGAAATCTTTCTATAAAGATTTAGAAAATTTGTGGACAGTAACTTTAGTTGGCTTCCAGGCATTTTTCAGATTACTAATAAATATCATATAGCACTGCGAGAACATTAAGTAATCTGTTGAGTTACTATTATTCTGTGTATGGGGTTGTAGGAAGCAGAACCCATGCTTGAACATAAGACAGTGATTTAATATCTGAGGACTGTGTAAAAGCCTATTTGGTTGCTAGGAGCCACCCTGAAATTTTTGTTCAAATGCCGACATTTGAGTGAGGACTCGTAGAAGGAATAGTTGAGGATTGCTGGCTGGAGGTGGATTTTACTGGCTGAAGGTAACTAGATAGACCCTAAAGACACCAAAGACTAGTCTCTTCATGGACTGTATCCAGGCTAGTGGGAATGTGGTTTTGAGACCATATTTGGCGTACATAGGACCCAACAGCTACTGAAAAAGAAATTTGAAATGGGATCAGATAAGACTTTCCTGTGCTTGAGATGGTAAAGAGAGCACATATATTTAAACAGTAACTGAGTTCATTCGTGGATTTGCTTGTAGTAAATAAAGTAAGAATTTGTTAAAAAAAAGTCTGGAGTGGAGCTATGGTAATTGGATTTTCCTGCAAGCCTTTGAAGAACACCTAATGCATTTATTAGAAACATCCCTGGGTACGGGGTCTTTGGAATAAGGCAGCAGAGTGAGGAGTGACACAAGGGAAAATTTCCAAGTCTGAAGGTTGGCAATAGCAGCAGTTACCCAAGCCCAGGGAGTAGGAAACATGGAGTCATGATAAGCACCTTCTTCAAGAGCTGATTGTCTTTCTCATTCAATCTTTTCTTTTCCATGTTGTCCAACCTTCAATCACTTGTGGTAATCCTGTATCAGAGGCTGGCCATTTAGCCTCATTTTGTGTGACTCAATGGAATACTTTTTAATGGAGAAACGGATACAGTGTAGAAGAAGCCCCTACCCTTGCCATCTCAACACAAAGTTGTTGGACAAGTGTGAATATTTGGAGTTTAAATGGCTAAGTGTGAAGTCTGGCTTATAGAAAATTATGTAAAGCCTTGATGCTAAAAGGGACTTGATGCAGGTGGAAACCCATTGAAATGATTGGGGTTCTGGGCAAGTCAAGAAGTCAGGACCCTGATTCAGGAACAAATTTAAATAATTTGGCTCATAAAGACTGTGCTTAAATTTAAGTATGAACATCTAGGAACAAAGAATACGGGCTCTTCTCTGGGAAGCAGCCACTCTGCTAAACTTGGAGTTCACAGTTGAGAGTCAGCTGAGCTCCCAGTGTGACAATGTGGTCAAAATGGCTAGTATGAGCCTGTGATTTATAAACAAGGGGAATATTGACCAGAAGTAGGAAGGTTATATCTGGCTGTGTATTCAGCACTGCTCTGACCATTACCAGAATACTGTGTCCATTTCTAGTGTCCAAAGTTCAAATTCAAGAAGAATATTGAAAATTGAAGAGGGTTCAGAGAATGATTAGAGGATTGGAAACCATGCCTTTTAGTGGAAGGATTAAGATTAATCTATTTATTTTACCAAAGAGAAGAATAAGGGGTGACTTGTTCACAGTCTATAAATACCTATATGGGGAACAAAATTTGATAACAGGGCTCTTCAATCTAGCTGACAAGGGTATAACAACATCCAATGGCTGGAAGTGGAAGCTAGACAAAGTCAGATTAGAAATAAGGCACAAATTTTTAACAGTGAGGGCAATTAATCACTGGAATAATTTTTCCCAGGGTTCTGGTATATTCTCTATCATTGGAAATTTGTAAATCAAGAATGGATGTTTTTCTAAAATTATATGCTTTAGTTCAAACAGGAATTAATTGAGGATAATCCTATGGTTTATGTATGTTATTCAGGAGATCAACCTAGATTATCACAATGGTCCCTTGTGACTTTATGATTTATGAATCTATAAAAAAAATGTGCTTAAATGCTTCCCTGTTCAGGGCAACACTTAAGCATGTGCTTAAAATTAAGTGCATATTTAAGTGGTGTCCCAAAAAGGGATATTTTCCAGAACTGGGATCTCAATGGGTCTAAATCCAAGGACAGCTAATTTGCTGCCAAAATATTGTAATCAACGAGCTTTTATACTATACGGCTGTACTCAGCTATACTGGATGAAGTCTCAATTATACAGACAGCCCTTACAGATTTATGAAAAAATACCATTCCCCTGCAATTTTTCTGCCAGTATTAATCAATATGTTGTCAGCAAGGATAACTAATGCTTGTGTTAAGCAGAGGATAATTATTATATGCACCTTACTTCTTTCTGCCTGTTCTCTCCACTCCTGTCCAGTTCTACCACTACTTAGTTTGCATATCTACTCTGAAACACAGGTCTGGGCTAAGCAAACACAGGTGAATAGTTCCAGCATTGCATATTAAGAGCTCTGTTCACACCCTGAGGAACCACTCTGTGAGAGGTATTGATTCTGTTTGGGAAAGTTTTGTTTCCTCAAATAAGTTGAAGACTTTTGTCCAAAATGAGCTTTTAACACATACAACTGAGTTTGAGGCAGAAGTAATTACACTCCTACTTCAGTAAATTCTCGCTCTAGCCATTCTTCTGTGGAGAATTTATGACTCTTTCTTCTTGCATATGGATAACATTTCTATTTAACTGATGCAGAACAACAATATTTAGGGCATAAAGTCCTGCATATCTCAGCTATCAACAGAATTACACAAACTCCTTGCGAGAGACCATGAAACCTTGATTGTTATGCATTCACATTTTGGAGAAGACCATTCCATTTTTCTCTTCCTATCCCTGAACAGTACTATCGGGATTTACAGTACGTAGAGTAGGTTCTTTATCTTTTCAGCCATTGTGTACAGAGCCGGATCTGTAATTTACAGTACTCACAAAACAGGGTGGAGAGAAAGACGTCAAAGACAGAATTATGCCTATATTGTATCTGAGTCTTCCAGCTGCCACACACATTTTCCAGGACAGTATTGGCCTTATCATTAATCCTTCAATCATCAGAATAATCACAGATAAACACTGAACGAAAACATAACTGTAGCTTTTCTTGTTTTAATAAGTTTTCTATGAAAATAATAGTATGCATATTTAATAAAACATTGGAGAACAAGCATTAGAAAATATACTATAGAAAAGCATCTGGTCTTGACAGGGGAAGGCAGGAATGGATTAAATACCTAATAAGTCTTTTCCATCTGTCAGTTCTATGGTTTTAATTCCAACAGGTATAATGGTATATCTATCAAAATGCAATATATCCTACTGAAGTACTTGCCCTCAGTTTCCTGGAATCACAGAATTCTCCAGATATTGGAATAGTATTACATACTTTATCAGCTGCAAGATGTAGACAACATGGAAATGGATAAGAGAGAGAGAGAAAATGAGGCGCTACATTAATATATAGCAGCTGAAAATCTGGCCCTAAAGGCTTAAGATATCACCTCTAACAATTAATTTTCAGGCATTTGCTAGTTTAATTCATAACCTCAAATTGTAATGGTTTCAGGCCTGAATACAGTCTGGGAGTGGATGGGTTGTTATGAAAACTAATTTCCCCATACTAATTTCCCCCTACTGTTACTCACACTTTCTTGTCAACTGTTTGAAATGGGCTACCCTCATTACCACTACAAAAGAGATTTTTCCTCCCTTGGTATTCTACTGTGGAGAATAGCCCATTTCCACTTTAACTGATTTGTCTTGTTTAGCACTGACCCTCCACTTGGTAAGGCAACTCCCATCTTTTCATGTACTGTGTATATATATCTGCCTACTGTATTTTTCATTCCATGCATCTGCTGAAATGGGTTTTAGCCTGCAAAAGCTTATGCTCAAATACATTTGTTAGTCTCTTTATGTGCCACAAGTACTCCTCGTTGTTTCTCTAATTTTAATGTAACTTTTGATAGCATAAAAATAAAAATAATAAAGTGGAAAATTAAAACACAGCTTTCTAGTCTTCCCTAATTTTACTTTTTCCTTCTTCTTCTTCTTAAATGTGTTTTGCACATTAATTTATTTACATTATTGTAGGTCCATAATGATATAGAGAACCCATTGCTTTCAGTGCTGTAAAGACACATACTAAAAACATTGTTACCTCTTTAGGAAAAAGAATATCTGAATTCACGATGTAAAGAAGTGAGGAAAAGAATTTTTATAACTCTAAATTACAGATAGGGATCTGAGGCACCGAGACACATAGTGATTTGTCTTAGATGACACAGGAAGTCTGTTCAGTGCCAGATTCCACCTAATAGGTATATTTGGATTTATATTAAGAACAAGAAAAACATTTAAATAATAAAACTAGAATCAAATCTATCATGTGTGACAGGGTCAGGCCAGATGGTTACAGGAGAGTGATAGAAGGCAGAAATATTAGCCCCAGGTTAAGCAGGTCCCTTTTCCCTGGCTAGGGTAACGGGGCAGTTCCAGAACAATCAGGAACATGCTGGAACACATTAAGGCAGATGGGCTTATTAGGACATCTGGAGCCAGTTAAGAAGCTGCTACAATCAATTAAGACAGGCAGGCTAATCAGGGCACCTGGTTTAAAAAGAACCTTACTTCAGTAAGTGAGGGGCATGTGTGAGGAGCTGGGAGTAAGAGGTGCCAGAAGTTGAGAGTGAGTAGGCGTATTGCTGGAGGACTGCAAACTATAAGCATTACCAGACATCAGGAGGAAGGTCCTGGGGTAAGGATAAAGAAGGTGTTTGGAGGAGGCCATGGGGAAGTAGCCCAGGGAGTTGTAGCTGTCATGCAGCTGTTACAGGAGACACTATAGAGAGCTGCAGTCCACAGTGCCTGGGCTGGAACCCGGAGCAGAGGGCAATCCCAGGTTCCCCCCATCACCCTCAACTCCCTATTTGATATAAGAGGAGTTCAACTGGACTGTGGGTCCCACCAGGGGGAAGGTCTCTGGCATGTTCCCCGACCCATAAGGTGGATGAGCAGAGACTGTGGCGATTGCTCTTCTCCTTTTCCCAATGCTAGCCAGTGATGAGGTTAGCCAAGTGAACAGCAGGTTTGTGCCACTAACAAAAGGAGCCAAACTAAGGACTGTCGTGAATCTCTGAGGCGAGCAAATCCGCCAGAAAGCACAGAACCCATCAAGGCAGAGGAGGAAATTTATCGCACATGATACCACTGTAGCTATCCTCAGTGCTTCAGCTGGACAGGTAGAGATAAGAAAATCATAAATTTGAAAGAAAATAGGCAGTTACATATAATAAATTTTCTCTGCCTAAGTCAAGCACTAGTTACCCTTTTCTGGAAATGTACTGATAATCAATTTCCTAGAAAAATTGCAGTGGAATGGTAAGGTTCAGGAACTCTGTAAGGGATGTTTCTATAACTAAGACTTCATTCAGAATAGCTGAGTTCTAACACATCTGGTGTAAAAACTCAGGTGAAATCTGATTATATCTGAGTATCTTGGCAGATGGATTGTCTCTGGCTCTAGGACCACACTCGAGTCTCCAATTCAGGAAAGCATCCCTATTCAGGACATTTTAAATACATGATCCTTATGCAGGTGAACTCTTTGTCCTGCTCAGATCTCAATGGCTTCAGTGGGAGTACATCTGCATGGAATCTCTTCCAGGATCAAGGCTTAGGTTTGGAAATAATTTTCTACAAACCACCTGCATGAAGTTTCTTCCAGCATCAGGGCTTTAGATAATTTTCAACAAGCCAGATTTCTCACTTAGTCATTCAGACCCCACATATTGAAACTACGTATTCACTAATCCCATAAGTTTCTGTTCAGATGGCAACAAGAGGGGCTTCTTCTACACTGTATCCATCTTCTCCGTTAAAAATTATTGAGTTGACAACACAAAATGAGGTCAAATGGCCAGATTCTGATACAGGATTATCAAAAGGAACTAAAGACTTCTAGGCTGGAAAACCATGGAAAGGGAGAGATTGAATGAGAAAAACAAAAACTTTCTTGAAGATGCTATAACAAATTTATTTGTAATCTGAGAATTTTTCATGAGCTGACTAATGTTACTATCTACTAATTTTATAATTCTTTGTGAGGGAGTGTTCTTTTCCATGCAGGATATTGTGGAAATTCAGATCTGTAAATTAATGGATGCATGTAATCTTTTCAGCCACACAGGTAGTAAA
Organism: Chelonoidis abingdonii; assembly: GCF_003597395.2. NCBI lineage: Eukaryota > Metazoa > Chordata > Testudines > Testudinidae > Chelonoidis > Chelonoidis abingdonii. Next base: position 40,507,828 of record NC_133772.1, read on the forward strand.
AAGGATACTAAATTGAACAGATTTTTAATTGTCTAGTTTCAACAAATTCTGGAATCAGATACAGCATATTTTCAGTACTATACACTAATATTTTTATTTTTATATTTTTTAATTTTTACAAGCAAGGAACAAAATCTCAGGACACCTTATCCAAAGCATGTTAAAATCTGTGTAGAAGACTCCCATTCATTTCAATGGGTTTGGGATCAGGCCCTAATTCACTGACAGCTGTAAAGGGGAACAATGAAACTGAGAACTTACAACATTTTGTCAAATACACAAAAGGAACAGACTAACTGTATACAGGGCTTGGTTTCTTTTTTGCTAATTTCTTTCCGTTTTAGTCATTTTAGGAGTTACTTGTAAATATTTTAGGCAGAAATTTTTCAGACAAATGTCATTTTCAACTTGACAATGACCCTTTAATTTCTAGGTTCCTTATATGAAAGCCACTTGCAATCATCGACCATGTGGAATATAGTAATCATGAGCAAGAGGTAAATAAACTGGTTTTTAAACATACAAGAGGCTACTTACTGAGGTAAGGGAAGGGGGTTTATACACCAATGGTGTGTACTCTCATTTATTACAGATGTATTGAAGTTATTTTTGAAAGGCCAACGTGTATTATTGCAGTACTGTATACTTAGGTGACACACACTGCATACGTGCATCTGTGGAACATTGTTTACTTATGCGACAAGCGATGCACAAAGTAGATTATAAGAAACTATTAACCAGCATATCCTGGAATTAAATGTAATATTGACAAAAGATTAATCTAGACGATGTATTATGTATGTTCCTGGGAAATGGGTGTTATCTTCAGCATGGGGCAAAAATGGAGAAGAGTAAAATACAAACCACCCAAAATATAAACAAGTCTACACAAAGAATAGTAGTAAAAAGTGGTAAGTAGTTAGCAGGAAAAGCAGCAGTTGTAAAAGTGTACCTTCAGGCTTGGTAAATGCAACCAAGTACACAAGACCTTATTCAAAGCTCATTGAGTCTTTCTTTCCATTGACTTCAATGGCCTTTGCAGTATGCCCATTCAAAGCATGCACACTTCATCAGTCTTGTGGTGCAGTACTGCCCACTAAAATGCAGCCTGTCTATATATCCCTGGAGTAACATATTCACGGTGAAAGTGAATTTCAGCATGTCTGTTAATTAGGGGCCCTTCCTCCCCCGTTTTCTCTTGCTTGGCCTCTTGATGGCTCCTTTTCTTCTCTAGCAAATGCCTGCTTTTGCCTTGTGGAACTCCGCATCTGTAAATTGGGGATAATAATACTTCCCTACCTCACAGAGATGTTATAGAGAAACCTACATTCAAGGTTTTGCACTGCTCAGATCTTACCATAATGGGGTCACATAAGTACCTTACACGGGCACTTATTTTCTGTCTGCCTGAGTTCCTTCTCTGTCATTTAGGTTCATAATAATTTTGTTTTCCCACCCTTTTATACTGTGAGTGTAGATAGTCCTCTCTGTGAAAAACTTACAATGTTTTTTCTATGTGCCTGTACAGCCTGAATGCAACTGGGAATTGATGCTATTTTGGGCTTCTAATAAGGTAAATAAATTAATCTGCAAAATTGACATTTAATAAAAAATAGGAAAAAAGAAAAATTAGGGAAGCATGTTATTTTATTTTTATTTTTGTGTTATGAAAAATGTATATTAAAAATAAAGGTTATGAATTAAACTAGCCAGTTCCTGGATATTAAATGTTAGCAATGCTGTCTCTAATCCTTTAGGGCCAGATTCTCAGCTGGTGTCAAGCAGTGTCACGTCTCATCTTTTCTCTCCATTTTCCTAGCCATTTCCACACTGCCCATGTCTTGCAGCTGATCAAGTTTGTAGTATTACTCCAATGTCTGGAGAATTGTGTGATTCCAGGAAACTGAGGGTAGGTACTTCAGTGGGATATAATACACCTCGAATATACACATTTTTATACATTTGGGCCCAGGTCCTCAAAGACATTTAGGCACCAAATCCTATTGAAATCAGTGGGGATTAGGCTCCTAATATCCTTTGTGGATCTGGTCCTTAGGCATTTAAACTATGGAATCACAGAAATGAGGGGTAGAAAATATTTATTAGGTTAACTGATTTTTTCCTCCTTTCCTTTACCATGGCAAGACTCTTCTCTATGGTATGTTTTCTAGTGCATGTTCTCCAATGCTTTGTCCAATAGTCACATTAATACATTTATAGAATGCTTATGAAAACAAGAAAAACTAAAGGTCTGCTTTGGTTCAGCGTTTATCTGTGATGTATTTTCTGATGATTGAAAGTTTAATGATAAGCTATTGTTGTCCTGGAAAATGTGTGTAGCAGTTGGAAGACTCAGATACAAGCTAGGCATATTTTTGTATTTGATGTTGTCTGTCCCTTCACTCTGTGTGGTGAGCACTATAAATTATGGATTTAGTTATGTACACAATGACTGAAAACATGAAAAGCTTACTGTAAGTACTGTAAATCCAGTACAGGTTCAGGGCTGGGAAGAGAAAAATGGAATGCTTGTCTTCAGAATGTCAATCTATATCCCATCCAAGGTTTCTGTGGTGTCTTGCAAGGACTTTGAATAATTATGTAAATTGCTCAGATGAGCATGATTTAATTGTCTAAATATCCATCTTTGATCCTAAACCTGTTGAATGTGGATAGCATTTCTATTTAGCTGACACAATTTCATAAATTAGGCTGTAAAATAAGCCTCTCCAGAAAAATATGAAACAATCATAATCTTTCAATAGAAGAATGGCTATAGTGAGAATTTCCTGACGTAGCAGTGTGGACCAAAGTGTACTCTAATGGCCAGGGAGTAGACATGATTGCTAGAGTGTTATCTAAAAGTCATCTGTGTATGACTGCAAAACTGAGGAATGTGCATAGAGAGTAACACTTCCATCTGTCACTTGAGCCGGAGCACTACTGTTAGGTTTTTTTGTGACAAGGTATCAGTGTGGTTAGAGGTGGAAAGATGAAAGAAAACATTAGTATCTCAGAACTTAGAATTACAGACAAGCAGAACACCTTCTGGTTCTGCTGGATACTTCCTCACTTCCCCACCTCAAACATCTTCGATACTGAAAATAGCATCAAAGGTAAAACCCAACCTGAAAATAAGTGCTTACATGTGCACACTCTGTTTGCACTTTCCCCAACTCCATACCGAGCCATATCACCAAAATTACTTCTTCAAAGAAGTAGGAACTCCTTCTCACCTCTCCACTCTCAAACGCACATGATAAACACACTTCCTTCCAATAGTTCACAAACAGAGGATAGAAGATCAGGAAAACCAGATCTAATGGGTCAAAATATGAATTGGGGCAAAACCAGAGCTACTAGGTCAAAATATGAGAAGGCGGAAGAGTGTCTTCAGGCAATGTAGTGACCCATCCTGAAGGATTCACTCTATGTGGTCTCTGTATGCTCAGGCTTCTATGTGATTTAGGTATGGGAATGGCTGGTTGGCGAATGGGCAGAAGCAAAGGAGAACTGATTTCCACAGCATCATCCTCCTGGAAACCCACAGGTATTGTCCCAAGTACATTGATGTTGATGCAGTCATTGGAGCTTTTCACCAGTATAACACTGAATTCACTTTTAAAAAATAGTAGTAAGATCCCCCAAGGATGGGTTGGGTGGAGCCTGAGAGTTGGTATATTTACATGACAGATTTCTGATTGAACTCATTATTTGCTAAACCCACCCATCTACCCATCATCATCATCATCATGATGGCAAATCCCTAAGGGTGCAGATTGAGCACCACCTGGATCAGACTCTGGCAAAGAGCTTGAGATGATCTGGCAGTATATTCATTTTATGTCCATCAGTGGGAAACTTGTCACTCCTGTTAACTAATTATAATCATTTAAAATTTGAAACCTGAACAATGTAATTTCATTACTATGATATAGTCAAAAGCCAAACTGAAGTTTCTCAAAGTACTAAAGATCTATTATGAACATGTAATGATTTGTTTAAAAAACAGCTCAGATCACCCTTCTGCCACCACCTAATAGTATTTTCAGTATCAATAATCTATTGTGAGCGGAGTTGTGAAGGGGAAAGAGAAGGTGCGTAGAGACTAGATGAGATTTTTCTCTTCAGTGTGATCCTTCTCTTTGACATCAGGGGACAGATCCCTCATCACTCTTGGTTCCCTTCTATTAGGGTGTGACAATACTGCACACTTTTTTTGGTGGTGAGTAGTGTACATACCGGTAAAGCCCAAGCCTAAGTATAAAGTATGTTATGCTTAGGTTGCTGAGGAACTAAACAACATGTCTCTGTTAAGATTATTAACGTCCTCCAAGAGCCCCAAAGGTTTCTTTTCTTAAAGAGTTCATATTTAATGTTGTCTCTGCTGTGCACTTGAGTGAAAGTTTCTTGAACACAGGACAAACACAGGACAATGTTGCCATTTTTTAAGATTGATTATATCTGATGCCAGTCAGGGGAAAGACTAGAAATGAAACACTTATTCTAAGGATCTGAATCCTTTTTACTTGAATATTCTATTCCAAAACTCACTCTAGACTTTTTTGTGGGGCATTTATTCCTTCTCTTTTGAGACACTTTTTAAAAGACAGTCTGGTTTCCCCAACTGTTTTGAAAAGTTTAAAAGTTCTGTTAGAGCAACTAGAAGGAGACAAAGAATGATCTGCTGAAAGGCTTAGAGATTTATGCAGAAAAACTGCAAGGAGAAACTCTTGCTTGGGACTATAAAGGGAATGGACTAGGAGGAGCCTGTCAAGTATCAGAGGGGTAGCCGTGTTAGTCTGGATCTGTAAAAGCAGCAGAGAATCCTGTGGCACCTTATAGACTAACAGACGTTTTGGAGCGTGAGCTTTCGTGGGTGAATACCCACTTCGTCAGACGCAGGTAGTGGACATTTCCAGGGGCAGGTATATATATGCTAGCAAGCAAGCTAGAGAATACGAGGTTAGTTCAGTCAGGGAGGGTGAGGCTGCTCCAGCAGTAGAGGTGTGAAAACCAAGGAGGAGGGAAACTGGTGCTGTAATTGGCAAGCCATTCACAGTCTTTTGTGAGTCCAGAGCTGATAGTGTCAAATTTGCAAATGAACTGAAGCTCAGCAACTGCAGCAAAAAAACTTCAGGACCAGACTTCAAAGAGAAACTGCTGAGCTCAGTTCATTTGCAAATTTGACACTATCAGCTCTGGACTTCAACAAAGACTGTGAATGGCTTGCCAATTACAGAACCAGTTTCTCCTCCCTTGGTTTTCACACTCTACTGCTGGGCAGGACCTCACCCTCCCTGACTGAACTAACCTCGTTATCTCTAGCTTGCTTGCTAGCATATATATACCTGCCCCTGGAAATTTCCACTACCTGCATCTGACGAAGTGGGTATTCACCCACGAAAGCTCACGCTCCAAAACGTCTGTTAGTCTATAAGGTGCCACAGGATTCTCTGCTGCTTTTAGGAGGAGCCTGTGAGTACTGAGAAGCAGTAGTGTTAAAGACACACTGAAATGAGAAGGTCTTTTCCCTGCTAAGAAAGGTTACAGGGAAACTTTTTGTGATGAGGAACAGGAGAGAGAGAGAGAGAGAGGAAAATGCATGTAGAAGGCAGTTATTTCCATAGTAATGCTATGAACTAACCTCAGGTTTTGTAACTCACCCAAGAATCCCCTTTTTTTCTCTCCTTTTTCAGGCTGCAGTCTTTTGAAACAGTTGGCCTGGGGAATAAGAGGGAGTGACAGGTTATCAGTAAAGCAGCACATAAGCAATTTATTTATGACAAAAATAAACGGTTCAGGGGGCATTTTGTGTGAAAACCTGCATTGCCCAGGTTTAATGCTGATGGGTGTGGATTACAACTTCCCCCTTCTTTAATTAAAGCCTGAAATAGTGGTGTTTGCTTTGTGAGACCCTCCCATAAACTTTTGGTGGACTTTGTAGCACTGCAGAGATGTTTTGTGGACCCTGTCTTTGGTATGGAATACTTGAAGTTGCATGAGATCACCCCCAGAGATTTTAAATACTTTTCAATACAATATACTTTATGGGCTAAATCTTCAGTAGGTGTATTTCAGTGATTTATACCATCTGAGGATCTAGCACTGTATGAGTCCCAGAACAGAAATCCCAAGAGTTAATTGCACTGTAATTTTGCAACAGATAACATATAATAACAACATTTAGTCCATAAGTAGGGCCCTACCAAATTCAAGGCCATGAAAAACACGTCATGGACTGTGAAATCTGGTCTCCCCCTGTGAAATCTGATCTTGTGTGCTTTTACCCTATATTACACAGATTTCATGGGAGAGACCAACATATCTCAAACTAGGGGCCTGACCAGAAAGGGAGCTGAAGGGGGCTTGGTATTGCCACCCTTACTTCTGCACTCCTTCAGAGCTGGGTGGCTAGAGAGCGGCGGCTGTTAGCTCGGCGCCCAGCTCTGAAGGCAGTGCCCCGCCAGCAGCAGCATAGAAGTAAAGGTGGCAATACCACGCCATGCCATTCTTACTTCTGTGCTGCTGCCTTCAGAGCTCGGCAGCCAGAGAGTGGCAGTTACTGACTGAGGACTCAGCTCTGCAGGCAGCAGCCCAGAAGAAAGGGTGACAATACCATACCATTCCATGCCATCTTTCCTTCTGTGCTGCTGCTGGTGGTAGCTCTGCCTTCAGAGCTGGGCTCCCAGCCAGCAGCTGCTGCTCTGCAGCTGCCCAGCTCTGAAGGCAGTGCCATCACCAGTAGTAGTGTAGAAGTAAGGATAGCAGCAGTTAGGCAACTCCCTGTGTAACCACCTTGCAACTCCCCCCAGAACTCCTTTTTGGGTCACAACCCCTACAATTACAACACCATACATTTCAGATTTAAATAACTGGAATCATGAAATGTGCAATTTTTAAAACCCTATGAACGTAAAATTGACCAAAATGGACTGTGAATTTGGTGGGCCCTACCCACAAGTGCTAATATCATCTTCAAGGTGCTTTACAAACATTATTTAATCTGTACATAAATACCTCTGAGCAATAATGCAAAATTAAAAACTCTTGGTTTCAAAGCAGACACTTGAGGATATCCCAGGTTAAGCTTCATTTAAGGGATTCCCTTGTTGTGTGATTGTCCCCAAAATGTTTACTCTCTGTTGCCAAGGGTTATTGTGGGTTAAGCTTAGATGAGCTAAAATATAAAAAGACAATAAAATTCAGTTGCATGATAACTGAATCAATATTGTCCTGCATCCTCTATGCCAGATTCCCAATTTTGCTATGAAAAAAACCTATGTCTGTTTACTTTCTTATCTCAGTAAACATTGCACCCATTTTGTGTTCCTCCTACTCCTCCTTCTCACTTTACATGTCCTCCCTTGTGATGGTATTAATTGTACCAAAGGGCCTTATATAAAGAGAGGTTTCTGAAGAGGTTCGCTGTGCAGCCAGCTTAGCCACCATGGGGCTAAGACTTGCCAGCTTTTTTGCACTCTGGCTGGCTCTTTCCTGTGCGAATGAAATAAAAAAAGGTAAGATCTAGAAATGAGATGGTGAGGAATTTCCCACTGGAAAAGGGTGGAAAGATTTAACTAGTGCAGTTAAGAAAAAGCTAAGCACGCGATGAAATAATTAAAGGGAATATTATGATATCAAATATCCTCCCTTCATTTTTGACATTCAAATGCTGAGACGAAATGTATGAGCTGAAATAGATGTGGATTCTTTTGGAGGAAGATTCTATAGTTTTCTTTCTGAGCTTTGTGGCTGGCTGAATCCATTATATCGATCTCTAGCTTGATGTATGTGATGAAGTAACAATTGCCTAGCATGAAGGTTTGCAGGAGTTCGACAGGTACCAAGCAATAGCAACAGGGAAAGGGGATGAGTGTCATAAGGAAACCTCTGCATTTGGCTATTCAGAAATAGCAGTATATGCTTTCTTGTCCAAAAGATGTATATGTTGTTAACAATTGGACTAGATCATTTTTTAACCTATTACTTCAGCAATCCTAGTCCATAATTTCTTAATCTACCTTTCTAAAAGAATGAGTCTCCAATTTAATTAGCTTGAGATGTTAGGATGAATATATATTATTGAAGAATAGCAAATATTTTGGTACAACTGGGTGATGCATTCCTGTGCAGGTGATCAGGGGGTTGGATCCTGGGATTGGTCCCTTCTTGAATATACTATGGCTAGGAGAGCCCCTGATGTTAGTAATTGGGAGGAAGGGAACACATTGGATTGCTTTCCAATCCCACTCTCTAGTGGATGCAAGAATCAGCAGTGATGGGCTTTGGAAGGATGGATGTGAACCCTTCCTTAAATGAAGAGGGCGATGCTGCAACACAGGGATTTGTTTGGATGGAGTAGAAAATAGAGAAATTAGGAGATCTACAGGATCCCTGAACTTCTCCCAAAGCAAACAATATCTATATGTAACCCACACAACTCCTGGGTGTGGTGTTCTGTCCCATCTTGTGGCACCGAGACCACTTAAAGAGATAGAGATTGAGTCTGCACTACCACCTTAGCTAACAGCCAGTTGGCTTTTAGCTCATGTGGTATAGGCTCCTGCACTAAGCTCCAAAGGCCCCAGGTTCAATCCTGCCCACCGACAACCGGGGTCTGTCAGTGTTACATATTAGATCTCTGGAGAAAGTGAGCAGCAAAGTAGACCCATGAACTATAAATATGATGCTCTGCTGCAGGGGTAGGCAACCTATGGCACGGGTGCCAAAGGCAGCACGCAAGCTGATTTTCAGTGGCACTCACACTGCCCGGGTCCTGACCACCAGTCTGGGGGGCTCTGCATTTTAATTAATTTTAAATGAAGCTTCTTAAACATTTTAAAAACCTTATTTACTTTACATACAACAATAGTTTAGTTATATATTATAGACTTATAGAAAGAGACCTTCTAAGAATGTTAAAATATATTACTGGTACACACAATCTTAAATTAGAGTGAATGAATGAAGATTTGGCACATCACTTCTGAAAGGTTGCCGACCCCTGCTTTGCTGTGTGTATTACATACAGTATGTCTTGATGCCTTCAAATATGAATTGTTCAAGGGGACCTATGGTTTTGTTCAATCAATTTAAAAATTGAGAGTTAATCTAGTATTTATGAGTGTGAGGCATGCTAATGCTTGCTTGGCTGCTTCCCTTATCACATAGCTCTGACAATGAACCTCAAACCTAACCTACAACAATCCCTGTAATTGCAGTTTTGAGAATGTAAGTTGTGCTAAATTTGTGTCAGTTACTGTTGTGGACAAATGGTGGTCGGAATGAATTTGAGACCTCCAAACATTTGGTTGCTATTGCTTTCTTCTTACCTTCCTGACATAGTTTAGTTGTTGTCTTATCTTCAGTTCTTGTGAATATTGATGGTACTCCAAGTCACTATTTTGAATGGAAATGATGAATTCACACTTGGAATTTGGATTACATAAGGGATTAATTCCTGTAAAGTATCTTGCAAAAAAATTGGAAAAGTGACAAAATTATTTAGAATAAATTAATACACTTGCCATCCTGGCCTGAGCCTACATTAATGGTATGGGAGTGTCATATGATAGGAGAGTTAAAGCTCCTCAGTAGAGCTCAGAAAATAACTGATTTATTTTGTTCATTCGCGGTTCTGAAAAATAAATAAATAAATAACAAAATTGCTTTGGGTCAAACCAAATGTCAAATTCTAAAAAAATTCAGTGAATCAAAAAATTCAGCCAAAATTTCTGTTAAGTTGAACAGAGCATTTGATTTCATTTTTGGACATTTTAACAATAACAAACAAGGGAAATTAAGGAGTTAGATTCATAAAAAAGCCAAAGAGGAGCGTCCTTTAGCCCAGTGGTTAGGGCACTTGCCTAATCTGTGCCCTAACCGCTAAGCCATCAGCTACTCTGGGAGGTGTGTCTCTCAGTTTCTCCTGTTAAAGCTATTCCATTTTGTATAAAATACTTGACTAGTCATTGGGCCAGAGAGAGAGTGTATGATAATGACTCTATAGTCTGGTTATGGCAGACTCTGGCAATGTGAGATACCCAAGTTCAAGTCCCTGCACTACATTAGGCAGAGGGAGGGAAATTGAACCCAGGTTTCCTACATCTCAGGGGAGAGCCCTAACCACTAAGGGTTCTAAGGTATAAAGCAGCAGCTACCATTTCTCCTTCTGTGAATGGAGCCCGAGTCCCTTTGTGAATAGAACCCCCCTAAATTATTTGAGACAAACCTATTTGACAACTTTGTTCAAATTCAGAAATAGTTTCGGGCTTACTGAAACTGCTTTTTTCAGTGAATAAACTATGTGCAACCAATTGTGCCCATTTCTACTTCTCAATTTCAACAGGCAAGTGCTCTCATCCATCACACATTCAGTCAGAACTCGAAGAGGTATCCAGGCCCCAGCTGCATGTAAAAATGCATGACTCTCAGCCAGAGAGATGCACATATTGTCTGTTTATTATGCAAACACTGGGGATTTGGTTTTTTGGCAAATTGTTGAGTATATATTTATAAATGGCTTGTTCTGTATACATAGCAGATTATCTTCTTGTGTAAGCCTAGTAGTATGCCATAGCTGAATCATCCAAGTATCATTCCTTAGCTGTCTTGCTGTGTAATGTTGCTTATTATCAAAGGGTGCTAGCTACTTTATTTCACTTTCTTCATCCCTTCTCCATAACTTAACAGGCAGAACCCAAAACCATGGCCACTACGTCTGCAGTACCTGGGGGAACAATCATTTCAAATCTTTTGATGGAGACTTCTACCAGTTCCCTGGCCTCTGTGATTACAACTTTGCTTCTGACTGCCGAGAGTCTTACCAGGAGTTCTCAGTCCACATCCAGCGTGCTATGAATGAAAATGGACACCCTGACATCCAATATGTCCTGATCACCATAAAGGATGTTGTAATCTACCTCACCCAAAATGCGGTTGTCGTGGATGAGCAAATGTGAGTTCTTCTAGTATCATAATTCTTCAAAGAAATGTCCAGTAAGATGCTTCCATAGACAAATAGAACTGTACAATGTGTAGCAGCATTAAGATATCTACTGTGAGCCCAGGCAAAAGAAATTCTGGGGAAGGAACACAATATTCTGAATTGACCGACTGAGGCAAATGAGACACTTGCTAGGTAAAGTACTGGAGAAAGGGTTCCAGAACCTGGATCAAGTTTAACAGATTTTAACATGATCAAATAAATATGTACCCTTCTGTTGTCATTGCTGCCTCTAACTAGAGCCCAGGTTTTATGAAAAACTGTCAAACCCACTCCAGTGAATGCCTACTAAGGAATAGAAAATAACATTCTATTTTCCAGGCACCAAGCCAGAATATATCCAGAAATATCATGAAGTCTTTTGACATATATTACTGCCAAAAATGAGAGATTGCTTAGTTGTGCACCAAAATGTTAAAAAGAAATTCACAAGCAGCTTTTTAGGGGTCCTTTAAAGATTGCTTTCCCATGCACTGAACCTATTCTTCTTCTAAGTATTGTTCATAAAACAATATAACCCTAATAAAAGAAGACTTGTGGAACAAGTTTTCACTGTGTATAGGATTCAATGTTCTATAGACTTTCATACTCTTTAAACCATACCTTTGGCACATATCCCAGTGGCATATAAAATATCTCTACATGCCAATGCAATGAAAGCTATAGAATTTTAAAAAGTGACTGAGGAAGACCCAATCCATTGACTACCAACACAAAATTAATACAGGGTATTATGGTAATCAGATAACTCTTCAGATGGTGATTTGGTGACATCTTTTTTTTTTTCAAATTATATCATAATATTGAATGATTTGATGACCATGCTCTGCCTAGGGGAGATGGGCTGGGTCTGAGTTCAACACTTGGACTTAGTCTTTCACTGCTGGTAGTACTTTTGCAGCTTGGAAGGGGTCCTGAGATATCAATCAGCAGAGTGCTGGAAAGAGTGAGTCTCTAAGGGCTGGTCTACACCACGCAGTTAGGTCGACATAAGGCAGCTTATGTCAACCTAATTATGTTAATGTCTGCACTAGAGTGAGAAGCCATGGTGGCTTCAGACCCTGTTCCTAGCTGGGAGCCACAGCAAGATAGGGTGACCAGACAGCAAGTGTGAAAAATCAGGACAAGGAGTGGGGGGTAATAGGTGCCTATATAAGAAAAAGACCCAAAAATTGGGACTGTCCCTATAAAATTGGGACATCTAGTCACCCTACAGCAAGACGCCCTAGCGCCCGTTCAAATTTCAAATTGACAAGGCTGCCCGGCTCCCAGCAGGGAGTGGTGGGGGTACCAAGAAGCTGGGGCAACTGGTCCCTGCTCCCTGAGGGCAAGAAGCCCTAGGCATCTTCCCCCAGCTCCCAGCGACGAAGGGGGAGTTAAGAGGAGGCAGTTCACCAGGAACCTTGGAGCTTGTGGGGCAGCCAGGGTCCCAGCAGGGTGCTCCCGGCAGAGCTGGTAGAGCACTCCTGGTGAGGATGTGCACTACTGACCCAAGGAGGGTAGGGTGGACATGTACCACCACAGTAATTACTAGTTTATATTACATTTCTAGTGTCAACATACCCTAAGACTTTCTAGTACTTCTGTGGATTGTCACAGAATTTTGGGCTCCATAGAACAGATAAAGATTTTTGAAATGCCACTTCTATGCATCTCAGTGGCATAGCTGATACACACAGGCAAGCCAAACACCATCCCATAGCAGATACTCATAGCCATCCTAGTAAGTGTGGGTCCCCATTGCAAACTCCAGTATCAGCATATAGTTGCATGTTCCACCAAGGCAATCTTCAGAATTGGATTTTTACTACTTTACAGGTGCCCTGTATAAGATAAGAAAAGAAACAATTATAAAATCAAAGAATGAAAGAAAGAAAATGTACAAAGGTGGAAATCAGAATAGAAGAAAGAACAGTTATTTATGTCAAGGCTTGGTGCTACAGTGTTGGTTCCATAAATGATACAAAACTCCTCTGTTCTGATTCCCTAGCTTAGAGTCAGCATTAGAAAAGCTCCATCCCAGAAGACTCCATGCTCTCAAGTAGCTGCCTAATGTTTTAAAAAAATGTTCATGCTCCAATGTTCATGATGTGACCCGTAGCTTGGGGTAGGAATGTTAGTTTGTGAGTTTCTATTTGGTGTCTACACTCTAGCTAACGTGATTGCATGCATTAGAAATGTGCAAGATGAGTAGTTAGAAAAGCTCTGGCATCAAGAAATTAAGACTTAAAATACGCCTGTGAAAGGCTAGGAAAGAAATTGTGAGAGGGGATGTATGCCTGGGCACACACCATTAAACTAGCAATAGCATTTGCTCTGAGACCTGTGTAGAGAAGGAAATAGCTATTCATTGATTTGGCTGGATTCCAAGGTAACTAATTCTATGTGGTCAAGTATTGAGCTCTTTAGGTTTTATTGTAAGAAGCTGTTTGCGGGAATGCTTTTATCACCTAATCAAGTTCTGCATTGTGGCTTGTGTACACAGTGAACATAAGGGTGGATATTAAGTGGATCAGCTTCTTATCAGTCAACAGCATTTTTGTTCAGTCCTGTTTGAAATACTTGGGTCAAATTAATGACCTCGGCTGATTCTATTAATGATTCATCTCATAATTAGATTATTGAATTTTGATGCTTTTAACAAGCTCTTTTCTCTCCACATTTTTCTTCCACTTCTGTTGACCATCAGGCCCCATGTCTGCATTGTCCCCATCCCAAATCATTAGACCATTCTATCAAAAAACAAAAGTTATTTAAAGGGGATATCCAGTCTCCTAAAACAGTACATGATTTTTGGAAAATGAAAGACACTATTCAGTTTCTTGTGCCCATTTGCCATGTGAACCTCAATCACGGGTAAGCAGTGAATATTCACTCTCCCAGGTTCAGGTCCTTTGTTTTTTGCTTTTACTGACTGAATCACGTTTCTTCGCTGGCATTTTGCCTTCTTTCCTAACCTGAGATAGAGAATCTATCCCATTAAGGAGCCTGTGGCTCTAAGATTGCCTTGCTTTGTCAAGGTAAATTCCAGATGGCACCAACATATCAAGTCTGAAATTTTACATGTGATGGTCACAGGAGATAAGTGTTATCTAATGAAGTCTGTGTAAGCGTTAGGCAGAGAAGTCTGCAAAACTGCCTTGAAATAGGAAGAATCTGAACTGGATTTCTGTGAGCAACTGGAATGAATGCTGATTAGAGCAATTTAAACCAGGTCAAACAAAATATGACTTACCTCAATAAGTATCTGAGAGGAAGGGGATTTAATTCCCTGCTAAACAGAGTCTGTCCTGTACAACAGAGAACAGCTGTGTGGGACTCAGAGATGGAGGCCAGAAAAGTGTAATCTGCAGAGCCTGGTTCTTCCATGCACTCTGATGTTCCTCTTGCAACATCTAAGACATTCAGTTTATCCTTTCTGTTTTCTACATTACATCTGATACAAAATCTCTGACTTTCTTCTTCTCAGTGTAACAACACCATACTATAGTTCCGGTTTGCTGATTGAGAACAGTGAAATCTACACTAAAGTCTATGCAAGAGCGGGCCTGGTTCTAATGTGGAACCGTGAAAATTCACTGATGGTACGTCTGACACTGAACTTTACTTTTGCTACTATTCGGTTTTAACAAATTAGCATAAGCCAAACAGAGTCATTGTGTTAAGCAGCCTCTTGCAACTGGGAATGGAGATAGTTTATTCCCAGATGAGAAGGTTCCTTTGTCCATCATGTGACTGGAGCTGGGCATAGAAATGAACTTTCCTTCGCTCTCAAGAGCAGATGAGATGGGAATGAGAAACAGCTAATATTTTGGTTAAAAAATCCTAACAAATTCTGATCTGCAATCCATTTGATTGTCTCTTGGAGGATTGGTGTGCTCTGTTATTCAGCTTCCCAATGAGAAATAAATTCACCCCTTAAGGGAAAAAGTTTGTTATATGAAGAACCCTTTCTTCCTAAGCTTTGACATAATGTTGACAAGAAGCACTGTACTGGTATAGTAACTTCTCACATTCTTCCATAATATGTTTTTATTTTCCTATGGTGATTGTTTGCATTGGACTGTGTTACTATTCTGTTAGATGTACTAAAACCTAATTTACAATGGAGAGGCATTCATTATCTCTCCTCTATTAACTTCCCCTACTAGTGAATTTATTCTTGTTGGGAATGTTTTTTTTTTAGTGCTACAGCTGATTTTCTTTCTGATTTTGTTTTCATTATTTAGTTGGAGCTGGATTCCAAGTTTAACAACAATACATGTGGTCTTTGTGGGGATTACAATGGACAGCAGGTCTACAATGAATTTATCTCTAATGGTAAGTGGTCTGACAGTATATATAGATACCACGTAAGGCAGGCATATAGTTATTGTATGTGGAAGCATCAAAGAGGGCAAAGGTAGGATTTACAGTACAGGAATTTAAATTCCGTCAGAGATTTTCCAGTAATTGCTAAGAGATACAGAGATAAATTATTAATGGTGTACTATATTCCAAGTGAATCAGTTGATTCTGTGGAGTCTCTGTTGGTGTAGGCCAGTGGTTCTCAAACTTTTATACAGGTAACCCCTTTCACATAGCAAGCCTCTGAATGCAATCCCCCCTTAGAAATTAAAAACACTTTTTAATATATTTAACACCATTATAAATGCTGGAGGCAAAGCGAGGTTTGGGGTGGAGGCTGACAGCTTGCACCCCCTCATATAATAACTTCATGACCCCCCGAGGGGTCCCAACCCCCATTTGAGAACTCCTGGTATAGACTCTCACTTTTCGGAATACTAGTGAGCTTTTCATGTCCATCTGAAATGGATTTTCTTAAAAGTATTAAAATAGTCAGTACAGTGCCTGATATATAATAAACAGTTTGCTTGATCACTAAAGTGCCAGGAATCAGATATGTATTGTTAAGTTTGTTGTGTTTATCGAGACTTTTTTACATCTTCTTTGCAGACATGATCTTCAATCCGATCACATTTGGAAATATGCAAAAGATTAACAAACCCAACACAATATGTGAGGACCCTGATGAAACACAGATTGTTGCAACCTGTAATCAGCATGTGAGTAATCATAGTGGTCAACTTTACTTAGCTGGCAGGTAGAGACATTCCTGCAACGTGGGGAGACCACTGAATGTGGAGATAGTTAAGAGCCTGGAACTTTCCAAGGCACATACCATGTCCCTAACTAACTCCAATGGCATTAACATTGTTATGCCTTCAAAAAGGAGAGGTAGAACCGATGAAAGATCTTAGTTGCACGCGTGTTGTTTCTGACACAGAATTATCTAGAGATAACCTAAGACTTGGAATCATCCCTCTTTTGCAACCATTAGTGATGTCCAGAAGCCACGCACAAAGGAACCTCTCTAGAAACTTGGGTACTAGGGATGCCTTTTAAACTTTTCTTTTTTCCCCCTCTCCTCCTTAGCGTGATGAGTGTCTGAGTCTGCTGACTTCTTCAGTATTCGCTGACTGTGAGTCTCGTCTGAACCTGGAGATGTATGTTCAAGCCTGTATGCAGGATAAGTGTGCCTGCCAGGGAGCTGAGGATTCCTTCTGCCTCTGTAACACCATCTCTGAGTACTCTCGCCAATGCTCCCATGCTGGTGGCCGGCCTGGAAACTGGAGGACAGAAAAGTTTTGCCGTAAGCATCTTCCCAAACTTGGCAGAGCAATCAGTTCATCCTGGGTGAAATATTTAAAACTGCTCATCTTGTGTATTTCCTCTCGCCTGCTCCCTTGCCTTTGTTATTAAGGACATTTATTGGAAGTAGAAATTATGTTCCAGCTGAAAGCGATATGGTTTGATCCTGCTTCCTGTGAAAGTAATGGGATTTTTTGCCATTAATTACAGTGGAAGCATGATTAGGATCACTGTCTTCTGTTCAAGAAGCAAGAAAAGAATGTAGAGAAGAAAAAAAGCGGTCCAGAAATTAAACACATTAAATATATTTGGCAAAATTGCAGCCTATTGAGTCAATTCCATTGATTTCGTTGCAGCCAATATATGCTCTTTGGTTTCTGTGGAACGCAAAGTTTGTATACAGGTCACTAATCTTTTTCTTTCATTATTTTAGCTAAGACGTGCCCTGGAAACATGATCTACCAGGAAAGCAGCTCACCATGCATAAGCACTTGTTCCCATTTGGAGATCAGCAGCCTTTGTGAGGAACACTTCATGGATGGTTGCTTCTGCCCTGAAGGTGGGTGTCTCAGTTCTATATGAGGCAATAGGTTTGGATTCAAGTCTCTTCATATACTCCAGAATATATCTGAAAAAGGCTGTATTATCTATACTTTACCTTCACTAAAAAGAACCCACAAGGAGTTCAGGATTTAAATAGTCAGTATAAAGCAAGTTACATTTTAGAAATGAATACATTTTACCAGTGGAGTAAATTTGTCCTTGTAAATTAATAAAATTCTAGCATGTTTACAAAAGTAATGCATTAGCTTGGCTTTATTTAACTCACACTAACTCAGTTAGGCTCTTTATTTCTGTCTGTGGCAAGGCACATGGTATATGAGACTGTTACCACCTCTGAACTGAGAGTTGGTCCTTTGGGTTAAGCAGTAGACATGCATGTTTTTAGATGTAGAGTTTCAGACCCTGTCGGTATTCCTGAGAAGGGGCATAATTACATATATATTATCTATATGGAGATATTATTAATAATATGTGACAATGAGCTCAAATGTAATATTCAAGACCCTGTTGCCAACCTTGGAAAATACCTTCACAGTGATAGCACAACAACAATAGTTTAAGTGAATTTTAAATCCAACCATTTAGAATATACAGATTTACGTTGAGATTTTCAGAGTGACACAGGGGATTTAGCCACACAACTTCCATTAAAAATATTAAATTAAACATTAAAAACAATGGAAGCTCTGTGGCCTAATCCCCTTTTGAGATCCTCAGTTACCATTAATTTTGGGTCTGGTTGAGAGTGTGCCTACTCCAAGAGTTTCTCCTAGGTTGGTTGGTGCTGGTATTTTGACATGAACTATAAGAGCCTACGGTTGTGTTTTGTAGGAACTGTGTATGATGACGTCAGTGGGAAAGGCTGTGTCTCTGTTAACCAATGTCACTGCAAACTGCATGGATCCCTGTATTCACCTGGGCAAAATATCACCAATGAATGTGAAGAATGGTAAGGGTTACAATTCACTCGAAAGCACTCTCAGAATCACTGTGCATGGATCTGTCAGCAGAGTTGCTACCTATTTGTATATGTCCTGCTGCAAAAGTCATGGTGCCTTTCTATGTGTTGCAATATCAAGACGCTACAGTGAGCCAATTTTATGGCATCTTGAGTCTGTGATATGTGGAAGAGGAGAGTTTTAAATAAGCAGCCAATGACAAATTTTCAAAGCACCTAGGGGTACTTTGTCCTGACCCAACAGTGCTCTGTATACAGATTTTTTCAGTGCTTTCAGTCCCTCTGACACCCAACCCCATTTTTGATTCCTTATTTATTTGTGTTTATAGCACCTGTGATTCAGGCAGGTGGGTGTGCAAGCAGTTATCCTGTCCAGGCTCATGCTTAGTGGAAGGAGGTGCTCACATCACCACCTTTGATGGGAAGAAATACACCTTCCACGGAGACTGCTACTATGTGCTGTCCAAGGTATCGTATATTAAAGGTCTCTTCTCTCAGATAGCAAAAATAGATGCATCTGCCTTCGGATTTAGTGGCTGTAGATCACTGTTTCATTATACATTTTGAGGCTGGGATGGAGGATACTGTAGAGTCTATAGCAGAGAATTCAAAGTGAGTCATGATCCCCAGTGTCCACTGATGTGGTAGCGAGGGTTTGTGCTCACCTGGTACACAATGACTGCCTTAGTCGTTTCCAATTTCATGATGATTATGGAACAGGTTTATAGTACACAGCCCAGTCTCACTTGTAAGAGTCCAGAGGAGCACACTGGTGCTAGTGAACAGATGGCTGGACCTGCAACTTGAAGGACTCAGCTCTGCCAAATAGATCTGAAGTGAGGGTTGGAAGTGTCCTACCTGATCTGTAATACACCTATGCTTGTGTTCGGGTGATATCGAGTCAATTGGGGGATGGGAGAGAGCACAGCGAGTTATGTCATCCCTTTGTCTCTGAAGTACCTGGTCCCCATTGCTCCCGAGAACAAAGATCTGACTTACCAACACTTGAATGCTTGCCACTGGAGCTTTGAAAGGAAGTCCTAGTTCTGGTGGTAGTCCTAGAAAGAAATTTCTCAAAAGCAAACTCTACAGTGTTTGTTAGTTTAACAGAGGATTTCAGTCCTCTATAATAGAAATCAGCTCAGGGTATGAAAGGGCTGTCTCTGTGTCGTAGACTCACTGTTCCAGAGTGCTCCTGTGTGGCATGAAACAGCATTTCAGAACTCCATCTAGCTCTCTTCCTTGGGATGTTAGTGGTCTGGTCTGGTGGTGACTTGGCCTTCCAGACAGGTCACACTATAGTTCCATCCCTTCTGAAGTATGAATGTCCCAAGCAATGTCTGACAAAGTAATAGTAGCAAATATAATGCCTTTCACTTCACCTGGGCTCTTCTTCAGTCTCAGTTTATTTCCAGAGCAGAAGGTCTCAGGGCTTCTTGCTGGAATCCTCCAGTAAAACCCTAAAAACAGACAAAAACAAACTAAGCAACTTCTGCCCATCTCAGACTTTAGTCTATCTTAGGCTTCCCTGAGTTCTCCGCTCTCCTGCGGAACTGTTATCCAAATGGCGGTCTCCTTGGAGTCCTGCTCCTTTTTCAAGGCTCATCCAAGAAGTTAATTGTATGCTTGTAGCCTTTGCCTGGTTCTCTTTCTGCCTGGATCCCATCTGGCCCTTCCCACAGAGATGGAAGTCCAGACCATCTCTCTCCTCCTTCCAGCTACACTGAACTCCTTCCTTGTACCCTGGCCTAGACCAAATGGCACCCCAGGTGAGGAGCATCTTTGGTGCCCCCCTTCCATTTGTTAAACTATTGAATACTTTATTTTTTTATTGGATTTGTAGCCCATTTCATGACCCAGGACCCCTAGCCTGAAACCCCAGGCTCTCACCCAGGTAGCCTGCCCCTAAATCCAGCCCTGTTCATCCCTGAGCCTGACACATACTCCAGGTGTAATAATGTGGGGGTAATAGAGCTCTCAGGCTCCAATTAACCCCTTCTCAGCCAGTGTGGGGTATATACAACCCACCATACTATACTAATTTATGTTTTTTTCTGCTTGGATTGCAGGGAGGTATAAATGACACTCACGCCCTCCTGGCAGAGCTGTCTCCCTGTGGCTCTACAGACAAACAGACCTGTTTGAAAACTGTTGTGCTGTTAATAGACCACAAAAAAAATGTAAGTGATGTGTGGGAGTCTGCTGGATGTGTGGATTCTCTCAATGTATTCCCCGATTTCTTTTTCCCTACTTACTTTTGATAATCTTTCTGTGAGGATCCTGAGTAAGGATGGTTGAATACAGAAAAAATAAAAAAAAAGTCAAAATGTTTATACAAATCCCAGATCAGATTGGCACTGCATAGTCTGAACAAGTTCAGAGTTAAAAGTTTTTGCTTGACTTTTTCTTCCTTCTTTCTTTCTTTTCCCTCTTTCTGCTTCTGCCTAGTGCTGGAAACATTGTGAGTCCGCTCTCATGGGATTTCCAGTCTGACTGCAAATAAGAAGTCCTTGATATTTTATTTTATTGAGATTTAAGTCCAGTTTTGCAGAGCTAAGATGTTCTGGTTAGGATTCAAACACTTGAATACTGATCAAGCCAAGTTTCTCAACTGTCTGAATTTCACCCAAGATTAATAGTGAGGGGGGACATTAGAAATTCTCACTCGTGTTCACTCTGCCCACTTGTCTAATCTATTTTTTTCTGTTCTGTCTTTCTGATTTATCTCTAATGCTCCCATCACCATAGTATCTAGACCTCTGTGTGTTTTTTCTCCTCCTTTCCTGCCATATAGTTCTGGTCTTCTTGGCTCTTGACAGTAACATTTGTGAAACTAGTTATGTTCCCAAAAGTACATACTAAAATTTGTCATAAGAATTTCCTGAAGCACTTCCCTATCATTCTATCAATGCTGTACAATTATGTAAAAAAAAACCAAAACACATGGCAAGGTGTGTGCTTATAGCAAATCCCCACACATGACTGGTGTCGTGTCAAATGTTTTCGGCCACCTGGCAAAGCTGATATCCAGAATTAGTGACTTTTTGGAAGCATTTTTTCTCTAGTAGAAACTGTTTTAGTACACATTAAAAAATTTGTCTAACAAACCCAAAGCTTTGTACATGTACTGGATGCTTGGGCAAACAGAATCTTCATTAGCTAATTAGATTGCTCCTTTTTTAAACTGTGACTAGAATGTTGAGTTCGTCTGCACAAAGTAGCGTGATCCCTTCTTGTCTCCCAAGTTTTAAGGTTGATGTTTGTGGTGTGCTTCCCTCTGCGTACATGAAGTTGCAGTAATGTAAACATGTTCTCTTTGCTTGCATGCAGATCTTGGTATTCAGATCAGATGGCACTGTGCTGCTGAATGAACTGGAAGTGCACTTGCCCCATGTGACAGGTAAGGAATGTGGTCACCTCTCCAATGCACATCTGATGTTAAGGAAAAAACAAGCTATTTATGTGTGAGAGCCTTGGATAAAAGAAAGGCAGAGAGGCATTTTCTGAATGTTTGTGCTGAATGAACTGGATTGCAATGTAAAGAGCTTGAGAGGAAGGGGATTTGAGAAAATACATTGTGGAATTTATGACCTAACCACCAGAGGGTGGTTCTGTGTACAGAGGCTAATCAGGAAGGATGGCTTTGTGGTTAAGGCACTGGCCTGTGCCCCAGTGCTGCACAGGCTTCCTGTATGATGTTGGGCAAATAGCTTAATCTGTGTGTGCCTCACATCAATAGATAGAAATGAACTTCACTGCCTGCATATATATTCTGTCTGGGATGAGGAATGTCATATTTAACCCATATACCCTGGTGAGGAGACAGAAAAAGTTTTTTGATTTATATCTATCACTTAAATTCCAACAAGAGGATCTTTTCCTTCTTGTTGCCTTTTCCCCTTTAAGTACTCCTTTCAAGGCTGGTGGTGCTGAGGACTGACCTTAGGTCTCTCTATGGCTGAACTGACATGGGCAGAAAGTTCAATGGAGGTATCAGCTTACATTTGGCTTATGGAGCTTTAATGGGGCAGTTACTTTATATTAGCGTCAAACAATACCCTGCGGTGAAGCACAGAGCATTGCTGATGGTGCCTAGAAAGAGTCACATTTAGCCTTCTTCTGCTAGAAAGAAGTTTGCAGTGATGCAGGATCCGTGAGGGTTATTGTGGGAGATCAGTAAACAGAGGATCCTGAAGTAACCTCCCCCCAAAATTTGTAAATCCTTTTTGCGCTGCTTATTGTGAATGTTTATGCTGCAGAGTCACCAGCTCCATGATCAGCACCACTTCTCAGTCAATGCCACCTCTACCAAAAACTATTCAGTTGCACAGATAGAGGGGAGGGGGGACAGACACACATGGAAGGAGAAGTTTGTAATTTGCCTGGTAGAAAGGATCCAGATCAAAGTTCTCTACAAAATGAGCAATATACAGGCCATATATTAAATAGCCTCACCTTAGCATATGACTCCTCTTGGGCAACATCACAGAGACACCAGTATGCATGGCTCTTCCAGTTTATTTATTTTGTAGGGCTGTTCTGTTGATTTTCCTACTCAGGCTTGATAGTGCTGTACTGCCTATATATAATACCTCCAAGTGTGTCAGAGCTCAGCTGTTTTTGAGTGTTTTATGAGCAGCTGGCACATACTGAGAGCTGGTTTAACATTCACCCAGTTCAGTTCCTGGGAATAAATATCCACAGCCCCAATCAGTAACAGCTATGGTTCTCAAACCTTTCCATATGGTGACACTCTTTTTCATAGTGGGACCCCTCTTCCATTTAGCAGTATGGGAAGGGAAGGGTAGTTACGACCCCTGACACCTGTTTGTGACTCAGGTTGAGAATCCCAGTTCTGGGGAATACAGGTGACTGGAAAACCCTATGCCAAAAAATATATGGATAGCCTCAAAAACAACTCTTCTTTTTGTTCTTTGGATGTGACTTCAGCATCACAAGCATCAATTAAGTTCAGCACTTGTATATTAGAAGCAGGGGCGGCTCCAGGCACCAGCACACCAAGCACGTGCCTGGGGCGGCAAGCCACGGGGAGCGCTCTGCCTGTTGCCACAAGGGCAGCAGGCTGGTTGCCTTTGGTGGCATGCCTGTGGAGGGTCTGCTGGTCCCGTGGCTTCATCAGACCTCCCACAGATGCACCGCTGAATCCGCGGGACTGGGGACCTCCTGCAGGCAAGCTGCCGAAGGCAGCCTGCCTGCCTTGCATGAGGCGGCAAAATACCTAGAGCTGCCCCTGATTAGAAGCAAGGAAAGTTTAAAAGGGAGTTCAGTTTTGGGATGCTTCTTTTATTGAAGAGCTACTTTTTAATATTTACAATTGAGTAGTGCTTCTCTTTGATATAATATGACATACCATCCATTCTTACAAAGATTTATGGATGTAGGATAAAAGAGGGAAAGCAAATCTCAGTCTCCATACTTAAGGGCATACATTGATCACTGGGTGAGGTCCAGGAGAAACGTTCCCTGCAGTGTAGATTTAACATCTTCCCCTGAGCTATCCAGCACTGGCTAATATCAGAGAGAGGACGCTGAACTAGATGGACCATTGGTCTATTCTGGAATGGCAATTCCACTCCTTATTTGGGGGATGTCCAGGGTCTTATCATTAGTTGCTCCAGATATTTTGTGTTAGATTGAATTGGTTTTAAAACAGGAATCTAACTGGAATATGTCGTCATTACAGTGGCACTAACTTTTGAGTCACCATCATTCTCCTCTCAGAAGGATAGTGGGAATTGCCCCTTTAAGTCACTGTCACTGCTGTCCCTTTCATTGTACCCAGCATTCACTGTGACACCTGAGGTACCAAACCCTTAAGTAAATAGACCAGCCCATGGAAGAACAAGATGATCTTCAAATAGAAACAGGAACAAATGGTAGTTAAGCAGAGGGCATAGGGAGGGAGACGCTTACTTATTGTTATAAGTTTCTTATTGTGACTTTTCCATAAAGCTTTTAACACAGAAGCATATAACTCAGCACTGTGAGCTGTCATGCCACAGAGCAGAGATTTGTTTGATTCCTGATTCCACACAGTCATCATAAGTAGCTGGGTTATTAATATAGCGGGGTCTGGTACTATAGCTAAGTGGTCAGTGTTCTCCAGAGCAAAATAAGAGAGGTTTGTGTCACCGGTCCTGAGTTAATTGTGCCTCTCATGCCCTCTCTCTCTCTGTGAGGGCACCCCACTTATGTCTCAGGCATTTAGCCTTCACCTTTCCTGGGGCAGGATCTCCCACGACCATCTCCCTTCAGATGGGGGCTTAGGCTGCAGACTCCTGCAATACACTGTGATCACCTCAGCAGATCTGACTTCAGTCCAGCACCTGCTGTTCTCTCAGTGACAGTGAGGATAGGATTAACAGTGACCAGCCAACCCTCATAAAGCCAAGTACTAGTTATTCAGAACAAAGGCATTTCAGAAAAAACCATATCTTTAAAACTCTGAACAGTTTTCTTGCATGTTTGGCTCACCAAACAATCAGCCGTCTTCCACGTGGAATCTCGGGTAGAGTTTAAAGTACTTTAGGCCCTCTCACAAAGCCTGTCTCTGGACACAGACTCAGGTGAGTTCTTGGATCAAGTGTGAGAGACTATCTCCCAGGTCAGGCCTGTTATTTTGTACAGTTTAAAGTCCTCTGCCTGTTAAGACTTTTTGAACTAGGTCAAACCAATAGATGTTATTGCCCAGAGGGTGCAAAACTTTACAAGAATTGTTACGTGCATGGTTTTGATATTGGGGATTTGCATTAATTATTATCCAGTGTCTTTAGTTCCTGTGGGGAAACATCCTTTAGCTCACCCATTGAGCCAGGAATACAATCACTAACTAGCGCATAATGATACATGTAACATTTATAAAGTTAATACAAAAGTCTTTGAATATTCCATGTTTTCATAGCATTGGATCTGTCAGAATCTGATCTTTGGTCCTCTGCCTATTGCAGTTTTCAGGGCAGATGGTGACTTGGGCTGCTCATGTGAAGTGTTGCTTTCAGCAGGCTAGTGTTCTCCTGTCTGCGACATTTCTGGATGATAACAGAAAGAGGTGATAAAAACAAATAAAAAATCAGGGAAGCATGACTTTTCTTTCCTTTTGTTTTCCAGCAAGCTTCTCAATTTTCCAGCCAACATCATACCATATCATTGTGCGTACCTATTTTGGTCTCAAGCTACAAATCCAATTGGTTCCAATCATGCAGCTGTTTGTGGTTGTGGATCAATCTGCCCAAGGAAAACTGCAAGGTAAGTGCACAATTATGTCTACTTCTAAAGGAGAAATGATACAGCAAGAATATTTGCAACTGAAGTGTGTGTGTTCTTAACATTGATGGTGAGATGTGTCTGTGACTGGCATAGCACGAAATTTCTAGCTAATGCATTGTTCCATACTAATTAAGATACTAAGGAAACTGTGTGCCTGTTAAGATACTAATATAGACTTAACAAATGAACACTTTTTTCATATTTAGTGATACATATTTTTTAAAAGAGACAGAAATGCTTATCTGGTTGAATATAGGAAGAAAGAGAGCAGAATCCAAAATTTCATGAGAGAATGGCCCCACAGCTCATATATTTTACAGATGAATTATTGATATTACACATTAAATAAACCCGTCATCCCCATGTCAATGCAGGATTGATCGCTGGAATATATTCCCCACTGCTTTGTTCAGTTTAGTTTTAAATTATTTAAATGGCCAGTCTTGGGAAACTAATCCATAAAAGGATGATAGGGAGAATCCCCCAAAACTCCAAATACCAGTTGAGGATCACCTGCTCCAGAGCTTGGATTTTTAAAGTGAGACCCCCGCAAATGCCTACTTCTGTGATTGCAGTGTTAATACTGAGTTGGAGGAGTTAATACTGAGTTGGAGGAATACTGAGTTTGACAATCTGACTGCTAGTCATGTGGCAATCATCCTTTTCCTTTTTTGTTGCTCTTTTAGAAGAAGAATGAATAATAATTATTTTTAAACATCACATTTTTTTCTCAACAGGTCTTTGTGGGAATTTCAATGGCATAGAATATGATGATTTTAAAACAGCTGGTGGGCTGGTAGAAGCTACAGGATCTGCCTTTGCTAACACTTGGAAAGCACAAGCCACCTGTAAAGACCAAGTGGATAATTTGGAAGACCCTTGTGCTCTCAGCTTTGAAAGCGGTAAGAATACTACATTTTCATAGAGCCTCTTTCCTCCAAATTCTATATCTCATACACAGTCAGTCAAATAGCAGTCTCAAAATAATAATCTTTATTTAGAAGGCTGATAAATTAATAATGTGTGTGCTTGTCTGATGTACTGTGGGCTTGCACACATCAGCTAACAGGTGCTTCCCTTTGGGAGTAATTCATTGTCCTGTGGTTAAGGCATGCAACTGGGCTGTGGAAGACCCAAGTTCAAGTCCTTGATCTGCCTGGTTCAGATGGTAATAAATACACAATAAGGATATTATTTCAAAATGCCATTAGTCAACTATGGGACCCTGGAGAATTTACTTGGTAATGTGTCAGATTCTTAATCTGAGGGTCCAGTGTTCAGCTTTCTGTTCAGGCAGTAGGTTTTAATCCAGTGGCTGGAAGTTTAAACTAGACAAATTCATACTGGAAATAAGAATATATTTTAACAGTGAGAGTAATTAACCACTGGAACAGTTTATCAAGGCTCCTGGTAGATTCTCTATCACTGAAGATTTTAAAAGCAATATTGGATGCTTTTCTAAAAGATCTGCTCTAGGAATTATTTTGGGGACGTTTTATGGTATGTGTTATACAGGAGGTCAGATTAGATGATCATAATGGCCCCTTCTGGCCTTTGAATCTGTGACTCTATAAAAGAGATGGAAAGTTCAGAGGGAAATTGCAGGGGCAACCCTGTGTCGAAAGACACAGAAGAAAAGTCGTTAATATATATCTGGAGTAGTGGTGGCCCTTCCTTAGCATTATTACTTCTTTTTATGTTTAGCTTGGATTTGTGATCCTCTGATCTTGTGTTCTGAGACAATTGGAAGCTAGAGGAAGACAATTCTGTGCAGGCATTAATAGGATATGATTTTCACTATGTGTTTGCCAGTAGGTATTTGAATCAGAGACTGTGGGCCAAATTTATAGCGATTCTGTGCAATCTCTCCACTCCCAGAAAAGTTTAGGGTTCTCATTTTTATCATTTTGTTGCTTGGGTCAGAATATTTTGCATAATGCAATGTGATAATATGGTGCAAGAGGGTATGATGCAAGGAAAATAATGCGTTGTTTCTCCTTTTGTTACAGAAAATTATGCTGAATATTGGTGTTCCTTACTGAAAAATTTAGAATCTCCTTTTGCCAGATGTCACTCAGCCATTGATCCTGTGGAATATTATAAGGTGTGGATTTTATACTATACTGACATCTTCTGGCACTGGTCTAATTACGTGTTTTACTATATACATATTTTCAAGTGATTATTTTAATTTGGCCAGAAACATTGGTTTAAATGTTATAGTGTCCAATGGCATTGTGTGCATCCCTGATCTTCTACAACAGGCTTTCTCACAGAATGCTAATTTAGAAGATGGAAATCATTGTGCTTTTTTGGGGTGGGGCTTGTGAGTGGTGAAAGGGCACTATAGAGTCTCATTTTCATATGAGAATTCAAGAGAGGCAGGAATACTGAGCCTTGGCAGTCACATGTTAAGCCAGCCCTTAACCATTAATGTGATCTATTCTGTGGCTTAATATACAGTAAATTGAGTTTATTTGATCCAGAGATAAACAACAACCCATTTATGTGTCATTTTATTCCTGGTCTATTTCCCTCTGCTTTGAGTTCTATTGAGGAGGGATAAACAAACCAATCTGGGGAGAAAAGAAAGAACCCCCTAACTTTTACTCATTTCTATTATTCAGTCTGAGCTGAACCTTTGTGAAGATCTTAACCCCTTCAGCTAATTTTTTTTTTTTGATTTTATTATGTTTCATTTCTGTGGGCTTATACATTTCTGGGTTGTGACTGATCAGGAATTAAAAGTATCAAAGTTCCCTTAAAAAAGGCTGCTGTTAGGAAGCTGACTAAACTTTGAACTTTCAAAAGGTTTGGCTGTTCAGATAAGGTTTGGCGAACTAGCCACATTTTTCATGCTTAATCAAATGCACCCTGAGCCTTTTTGGGTTTGGCCCTCGCTAATGGGTAGCTCTCTGCTCATCTACTGTGCTCTCTGATTATGGGAGTGAATGAAAGCCACATGGGAAAGAAGGTACTGGGTGTTCTACAGTTACTGTACTGGAGCCCCGGTTTTCACAGTCTTCATTTTATAGTTCTAATCCTCCTCCTGCAGGCTTGTTAACAATTTGCTTCTTTGTCCCAGAGATGTAAATATGACACCTGCAACTGTAAGAACAGTGAAGAATGCTTGTGTGGGGCCCTCTCCTCTTACGCAAGAGCCTGTGCCTTCAAAGGAATCATGTTGGGGGGCTGGAGACAAACTGTCTGCAGTAAGTGATGACACTGTAATCCCCTTGAAATCAGTCATTGGAATGGATAGAGTGCACCTGACTACAGTTACATTAACCTCACTGTTAAGGGTTTAGAAGTGCCTTGGAGATGCCCAATACAATTTAAGGAGACAGTGTCAATAATGTTGAATAGTTAAAGCTGCATTCTTTACGTGTCCTTTGTTTATAGGACAACTTCATAAACTGGGGAGTAATTATTTTCCCTTTCGTCATCTCCTCTACCACTTCACAGACACTGATCTCTCTTCTCTTTGTCCAGTGGACTATAAGCCATCATGGCTCTTGCATTTTATTTATTTTCCTGGTTGTGTACCAGCATTATCAATGGTATCATCAACACTGGGAACTGGGCTTTGTTAAATTGTGCTTCTGTTGGAGGATTATAGGGATATGAAGCAGCAGAGAAAAAGATATTATTATTAGAAAGCAAATTCCAGTAGCAAAAGATCAGTTAACTAAAGGGAAAAGAAAAAGAAACAATGCTACATATATATTGAATGAATCTCTTTTCATTACTTCCTCTACATATTCAACTCTCATTTATAATAAAAGAAATTATGCATGTTCATTAAAGGAAGAATATACCCTTTAGAATAGGAATAGTATTACTTCCTAGATGGTAATTTAAAAGGTAGGACAAAGTTAAGGCAAAAATATTTATTAATTACAATAATTTATTCCATAATACAATGAGAGGGAGTCCCTTTATTTTCACTATTACATACTGCCTGGGCAGAGTGATCAGAAAGAAAGATTTAAATTCTATAATGCCTGGTCAGGGTTTTTTTATTTGCCAGTATAGCAACCATTGGTCTTTTCCCCCCTCTCCAGACAAAGAAGTGTCCTCTTGCTCAGCATCTCAGGTCTTCCGTTACAATCTGACCACATGTCAGCATACCTGTCGCTCCCTTGCTGATGGCGAAAAGCACTGCTTGGAGGGCTTTATTCCCATTGATGGCTGTGGCTGCCCTGATAACACCTATATGAATGAGAAGGGTAACTGTGTGTCCATCTCCCGTTGTACATGCTACTATAAAGGGTCATACCTGGAACCTGGGGATGTCATTGTGAAACAAGAAGAACGCTGGTAGGTTATTTTATGGCTTGTCACTTGTGAATTGTGAAGGTGAAAGTCCCCACTTCTTGTCTTTGCTTATTAAATATACCATATATAGATATTGATGGTGATATCATGTAGATAAAAGGTTTATATTACCTGTCACCACCCTAACAGAACAAAATGTCATACTGCAGTAAGTTAACTTATTAATATGTATGGCATATCTCTTTATTTATGAGGTGTGTGGTGGCCTCTTGTGGTAACTATGGACCTGATCCTGCACCACTAAAGTCAATGGGGGTTTTGCTAGGCAATGGGGAAAAAAAGCTACATGAGCAATTAGAGGGTTTCTCACTGAAAACAGATTATTCTAACAGTTAAAACAGTTACTAATTGATACCCATTTAATTAAGATTGTGGAGTTCCAAAACCAACATGCAGGCTCCCAGAAGCAATAGTCTTTTGCATGAACTCCAGTGACTCATGCTGTGAATGGTAAAATATTTCCTTGCCTTTCAAGGAGGAGAGAACTAGAAGATAAGAGTACAAGCCAATGAGGTTATTGCATTTGACTGGAGTTGGCATAAAATGGTGATATGTATTTATGTGTATTTATTGGAGACTAAGGAGATACTCTGAAAGGGTATGACCATGTATTCCCTTGATTGTTAAAAGGACAATTTTGAGGATTTGCAGGATAATTTCGGGCCATTCTTTGAAAATCATGAATTTACCATCTGTTTATAATGTAACATTCAAAAGTTCTCCGGAACTTTCCCTCAAACTCACTATTAAATCTCTGTTGAAATCATGTGAGACTTCCTCCCCAAGGTGCATATTTTACAGAGGCCACTACTAAATATTATTCCACTAATAGATCAGTTGGGTTCATTATTACTTTAACACCTAAGAACATACCACAGCAACAGGGAATTTTTGACAGTCCAAAAGAATAATTGTCTGGCAGAAATAATAATCTCATTTGTTCATTTATGCCTCTGCAAATTGTTCTCAGATGTTTATCATTTGAAAATATTAAGCTTACATCCTATGAATTTCTATCTTCTCATCCTTTTTAGTGTTTGCCGAAATGGAATTCTCCATTGCACTCCAGTGAAGGATATAGATGACAGTAAGTGAAATGTTTTATAGAGAAACATCTCAGTTTCTCATTTGAATTCTCAACTTGTTTCTTTTTCCCTTCTGTGAAACAGTCACTACCTTTCACTTTGATTTGGCTGAGGATTTTACCTTGTATTAGAAAGGGCTTTTTCATTTATTATTTTTAAGGGGTACACGCTGCTCTTTCTGTCTCAGTATCTAATAACGCCCCATTTATTTTCTGTTCCCTTGATCTTCAAAGTTCACCCATCTAACATGGTATCTTTTTTTTACAGAGTGTCCATCCCCCAAGATTCACTTTGATTGCAGCAGTGTCAAGTCTTGGTCTTCACAAACCCCTCTGCAACTAAGCTGCCATACGCTGGATACTGACTATGTACGTTTTCATTTTACCTCTGACTATGGCATGGCTCTTTCTTTCTCTTAGTCCCTAAATGAAACAGTGCCAACACAATCTTTTAGTCTTTTCTCTCTTCTTTCCTTTTATTTCCATCCTTTCTTTTCTTTCATCATTTTTGTTCTAGTTCTCCACTACTTTTTGCCATCCTTTCTCTTTTCACTGATTAGTCTTCTCTTTTCTCAATAGGAAAACCATGGGTTAGATGGACAGACATTTTGTTTACAATACAGCGCTGTAGTTTTCTGTGTAGAACAAAAGTAAGATAGTCCGAACTTAACATCTCTGTAAAATAGGAAGGAAATTCTCAGGCACTCAGATACTAGAGAGATGAGACCGATAGAATTTAATAAATAAAAATGGCTGAGTATAAACCAGGGAATGAAGCACATGGGATGAATGTTTGTAGAAGAAGTGGGATAACAGAGAAGCTGTGTTTTCTTATGAAATAATATAATTTTTTCTCTTATTTTCTTTAGTTCCAGACAGAGTGTGTCTCAGGGTGCATGTGTCCTCATGGACTGATTGACGATGGCAGAGGGGGCTGTGTCAAGGAGAAGGACTGTCCATGTATTCATAACAAGCAGTTTTATGCTAGTGGCCAGACCATAAAAGTGGGCTGCAACAAATGGTAAGATGCTGAGAGTTCTCCTTTTTCCTTTTGATGTATGTTTCTTGTAATAAATGAATGGTAATGAAATGGTTTAAATACCACTGTGATGAGCAGGGTATAGGTATACAAGCCTTGATTCTCAGCTCCACTCTGGCTTCTTTGTGACCTGGATGACTCCCTTTGTGTAAATTTAGGTAATTCTACAAATATTAAGGTAATTATCTCTGTTTATCTCAGGCAAAATGGACAAGTGTTTAGGGTGATCACTTAACTGAGTTCAGAGTCCATCTCTCTGCCAGCAGCATCTCTGATTGCATAATAGTGTAATTTTTGGGTAGTGCTGATGCAGGAACAAAAAAGAGAGCTGTGCAGAGCTAACAACCGTGCTATAAATTCATCAGTGGGACAATTCCATGTGGGGACTGTTGATGAGATGGTGATTTATAATACTCTGTTCCATAATATTATGCATGTGATGGATTCCATGTTGTGTCAGCCAGCTATGTGATTTATCCTGCAGCTTCCAAAGCAGCATACATCAGCATTAGGCTTGACTTTTCAGATTTCATCCAACTCTTTTATTCTTTCCCTAGTACCTGCCGAAAAGGAAGATGGACCTGCACCGATAATGTGTGCTATGGGACTTGTACTGTATATGGAAGTGGCCATTATATCAGCTTTGATGGAAAACACTATGACTTTGATGGACACTGTGAATATGTGGCTGCCCAGGTAATGTCCAATGGGAGCCGTGAGCAGACAGATCTAAAATGAATGAAAAGTTCTACAACAACGTAGCTATCAGTTGGTTCTTGGACCACCTCTCTTAGACCCTTTTTCTTTAAGATCACTGTTTCTGTGGTGACTGCAGCTTCTGCCAAGTTAAATTCCATATTTTCAACAAATCCCAGCTATGCAAGGAAATTAATGGCACTTGAGTGAACATTTCTTCTGCTGATGTTGTTGCAGATTGTACGCAACTGGGCTAGCTCAACAATAAAAGTTGTCAGCTCATTAACGCTACTCCAAAACAAGTGGCTGATTCTGAAATTGGAAAACAAATATCCATATTTTTTGGGACATAAACTATTGTTTAATTCAGTTGTCCCACTTCTTTCTCGGTTAAATGGTGCATGCATGTGTGTGTGTGTAATGGAATTTGAAGAATGAATTTAAATTATTTTAGATTGAAATCAAAATAAATAATATGATTCCTTTCATTGACTTATGTTTCTTTATTCCACTCACAACAGGATTATTGTGGCAAGGATCGCAGTGGTTCGTTTAGTATCGTCACAGTGAATGTGCCATGTGGAACCACCGGAGTCACCTGTTCAAAGGCTATTAAAATATTTCTAGGGGTGAGTGGTGGCCCTGGATGGGTTCAGCCCTAGAATGCAGCTGATCAAACCTGCCCTTTGCTTGTAGTCATGTTGCTTGAAATTGAAAGTTGGCATAGCTCCATTAAAGTAAATGGAACTATGTAATTTCCACTTGCTAAGGATTTGGGCAGTGGTTTGGCAGTCTTAGCTTCATAATGAAGTCCATCAGCATCATCATTCCAATAGCTTGCCTCACTATGAAGCCAGTGCTATTATATCCCTTCTTTTTCTGTCCTTCAGAGAACCGAACTGAAGTTTGAGGACAAGCAAAATGTAGAAATTCAGCGAGGTGTTGGCGACCATATACAGTATAGGAATCGTACAGTGGGGCTCTATCTTGTTATTGAGGCCAGCAATGGTGTGATGCTCATCTGGGATAAGAAGACTACTATTTTCATAAAGCTGACTCCTAATTATAAGGTGAGCAACTCCAGGCCTTTTTTCTAAAATGTTATGGAATCTGCTGATATGATTATGAATAGTTGAATGCAGGTAAATATGGATGGTGCTTTACTGTTACTCTTAATAGTGTCCCTAAATCTTGTGTATGTTGATGATTCATATATATCTTGCATTACCAATGATGGTGCGTGCCATTGTATGTTGCTTCTTATGGTATGATCCTGTGCAACAATACCAGTGAGTGTATTGTGTAATATTGCAATATGGATGAGCAGTCCCCTGTGGTTTTCTAGTAGTTGTAAACATTAATGCTCTAATACAAATCCCACTGAAGTTCATTAAAATATTCTTGTTGACTTGGATCAGAACCCAAAAGAATAAACTCTTGGGACCCCAGATATCATTTTCTCATCATTATAGACCAAAACTTTGCTCTATATTCTAGAGTAAGTGAAAAACAAAACAAGCCCTATTTTCCAGACAGTGAGCTATATTGCTAGGCTTGATCTCTCAAGCTGTGGTATAGGCCAACATGTATTTAGAGGCATTTCACTATTAAATCACAATTTATTCATTATATATGACCCTTAATACCAAAGAAATGGCTAAAACATTGTAATTCACCAGTAGAAGACAGAACAAAAATTCACAAGATTGCCACAGACTAACCTCAGCTCTCAAATAATAATGCAACATATTTTACATATTTTACCTTGAGGAAATGCAGTTGTGGTTCAAGTAATGCAAAGTGTGACAACATCTCACAGCCTCTGTGTAAGGGACCTGTCTGAAAAGAAACTAAAAGTTCTCTATTGATGAAATGCTTCCAACTCGGACATCTTCCGTTATAAAACATTTGATTTGTTTAGCAAGAGACTCAAACAGCCCTTTGTAGTGTTGGGGGCTGTGCACACATTTTAGGACCTCATACTTGTGCCCATTTATGACACTGCTTTGTTTGTTTTCCTAAGCAGTAAATGTTTTCATAACACTTTTCTGGAAATCTTAAAGTAGCTTGAGTAAGGTTTAAAAAAATGGAGGGAGGAGAAAAAGTGAGGCAAAAGATTCCTAGTTTTTATTGCAGCCGTATCCTTAACTAGAAGGATGCCAGCCAATCAAAACCCACTAAAGCCACTGTAGTGGCTTTTAAGTTTTATTCAAGGATGCTTCATTTTTTCCTTATTCCATCTTACTCTTCGCAAATAATGGAAATCTGCCTTAAAGATGATCAGCCAGCTCTTCAAAGTTAACATTTAATAGACTTAGGGCTAAAATTTCAGTGCATTGTGTACTGGAAAATTTAGTCATGTGACTCATATTTATATTAATAGGACTCATGCAGCTAAGTTGCTGCATACTACAATGCACTGTAAAGAGATGGCTTGTTGTCAGGTGAGATAAGTGTAGCCACTGTTTGGATCCCTATAAGTTGAATGGGAGGCTGCAAAGAAATATAGATATAGTTACTAGGTACTGTATGTAACAGGAAGAGAAGACACAGGTTCCTTGCCTGGGCTACCGGTAGCTTGCTAACCAGGGAGATAAACACATAAAAATAAGTTTAACTTATACACATGATTTTGAAGTAAAGATGAAAATAAGTAAGTTACAGGGAGAAATTGGTTCTAACTCTACTGGTGCTCGCTTACTGGGCAAGCTGAAAATCTGATAACGTTCTGAAATTAAGCAACTTTTGCTTTTTCAGGGCAAAATCTGTGGTTTGTGTGGCAACTTTGATGACAAGTCCAACAATGACTTCACAACAAGGAACGGGCTGCTGGTGACCAATCCTCTGGAGTTTGGTAATTCTTGGAAACTGTCTGGCTCCTGCCCTGATGTGATGGATGAGATCCTGCCCTGCAATCTAAAACCTCACCGCAAGTCCTGGGCAGAGAAGGAGTGCAGCATCATCCGGAGCGAAGTCTTTAAAGTTTGTCGCGACAAGGTTAGGAGAGAGGCTGGTGGCTACTACCTACAGGTGAACCTCTGTGCAAGAACACAGAGGAAGGCTGAATTTGCACATCTGAGCGAGGGAATAGTTAATCATAGTAGCCACAGAAGTTAGAAACTGGAAAAGACCTTTGAGATCATCAGGTCCAACCCTCTGATAAGAACAGGTACTACACTTGAAAGTTAGATGTTCAAGCACCTGCTGTTCCTTGGGACACTCAAACCAGGGATTTGATATGTTTTCATAGATTGGACTGAAGCATCCATTTGTTCTAGTTTGGAAGAAATTCCCTGACATGGTATTGTTTGTGAGCCACTCAGAAGTAATACTCTGCTTACATATAGAATGGAGGTTCCTTTCTAGTGTGCAGACTGGGATCCCTATCCAATACGTCACTGAGATTTTATGGATCCTCCCCCTCTCTAAGCACAGATAATGGTTCTGACTGTGGACAGACTTTAGATGTTTCCATCTGTTGCATTGCATTCTCCTTGTTTTAAGCGATAATTGGTATCAATCAGCTCATAGTTTAAGCATGCTTACATCACTCTATCTCATATTAAAATGCATCCAAATCATAACAACAAAACACAGTGTTCTAGGCTCAAGGTATACATAGTGTTATGTAATTTATCTAAGCCTTGTCCCTCAATTGAAGTGTAATATTAATTTAATAATGATAACAGTTTGCACTTAGAGTTTTTCAAAGCACTTCACACACAT
Source organism: Chelonoidis abingdonii (assembly GCF_003597395.2). Lineage (NCBI taxonomy): Eukaryota > Metazoa > Chordata > Testudines > Testudinidae > Chelonoidis > Chelonoidis abingdonii. Next base: position 40,544,180 of record NC_133772.1, read on the forward strand.
TATAGGTATAGGAAGAGTCACAAAGAGTCATGATTCCTGCTGTTCTTGCATATGCTTTTATGCTTCTTTCAGTGGGGGCATAAAACCCAGTCTGGGTTCTCCCGCTGATCATCCAAAGTGGAGAGAAAAGCATTTGCTAATGTATGACAGGATGCACCAACACTAGCAGGTATAGAACTGTCTCTGCTTCTTCTCTGCTACCAGATGATATGTCTGGCAGATGTACACCACTTGGCTGGTTAACTAACTGAAGAGAAAATTTCATTGACTTCAGTCGAATTTTCTTTTAGATCAGCAGTAGTATTAGCAGCCATAAAGTTCAGTAGATTGGAGAAGGTGATAGAGTCAGCAGATTAATTCACTTTAAAGAAGAAGACACCCTGAAAAGTGTCCAGGCTAGTTGCTTGTAAAAGGAGGATAATTTAAGTGAAGGGATTTTTTTTTTTGAAAGCTGAAGTATGCTATCCTACTAGCAGATAGGTTTAGAAGGGAAGCTTAACAAAATTGTTTTCAGAATGTGTTTATGGTTAGAAGAGCAGTTGTAAAAATGATATTTTTATTCTTCATCAGCAACTTCCATGTTGAAATAGTTCAGTTTGCCAGTCAAACCACATTTTTTCTAATCACCAGCTTTGTAAATTCAATAAAGTGTTTGTTTCTACTTTGTGCATCATATTTATTGATAAAGAGTCTGGCTTCAGAACTCAGCTGTCAATTCTGTTGATAATGCAGGATGCAGAATAGAATAAAATTTTGCTTTGACATTGGTACAGTGGTCGTGTGCTGAGAGTAATAATTTTTTGTCATTAAGCTAAAACGATGCACATCAGAAGATATGGTCAATGCACACGACATTTCTTTTAGTTACCTTTTTTCCATAACCACATTTGAAGAAATTAAGATAAATTAATGGAAATTAACCTAGCTCAGATCTGCTACCTGACAGACAGTAAGCAACTTCTGGTGTAAAGGATTTCCATCTGAGATTCCAAATTGGAAACAGAGCTCTGGTGTTAACAGCTGCCCCATGTGTTTCCCCAACAGGTGGACCCAACTCCATTCTATGAAAATTGTGTTCATGATGCCTGTTCCTGTGACAGTGGTGGAGACTGTGAGTGCTTCTGTTCTGCAGTTGCTGCTTATGCCCAAGAGTGCATTAAGGCTGAAGCTTGCGTCTTCTGGAGAACGCCTGATATATGCCGTGAGTAATCTTTAAATATTCCCCACTGAGTACAACAGGACCTATCAGAATAATATCACAAAGCCTTTAATCACTGCAGCAGTTTGTTGACACAGGGTTGTATGCTATGGCGCACAGTGGAAAGGATTCACCATCACAGTATAAGCAGATGCCCATTGTTGTATTAATGAGTTTAGTGTATTTAAATTGTCACTATGGGTTGACCCTTAAATGACATTTCAAATGATCCTTCCCATTGTGTGTGCCTACTGATGTACTGACATTCCCAGCATATTTATTTAGTCAGCAAAACCTCCCACCCAGAATTGTTACTCTTTTTTTTTTTTTTTTTCATTTTGTGTATAGCACAGTAGCCTGTGATAGTCCCACTAGGTCAAACTATGTTTAAGTTATACTCATAAAACCCCATTGACTTCATTTTAGGCTAGTGTATGTGCCTCTTGCATATAACTACTGACACCAAAAGTCAAGCTGGGATGGTGATCATCACAATGGGTGTACTAAATGAGTTACGGGAAACACTTCCACCGATCCAACCAGTAGGAGCAGTGGGGACTTGTTCTTACACACAGTATATCACTTCCCATCTCAGAAATCTTGCAAATTTTATTCTGTAGCCACGTGGCAATTCACACTGGTTCATAGGCCATATAGTTTGAGGAATTTGATTTTGAATGTGTTAAGCTTTCCCCCATTCACATCTTGTTATGCAGCCATGAACAAGGTTCAGGTCTGAAGAGTTTGTGCATGTCCATGTGGTTTTACTGGGAGGAACACCGTGTGACTACTCCATATGATACATCTGGGTGAAACTGATTTCAGCCTATATGCACTATTAGCCCTAAGAGTTTGCAGATGTCCAGAGAAGTTAAAAAAGATAAAAATCACAATACTCCAACAGATAGCTTGAATTCAAAATTGGTTCGGAGTAGTTGCATAATTTCAATCAAACATTTGTTTTCTGCAACAGTGGTGTTAAATGTGAAGGTGCTGAAATCCGAGTTTCATATATTCTGTATTCAGGTTCAGTAGGAAGAAAAAACCCAACTCCCATATGTCAAGGGAAATATTGCTGCCAGTGCACTGTTTAGGGTCATTTGGCTGGCATGGTCAGAGGTGGGAATGGGATTCTGTTCTGTCAGCTGTTTTTTTGATCAGCTTCTGTTTTCTATCAGCAATATTTTGTGATTACTACAACCCTCGGAATGAGTGCGAATGGCACTACGAACCTTGTGGCCGTCATATTGTGACCTGCAGGATCATTAACAATGTCAGCACCAACTTCTCAGTGCCATATCTGGAAGGTAAGACACTCCTGATTGTTTTTGTATTGCATATCATAAAGATTTAGTTAAAATGTTACTTGATGGAATTGGAGCTATTAGCTAATGAGACCTATTGATTGCCTGGCCATTCCTAAATCTATAATCTTGCACAAGTATTTGGTGTGCTGTAACATACTGTTTATTGACATCAATGGGGATGATACATATTAAGCATATGCCTGAGTATTTTCCTGAATTGTGGTATAAGATTGATCCACCATCCCCATTGACCAATGCCATTTTAAGAGTACCTCAAGGGGGAGAAAAGATTCTTACTGTGGTAAAAAAAAAACTAGAATTTTATTGCTTATTTCTTTTAAACTTTTTATTTATTTTTGCTATGTCAGCTACACATTGCTGTAACTGAGATACTGTAGCATTTCTGTATCCTTGCAAAAAGAAATAACTGATATCTCAGACATCGTAGTGCTCATAAATATTGGCTTCTTAATGGATGGATCAATGGGAAATATTCAGGATTTACAATGAATAAGTCACCACTTTTGGAAGTGTTCATCATCCAGGGCCTCATCTAGAATCAGAAGGAGTTTTTTCATACTTCAGTGGGCCTTAGATGAGGCCCCCAGTGAAAATGTGATCACTAAGTTAACAGTCTTTATTAGTATTACAAAATGGACCATTTGTGGTCAACAGGTTGCTACCCGAGATGCCCTAAAGAAAAGCCCATTTTTGATGAAGACCTCAAAGAATGTGTAACTGAAGTTGAATGTGGCTGTTATGTAAATGGCACTCGTTATGAAAATGGCTCAGAAATACCCCCAAAAGATGACTGTCTGAAATGGTAGGTGGAAATACAAAAGTGATGGAGCAATGCATATGTAGACCTTGATTCAGGAAATCACATAAGTGCATGCTTAAATCTCATTGACCTCAGTGTGACTTCAGCACATGCTTAACTGCTGTTGTGAACAGACCATGCTGTCATGTTTTCCTGAATGAAGGCTGTAATATTACAGATTACCTGCAAGAACCTCAGTATGAATTGGCCCTTCTCCATATAAATGCTGATTTACCACAGATGAAGATCTTGCCTTACAAAAATAGTGGGTGAGGGGAGCACCATAGTTACAATACAGTTGGATTTCAAAGGAATGCCATCTATTTCTGCTCACATTTTTCTCTGTGCATTTTTTTTACCTGCAATTGTTGGAAATAATTCCCAGATTGCTATAACTGGGAGAGACTAGAGAAATAAAAGTACTTATATTTTTTTTCAACTTATTCACATTGTGAATTTAACAGGACATTGTGTATAGTCATTTTCAGTCATTCACTAAAGTCAGTTGCACCTGTTGTTCATGTATGTCTTTCATTCAACAGCAGAGGAGAGATTTTTTTTTTTTTAATAGGAACATGTGGCTGTAAAACTGCAAAAATTGACAGAAAAACTCAAGAGCAGATGTAGTACCTGAAACTATTTTTAACTCATGTTTTTAAATTGACTGTATTGCACATTGATGATGGCCCATTAATAAATCTTTTGATAATGGCATTAAATATTACTTTAAATATGTCGTATCTGGAAATTACACTTAGAGCAGCCCTTATGCTGTTGTAAGTTTTGCCAGATAGAACCAGCTGGGCGGTCACTGGAGCATAAATGTCTCTGGCCATCTTCCCTCACACCCTCAGCCCTCTTCAGTATACACCTGATCAGTAATTTGTGAGATATAAGGATGCTGTGCAGCAGAGATGGAGCAAAATGGTTTAAGAGAGCAGTGGCTGTTAGTCATATTATATTTTCCCTGCTCCTGATAGAGGGTAATTAATTATCTCAAGGAGAAGTGTTTGGAGGAAGGAAAGCTGGTAGTTGTGTCAGGAGGAAATAACAATTGTCAATGTTGGAGTAAACAACTGACAAAGAAATATCCAGTCTCATGAGGTGAAGTTTGAGTGCTAAAATTGTTTTTAAGTTTTTAGACTCCTAGCCCCTGCTATAAATTAATTGCAAGGATTCATGAGAAATTACTGCAGGGGCTGCTGTTGGTTTGCAAGAATGTTCATTTTGACTGAATTATTTTTCTTTTAGTATCTGCATCTCACCAGGAAAAGTGATGTGCACACAAATACCAGGTAAATTGCATTTTATTCTGTCTTCAAACTGGAAAGGGAAAGAAAAGGAATGTCACGTATCTCTTCCATCTGTCTCCACAGGAGATTTAGTAATGATTTTGAATGATTCTTTGCAGTTCTAGCCAGGATTGCACAAAAGAAAAATTGGGTCGCACTTTGTAACCTCATAGTCATCACTCACACATCCAAGGATATGACAAGAAAATGAATTAGGCTGATTTAAGATCAAAGTGTAACAACTGCCCCTTTCTTTCGGTGTTGTTAGAACAATGCCTCTTCCCTAATATCCTAACTATTAATTTTCAGCTCAAGCCACTTAACCCTCAAGAACATGTCGTATTTTAGAACAGGTTCATTATTATTTAGATCCATTACCATATTAGGAAGTATTTTAGTAACCCTGCTTCTAAACGAAATTTCTATTCTTGCTAATTAGTTTATGTGCCTCACTTACATAGGGCTTTATTAGATATGTCTTAGCTTCCTCTTACATGCAAATATAAATTAATGAGCTTTGCATTGTTTAGCTTTAGGTATAGCTCTTAGAAGTGCACCTCTCACACACTCAAAAATATCAGATTTACCTTAAGCTCTTCCATAAATGTCTCGGCATGTTGTTGCTCTTGATCATTTCATAGAAGAACAACTTCACAATGAAGCTCTTTCTTGCAGTCCCTTGCACAACAACTCCTACTACCACCCCCACAGCCACCCCCACGCCAACAACTACTACAACTACCACTGTGCCAACGTCAACTACTACAACAGAGACCACAACAGGTAAGAATTTAACAATAATTATAAACTATAGCTGGAATTGTCTTAACATCAGAGATTCAATTAATAGTTTCAACTTTCTTTAGCCTTCCATAATTTGTGACAAAATTCTGTCAAATATTGTACTACGTGAATAAAATCACTCTTTTTTGAAACATTATACATTTTGTCCAGATACATTTCCACCTTCTAATTTAAATTCAGTTAACATTTTAAAAGTACTGGATATACTGAATGCCAATAGATTCTGAACTTGATTTTTTTAGATTTAACAATAAAATAATAGATACACATATTATTAATAGGAACAAATCCTGACTGTCATTTACATGGGAGGAAGGGGCATTTTAAGTCCCTAATTCCTGTGTAAGCTGATTCCACACCTGCCCCACCAAGCCTCAGAAGGCTGAAACTGTTACTAAAGAGTGCACAGAGCATCTCTATGGCTGCTTTTTAGGCAGGTGATACCAAGCCACTCATGGATTAAGAGTTAATGTAATGATACTCTCAGCATCCCTGCCCAAGATTAGCCACATGGCTATCGTTTCTAGGTCTCTCCCACATGTAAGACTTCAGTGGGAGGAGTGATTGCTGTCTCCCTGAATATGCATAATATTATCATATTTGTATGTATTCTGTAATACCGGTAAAGTTCCAACGTGGATGCACATCTAATACTTTTCTCCTTGAAGATGTTTTACAGATAGATTGCATAGACATTTGGCTTTTCATAACTGTTCAAAACTATGCTTCTGCATGGCTTTATTATGCTGAACTCAGAAAGCTTTGAAATACTACATGTTGCTGTACCCTGTCATGGGGGGGAATCTCAGATATTGGTGTAACTGATGCTGTCACCATGATGAAAATGTTCCTGAATCACAAGGTCACTGCTGGAAGTCTGAAGCAAGAGTTGTAAATCTTTGGGGCTAGTGCACTGATGGAAGGTGCCCCCAGTGTCTTGGACAAAAATCTTGAACTGAATGTTGGCGGGTTTTTAAACTACTGTTTTCATTTCTCTGGAACTCTTAGACTGTATAGTGTTACTTATTATTTTTCCATTGCAGTTACCACCACGACCTCTTCAACCTCTACAAGTAAGTTTATTTATTAGGAAGCTCCTCATTGTGAAACATGGTAGGTAGACAACAAGGGACAAGGAAGAAAAAGAGATAGCAAGGCAGCAAAGAAATACATTTTCATTTTAGAATGGGAAAAAAATGTGTGTGTGTGTGTGTGTGTGTGTGTGTATTTCCTCCTTGCATTTTTCGAATTAAGTGGCAAAACAAAAAGCTTGCTTTTAAACAGTCAGACAGCTCCAGACCTGCTGTAACCAGGTATGATTCCCATTAAAGTCTCTAGGCCTTAATCAGTGATGATATAAAGGCTGGTGTAAGAGAACTGGGAGTCAGGATCTCACTGAATGTCAAATCTTTGAAGTTTTTACATGGCCCAGAAAATGGTGATTAGAAACTTATGAAAAAATCAGTGTGTGCAACTCCTCAGCGATATATGAGAATCCATTAAACATTTAATACAGAGCTAAGAAATTCTTTGTCATCTCCATTATAGTTTTAGGACAAAAAGTGCAAGGTGATGTTTTCACTGGGTTTATCTGTAATAATAAAGACCAGGTCCCACGGGGTCTGATTCCAATACCTGTCTGCCTCAGTTGTGAGATCAGCGTTTACTGCAGCTAGCCAAAATCCACCACAATTACAACTACCACTTCCAATGACCACCAAGCCCCCAATCTCTACAACCACAACTACCATGAACTCCCCAACCCTCCCCTCACAACTACCATCGAGTTCCCAAATCCTACACACACCAACACAACTACCACCAAGTGCCCCCAACCCTCAAACCCAGAAGTATATCAACTAATGAGCCCCCAACACCCACAACTACCATGAAGCCCCTAACCCCCACACCCACAAGCACAACTTCCACCAAACCCCCATACTCACCGCCGTAACTACTACCAGGCCCCCAACCCCCTACACTAACCACCCCCCACCACACTAGCAACCACTATCAGCACTGACCCCCAAAATCCACTCCAACCATCACACTGCCAACCAGCACCATTTAGCATCCAACACACACTCCAATGCCAACACCAAAAAACATAACCAGGAGTGGCTCTAGGCATTTTGCCGTCCCAAGCACGGCAGCCTGCCTGCAACTCTTGCGGCGACTGGCAGCGCGTCCCCAGTGGCTTGCTGCCCCAAGCACGCTCTTGGCGTGCTGGGGCCTGGAGCTGCCCCTGACTATAACTAGTACCACTAAGCCTCCAACCACTAAAACTACCACCATGCCATCATCAAATATTATAAGCGGAACCACAACCAGCATTTCAGCAGGTAAGCTTTGAATGATAATTGCCCACACTTACTGAGAAGAATAAAATTCTGTAAGTGTTGATGTGATTCTCATTAACCTTAGTTAACCAACAGTAAAAATTCAGACAAAGTAAGGTGGCAGCTACAGACAGAAGTGTCCTAACAGCAGAGATTTATTTAATGTGTTCATCTCTGCTTAGCCTTCCAGAATTTCTAACAACAACAACCACAACAAAAAAGAAATATAGCATCAACTGGAAAAAGCGCCCACCATCTTTTTTATTTATTTGAACATCATACGTTTTGGCCTAGATACCCTCTCACATGCTGATTTAAATGTAATTGATATTTAAAAAAGTGTATTGCCAACAGATTTTGAACAAGGTATTTTTTGAGACTTAAGAATAAAATAATAGCGACTTGTATTTTCACTTGGAACAAATCCTGCTCCTGGTTTACGTGGGAATAAGAGGCATATTAAGTTCGTTATTCCTGTATAAGCTGGATCCACATCTGTCCCAGCGAACCTCAAGAGGCTGAAACTGGTATTAAAGAGTGTGCAGAGCTTCTCTGGGACTGCTTTGTAGGCAGGTGATACTGAGCTACTCATGGGCTAAGGAGTAAATATAAGTATACAGTCCATATTCCTGGTCATCTGACTGTTGTTACTACGTCTCTCCCACATGTAAGGCTTGGGTGGGATGAGTGATTACTGCATCTCTGGATATGCATAATATTTATCACATTTGCATGTATTCCTTGATATATGCAGCCCTTGATTCCACCAGTCCTGGAGGGGATTTTTTGTCCTATGGTGTGACTTCCACTGAATAGTACTGATGTTCCTGTAAAAAAAACAACACCTCCAGGTAGAAAAGGTGGAATTTAAAAAGTCCACATCATTGTGAGGAAGAGTTAATATTGCTCACTGAGAGGAGTAAAGAGTTGTTCTTGTGCATAACCAATGTAGGGACAAGGTGGGGTAAGGCTTTTTGTGCTCTTACTTACTCTGTATGATACTACAGTCTCTGGCTCACTATTGTGGGGACTAAAGGGCTTCCTTTCTCCCTAGATTATGATTAACCATTCAAAAGTGCACAAAAATGGGAGGAGAGGTGGTGGGAATGAGATTCCTTCATACATCTGGGCAAAAAGAGAACCATGTCACAAAGACCAGGGTGTCTATTACTAGCAATGACACTGGACATATCCCAAAGTGGACAAGAACATGGCTCTACTGTTCTGCATCCCTAGCACAGTTAATTGGAGCAAGGCTGCACATAAGGAGGAGATGCTGCACCCTTTTGAAGGGTTTTGTATCCTCCAGTCTGCCATGTTCTCCTTGAGAAGCCCAGAGGCTTTCCAGCTGAGTCAGGCAGAATGCATCTGCAGAGTCCAGCTGGTTTACACCCTCACGCCACTGCTGCAATTGCTCTGGATTTAGGATAGATTGCTTTGTGTTGTAATGAGGGATGTTCTCTACAGTCTATATTTTATATAACTTAGCATATTTTGGATTTTCGCAGAGAGTTTATTATCTCTGAAAACTGTGTGTGAGAGAGAGGAGGTATATATATTTAATACAGTTAAATTTGTTTTATAAATACTTTGGGTATTTACATCTGCTCTCCTTTTTCCCCACTTGTGTCATGTCCATCAGTAATAACCACAAGTTCCATTAGAAGAAGTATTGATTCCACAAAAGCATGAATGTGTATTTGTTTAACTCTCTGCAGAAGGACTTACTGACTATATTTTCAGTATATGCACAGGACAGTGATTGCAGACTGAGGCTTGGTATTACAATATCTGATTATGCCCCATGGATACTTCTCTATCCTGATGACATACTACATCAGGATACTGTCTCTTTTCCCGATGAGCCACTGCAAGTCTACTTCGGGCGATGAAACACTACTTGATGGCTATTTTGTTCTGGGTCTTTATACTATACCAGTTAATTCATTCTAGCAATAACAGAATTTAGATGCGAGTTGCTAGAAAAGCAACTAACAGGAGGGTGTGAGATAAAGTAGGAAGTGCCTACTTGATCTTGTTCCCTCTTCCATTCTACTCTTACATGTAACTGTTCATGCTCCATTGTTTTCTGTGCATAAGAAACACCAATTTAGCACATTCACAGTGTGATTCTGATCTTGCACTATTTTTAGGCAGTTTACCTCCATGGACTTGAATTGAAGCACTTGTGACTAAAACTAGTGTAAATGAGATCATAATCCTGCTCTCATGCCAAATCTTTGTAGGTTGCACTAATTATTTGTTTTGGACCAATGTACATCCACTGTTTCACTCTCAGCACTGCTTACTTCACTACTATGTCATGCATGTTTCTCTTCTTTCTAAAATACATGTTCCGTTGTTGTCTTGCAGCACCATGTACACCTCTATCTCAATATTGTTGGTGGTCTGACTGGATTAGTGTGACTGAGCCAAAATATGGCCCAGAATATGGTGATAATGAAACCTATGACAAAATCAGAGAGTGGAACGCCTCAGCAATATGTGAGAATCCACTAGATATTTCATGCAGAGCTCTGAAATTCCCAGGCATTCCCATTGAAGATTTAGGACAAAAATTGACATGTAATGTTTCCACTGGGCTTATCTGTAATAATAGGGACCAAGTCCCAGGGGGCATGATTCCGATGCTTATGTGCCTCAATTATGAGATCAGTGTTTACTGCTGCTCATCAGTTTGCCCCCCATCTACACCTACCACTACCACCACAGAAACAACTACCACAGAGACGACACCTACCACCACCACCACGGTAACAACTACCACAGAGACAACAACACCTACAACTACCACAGAGACAACGACACCTACCACCACCACAGAAACAACTACCACAGAAACAACGACACCTACCACCACCACCACGGAAACAACTACCACAGAGACGACGACACCTACCACCACCACCACGGAAACAACTACCACAGAGACAACGACACCTACCACCACCACCACAGGAACGACTACCTCAGGTAAGGGTTTTACAGATAGATTGCATAGAAATTTGGCTTCTTACAACTGTTTATAACTATGCTTTTGCATGGCCTTATCATGCTGAACTAATAAAACTTTGAAATACTAGAAGTTGTTCTGTCCTGCAATGCTGAGAACCTCATATATTGGTGTGACTGATGCTCTCACCATGATGAAAATGTTCCTGAATCACAAGGTCACAGCTGGGAATCTGAAGCAAGTGCTGTAAATCTTTGGGCTTGGTCCACTGATGGAAGGTGCCCCTAGTGTCTTGGACACAAATCCTGAACTGAATGTTGGTGGGATTTTAGCTACTGTTTTCTTTCCTCTGGACTCTTGTAGTAATACTTATTATTTTTCCATTGCGGTTTCCACCACAACCTCTTCAACCTCTACAAGTAAGTTTATTTATTAGGAAGCTGCTCATTATGAAACATGGTAGGTAGAAAACAGGGGACAAGGAAGAAACAGAGATAACCAGGCAGAAAAGAAATACATTTTCATTTTAGAATGGTAAAAGAATATGTGTGCGCATGTTTGTATTTCATCCTTGCATTTTATGAAGTAAGTGGCAAAACAAAAAGCTTGCTTTTAAACACTCAGACAACTTTATATCTGGTGTAACCAGCTATGACACACATAAAAGTCTCTAGGCCTTAATATATGCAGCCCTCGATTCCACCAGTCCTGGAGGGGATTTTTTGTCCTATGGTGTCAATTCTACTGAATACTATTGATGTTCCTATAAAAAAGACACAACTCCCAAATAGAAAAGGTGGAACTTTAAGAATCTAGACTATAGTGCATGCAGAGTGAGAATGAGTTCATATTGGTCATTGAGAGAAGTGCAAGGATTGTTATTGTGACCAGGGGTGGCTCTAGGTATTTTGCCGCCCCAAGGATGGCAGGCAGGCTGTCTTCAGCAGCTTACCTGTGGGAGGTCCCCAGTCCCGCGGATTCGGTGGCCTGCCTGCCGGAGGTCCGCCTAAACTACGGCACCAGCGGACCTTCCACAGGCATGCCACTGAAGGCAACCTGCCAGCCGCCTTTGCGGCAACCAGCAGAGCGCGCCCCATGGCTTGCCGCCCCAGGCACACGCTTGGCGTGCTAGGGCCTGGAGCCGTCCCTAATTGTGACGAATCAGTGCAGGAATTTTGTAGGAAGTTAAAGGGGGCAAGGTGAGGTAAGGCTTCTTGTGCTCTTATTTACTTTGTATGCTGCTACAGTCTCTGGCTCATGATTTGGGGTGTGTGTCAAAGAATTTCCTTTCACCCTAAATTGTGATTAGCCCTTCTAAAGTGCACACAGCTGGGAGGAGGGGTGGTGGGACTGAGATCCCTCGCCCCTTATACATCTGGGCAAAAAGAGAACCAGGTCACAAAGACCAGGGTGTCTATTACTAGCAATGACACTGGACATATCCCAAAGTGGAGGAGAACATGGCTTTGCTGTTCTGCATCCCTCACACAGTTAATTGGAGCAGGGCTGCACATAAGGAACAGATGCTGCATTCTTTTTAAGGGTTTTGTGTCCTCCCGTCTGCCATGTTCTCCTTGAAAAGCCCAGAGGGCTTTCCAGTTGAGTCAACCAGAGTGCCTCTGCGGAGTCCAGCCAGTTTGCACTCTCACTCCACTGCTGCAATTGCTCTGGCTTCAGTAATTAGGACAGAATCCCTTGTATTATAATGAGGAAGTTTTCTACAGTCTATATTTTATACAACTTTGCAAATTTTGGATTCTCTCAGACAGTTTATTATCTCAGAAAACTGTGTGTGTGAGAGGGAAGGTGTGTGTATTTAATACAGTTAAATTTGTTTTATAAATAATTTGAATACTTACATCTGCTCTCCTGCCCTGCCCCCGTGTCATTTCTATCAGATGCAAGTGGCTGGGAAAGCAACTAAAAGGAGAGTGTCAGATAAAGTAGGAAGTTCCTACTTGATCTTGTTCCCTCTTCTATTCTACTCTTACATGTAACTGTTCATGCTACATGATTTTTTGTGCAAAAGAAACACCAGTTTAGCACATTCACAGCCTGATTCTGATCTTGCACTATTTTTAGGCTAGTTTACCCCCATGGACTTGAACTGAAGCACTTGTGACTAAAACTGGTGTAGATGAGATCATAATCCTGCTCTCATGCTAAATCTTTGTAGGTTGCACTAATTATTTGTTTTGGACCAATGTACATCCAGTGTTTCACTCTCAGCACTGCTTACACCGCTACTATGTCATGCATATTTCCCTTCTTTCTAAATTATGTGTTCCATTGTTGTTTTGCAGCACCATGTACACCTCTATCTCAATATTGTTGGTGGTCTGACTGGATTAATGTGAATAAGCCAAAATATGGCCCAGAAAATGGTGATTATGAAACCTATGACAAAATCAGAGAGTGGAATGCCTCAGTGATATGTGAGACTCCACTAAATATTTCATGCAGAGCTCAGCAATTTCCTGACACCCCCATTGAAGATTTAGGACAAAAAGTGACATGTGATGTTTCCACTGGGCTTATCTGTAATAATAGAGACCAAGACCTAGGAAGTCTGATTCCGATATGCTACGATTATGAGATCAGTGTTTACTGCTGCTCATCATTTTGCACCACAACTGCAACTACCACTACTACAACCGGAACCACAACCAGCACTTCAACAGGTAAGTATTGAATAGTAACTACTCACACTTAACGATAACAACAAAATTCTGTAACTGTTCGTGTGATTCTCATTAGCCACAGGTAACCATCATTAATAATTCAGATATTGAAGGGTGGATGCAGATGCTATAGTTAGAATTGTGCTAACGTCATAGATTTAGTTAATGGGTTCATCTCTGTTTAGCTTTCCAGAATTTCTAACAAAATATTATATGACATATAGCATCAACAGGAAAAATGTCATTTTTGAACATTATACATGTAGTCCTAGATGTCCTTCCATGTGTTAATTTAAATGTAATTGATATTTTAAAGATATCTATTGCCAATTGATTTGAAACAAGATTTTTTGAGATTTAAGAATGCTATAATAGAGACATCTATTACTACTTAGAACAAGCTCTGGCCATGGTTTACATGGGAATAAGAGGCACGTTAAGTCCCTAATTCCTGTGTAAGCTGGTTCCACAGCTGTCCCTTCAAACCTCAGAAGGATGAAACCGGTATTAAAGAGTGCACAGAGCAATTGCTCTTACTGCTATTTGGGCAACTGATGCTGAGCTGCTCATGAGTAAAGGAGTTAATGTCTATTATGACTATATCTCTCCTACATGTAAGGCATGAGTGGAAGGATTGATTGCTGCCTCACTGGATATGCATATAATTATCACATTTGTCCTTTTCCAAAATGTGTGCAGTCCTTGATTCCACCATTCGTATGGTGAATTTTGGTGAATAACACTGATGTTCTTCCAAGAAAGAGACAACCTATGTGAAGCTGAGGTAGAATTTTAAGAATCCAGGATGTAGCAATGCTTCGTACAAACTATATTAGTTAGCAAAGTTTGGATTCATGGTATCTTCTGTAAAAGAGATCATTATCACAAAAGGTAATGTGGTAAGAGTAGCGTATGTATTTCCTGCAGTATTTTTTTTACAAACGATTTGGATATTTATATCTGATTTCCCTACCACCACCACCACAGAAACAACTACCACAGAGACAACAACACCTACCACCACCACCACCACCACAGAAACAACTACCACGGAGACAACGACACCTACCACCACCACCACGGAAACAACTACCACAGAGACAACGACACCTCCCACCACCACCACCACCACGGAAACAACTACCACAGAGACAACGACACCTACCACCACCACCACCACCACGGAAACAACTACCACAGAGACAACGACACCTACCACCACCACCACCACCACGGAAACAACTACCACAGAGACAACGACACCTACCACCACCACCACCACCACGGAAACAACTACCACAGAGACAACGACACCTACCACCACCACCACCACCACGGAAACAACTACCACAGAGACAACGACACCTACCACCACCACCACCACCACGGAAACAACTACCACAGAGACAACGACACCTACCACCACCACCACCACCACGGAAACAACTACCACAGAGACAACGACACCTACCACCACCACCACCACCACGGAAACAACTACCACAGAGACAACGACACCTACCACCACCACCACCACCACGGAAACAACTACCACAGAGACAACGACACCTACCACCACCACCACCACCACGGAAACAACTACCACAGAGACAACGACACCTCCCACCACCACCACCACCACGGAAACAACTACCACAGAGACAACGACACCTACCACCACCACCACCACCACGGAAACAACTACCACAGAGACAACGACACCTACCACCACCACCACCACCACGGAAACAACTACCACAGAGACAACGACACCTACCACCACCACCACCACCACGGAAACAACTACCACAGAGACAACGACACCTACCACCACCACCACCACCACGGAAACAACTACCACAGAGACAACGACACCTACCACCACCACCACCACCACGGAAACAACTACCACAGAGACAACGACACCTACCACCACCACCACCACCACGGAAACAACTACCACAGAGACAACGACACCTACCACCACCACCACCACCACGGAAACAACTACCACAGAGACAACGACACCTACCACCACCACCACCACCACGGAAACAACTACCACAGAGACAACGACACCTACCACCACCACCACGGAAACAACTACCACAGAGACAACGACACCTACCACCACCACCACCACCACGGAAACAACTACCACAGAGACAACGACACCTACCACCACCACCACCACCACGGAAACAACTACCACAGAGACAACGACACCTACCACCACCACCACCACCACGGAAACAACTACCACAGAGACAACGACACCTACCACCACCACCACCACCACGGAAACAACTACCACAGAGACAACGACACCTACCACCACCACCACCACCACGGAAACAACTACCACAGAGACAACGACAACTACCACCACCACCACGGAAACAACTACCACAGAGACAACGACACCTACCACCACCACCACGGAAACAACTACCACAGAGACAACGACACCTACCACCACCACCACCACCACGGAAACAACTACCACGGAGACAACGACACCTACCACCACAACTATACCACCCCCTGGCTGTCTGTTACCTAATGGCACTATAATTAACGTAAGTATCTTTCATGTTTTTATTATACGTCTATGAAAGAAGACCATGTTGTACTACTATATTTGCAATTTGGAGGATGCAATCATGAGATATTTTAATTCATTCATTAACATAGTGATCCTCTGTTATGCTGGGTATATAAAGATTTTTCCATCTATGTCATACTAATTTTTTGGCTATTGTCATGGCACTCAGTGACCCTTTCTCTCATTATGGTATCTTAGAGACTCATGGCATTCTTTGAATTTAAGCTCTCAGGTGGCATTTCTTCAAGGGATTATATCACAGTGCAGAACTGTGAAGGAGCTTTGGTGAAAGAGTGACAACAAGGTCTCTGACCACGAGCAAATTCCACCTTCCATACCTTCCACTTTATCTTTCTAGTGTTTGTCAGAATGATTATGCCAAAGTATTAACTCATCTACCAACCCAAATCAGTCATGAACTGTATCCTGGATTAGATTTAATGGGCCACATCCTGAACGGCACAGAGAATGTGTTGAAAACCTGGAACTCCCACTGAAGTCAATAGCCCATCCCCTTTTTGGATTGGCCCAATACCTTCTCAATCTGTAGCATGTGGCTGCTTTCTCCTAATCAGTTGAAAATGTCTGAGTCTAAAACAGTGGTACTCAGCCTTATAGACACAAAGATCCTCTTCATCACCAAATGCAGTTACAGGGAGACAAAAATAGCCATGCTTTGACATACTGACAATGTAACATCAACCTGTATTGTTATGATGCATGGATGTGAACATCTCTGGACATTGCACCACAATTACTTTGTGTCTCACTGTAATTCCGTTTTACATGATCAGATCTCCCCTCCATTTTGGCTCTTTGTTCTGGGAAGGGGCATATTACTCCAATCTTTTTCCATTTCTGATTCCATCTGGAAAGAAACTTGAGGCACTTCTTGTAGGGCCAAAGAGGGGTCTTGGCAATGCCAATCCATTTTCTTTTTTGCCACTGTGCTCTGCCTTGCATACATCAGGTTGCATGGGGACCACTCCTCTGATCAGAAGGCCTCTGAAGCCAGGGATAGCAAGAGGAGCTCAAATCAAACAAATTTAGGTAGTGCCTCGTGAAGAGCTCTGAAGGGATGTATTTGCCTCTAGCAGCACAAAGTTGGAATCACTGCACTAATGACTTATTCAAATGTACAAGTTTTTACAGGCACGGCATATTCACCTGCTTTACTTTTTGCTTGTGAAATGTGACATACAAAATACATTTGGATCCATCTATTGGCTGACTGATGATACAGTTTCCAAAAAGACTACTAGTAGTCAATAACTCGGGTGCAGCTGCTGTTTTACAATGCGACCCAGGGAAGGGAAATCAGAATAAAACCTTGGTCACTGGCATTGTGCTCATAATAAATCCTTTACAGTTAATAATTAACAATGCAACAATCTCATTTTACAGACCTTGATGATGGTACTGAATGTGGTGCTTTATTCTCACTTTCAATATTTGTTTGGGATAAAGATGTTGGCAATATAAAGCTGTGTAAAATATCCAGAAATCCATTTTTCCTTTATTAATTTGATTGCTTCATTATAGCTCTCACTGTTCCCCCCTTGCTCCCTACTTCTGTCTTAAATCCAGCCAGGTGAAAGCTACTGGCCATGTAACTGCACCGAGTTAATATGCATTAACAACAACACATGGACGCTGGTTTCGACTGTATGTGAACTTCCTCCTAAGCCCACTTGTGTCAATGGGCTCACTCCTGTGCTGGTGCAGGGTGAATGCTGTCCGCACTGGGAGTGTGACTGTGAGTATATAGCTGGAGGGATATTTTTATCACTGATGGATGAATACTAGTTTTAAGAGCTACAGTATTTGAGGTGGGGGCAAGTGCTGTGCAAGTTTAGCCCCTCATATTCCTAGCAATGCAATTCAGTCTTACCTGTAGTACCACTTGCTAGCTTAGTCCTGGGTTTCCCCCCAGCTCTGCCACAGCACTTGCTTTTAACAATGGTTCATGAAATGTATATTCCTTAATCTTTCATTTTACCTTTTTAGTCTATTAAATTATTTGAATTTTTCAATTACAAATTAATGTGTGTGAACTCTTGATATAAATTAAGGTTAACAGTGAAAACATGTATTCATATTTTGTTCTCCAAATTGTTTGGCTCTGGCAATTTTTTCTTTATGATATAATCTACACAGACCTGATTCTGTCACTTAGTTACTCATGTCGACTGGTAGCTCACTATACAAGTAGTCTCATCGAAATAATTTGGTGTAAGGTACTAATGGCAGGAGAAAGGTGGTGGAATGTGGCCCTATATGATTACATTAAAGATGAGTCCAAGTTGCTGAGTTTGGATCTTGAGCCAGCTGCTTGAAATTATCTTGAACTCTTTGATCCAGGAAGTGGGCTGGAGCTCCCACAGGCACAGGCCTACCTGTGAGATTAATGGAACTTACTGATTTCAACTTGATAGGAAATAGCAGCGCAGCCTTTTTCAGAGAATGTTTGACATCCTGTCTGAAATCTGGAGATCCAGAAAATGGAGAGTGGAAAGGAAGGAAGGAAGAAAGGAAGAAAGAAAGAAAGAGTTCAGCTTCTTTAAATATGAAAAAACTTACATTTTGGGTCCAACTGAGGTCTTAGATTAATTCTCTTTACTTTATCTATAGTTCACTTCATTCAGGTTCTCTCACTCCTATTTGACTCCAGTGCTAGTAGGGTAGATTGGTCTTCCAGTTACTAAAGACTTTATTCATAGTCCAGCTCTGCTTCTATATGTTACCATACACAGCTAAACTAACTCTGAATCTCTTGGTAGGCTATTGCACTGGCTGGGGAGACCCACATTATGTGACTTTTGATGGACTTTACTATAGCTACCAAGGGAATTGTACGTATGTCCTGGTGGAAGAGATTAACAAAAAGATTGACGACTTTGGGATCTACATTGATAACTATCACTGCATTGCACAGGACAGAGTGTCCTGTCCACGCACACTCATCGTGAGATACGAGACCCAGGAAGTGCGCATAAAGACTATCAGAATGATTCCTCTCAAAGTACAGGTATTGGAAAGTGACTAATAAACCAAATGTACATGCTCAGCTACACTTGCCCTCACTTAATCAGATTCACATCTTTATTTGCTAGGGGCACTCAAACCTGATAACTTTGGTGACAGCAATGTTAGGAAAATGGGATAATTGTTCTGTGGGTTGCTTTGAAGGAATTTTATAGGGACACTACTTCATCTGCATATGGAAAGAGATCATCCCCCTCATCCCATTTCTAAACTCAGATCTTTACAATCCTCTGATCCTTCAAAACATGGATTAGAGGAAGAATTCATTTTAGCTGACAACATAACATGGAATACTGTATTATGACTTTTAAAGATTTTAATGTAGATAACAGCTCAAAGGAATAAATGTTATAGTATATCAAAGGGTTTCCAACAAGCAAGGATCATCCCATTATCCTTGTAAAGCAAGATTGAGGGAGGGCATTGGATCATTTTGGGATTTGAACAAGAGGGCACATTTGAATTAGAGATGGGAATCAAAGTAGTAGACCAAAATGTTTCTAAAAGACACCCTCAACAGGCCATAGTGATAGTAGTCACACCTCAAGATGGGTTAAGATGCTTCCATTTTTGATTTTTCAGGTGAAGGACTGTCATCAGTTTTATGTCATTTTTTAGACCCCATGTTCCAAGGATTAGGCTGTGGCATGTAATAGAATCTGTTTTCTTCAAAATGTGTTGGAAGTACTTACTTTTAGGATTCTTCACCTCCTTATTTTCCATCAGCAGCTCTCTGCTGACTTTTGGACTATTTAGGTGGGGAATTTTTGAGGTGCAACTACAGGTAAAGTGTTGCAAGACTACAACATATGGTTAAATTCCTCATTACCTTCTGAGATCGAGCAAAACTTATCAGTCCTAGATGAACTTAAGGGGGATGCACTAGGCCAGTGGTTCTCACACTTATTTGACTGGGCCCAGCTTCTTTGTGTCTGTGGTCATTTACGTGTCCTTCCTGCAAGTACTTGTACTGCCACCCTGCTCTGAAGGTAGGGGGGACAGCAGCAGCTGCTGGCCAGGCACCTAGCTTGGAAGGCAACACTGCACCAGCACAGATGTCAGGGTGGCAATGTGAAAAGTGATTTTCGTCAATATCACTTTTCACAGCAGACTTAGAAGTAAAGGTGCAGCAGTGCAGAAGTAAGGGAGGCAATGTGAAAAGTGATATTTGTTATCACTTTTCACTGCAGACTTAGTGCCCCATTGCCAGCCTTACTTCTGAGCTGCTGCTGCCACCCAGGGGGCTGACAGGCACAGCCCTGCTGCCCCAGGGCTGAGATCCTGAGCCACACTGCTTCCATATAAGAGATGGTGGGGGAGAGACTGAGCATGGGGAATTGGTAAGGGGGGAGCCTGAGCCTGGGCAGTTGGACTTTGGCTGTTCCCTTTATCCCCATCTCCCAGGTGTGCATGGCTCTTCTGCACAAGCCCCAGCCACCCAGGTTTGACAGCCCAAGCTTTTAAAAAACAAACCACGGACCTCCCTTGACATATTCCTGCATCTCCCTTGGGAGGCCCATCCCATAGTTTGAGAATGCTGCACTAGGCCCACCACCTCGTTCTGAACTAGTAAATACGATTTTTTTTTCTCCCCACATTTCATTCAATTCCATTTTTGTACAAATGTAGATCAAAGGCTTCCCTTTCTTTGAAGCATTTTGGGGAGAGAGAGAAAATTTCAGCTCAGGTGCAGTGAAAATTTAGCATGCATCTCCTATTACATTTAACAGGGGCTGCATTCTAAATTCTATCCTCATTTCTCCAAAATTCTGCAAATGTGTCCCAAGGCTGATGTACCCCTTCATTGGGTCTTAGAGTTCAACATTTCAGTCACATATGCAAAAACATACAGCTCATTGGAAACAGAAAGAAAGGAACATTCCTTTCCTTTACATTGTATCTCCACTGTAAGTTAATGATTGATAGATTGTTTTTATTAACATCATACAATATATATATATATCTTCTCTGTTTTCCTTTAAACAATAGGTGACGGTAAACAATCAGGAAGTGGCTACACCTTTTGAAAAATACGGCGTGAAAGTCTTTAAGTCAGGCATAAATCACGTAGTGGAAATTTCTAGAATCGGGGTAAATGTGACCTACAATGGATTGGCTTTCTCAATTAGATTGTCCTACCAGAGGTTTGGCAACAACACCCAAGGACAGTGCGGTGAGGATCTATTTTTCTACATTTAGAATGAAATACAAAAAGTTAAATGTAAACTCTGGCAGTAAGAGAGATGTGATGCTGGTTCTCTGTGATGGATGGAAATACAATGATTATTTGATAGTGAAGATTTGTGTGTGAATTCTTTCTCCTCTTGTCAATTGTAGGCACTTGTACCAACAACACAGCAGATGACTGTATGTTACCTGGTGGAAAGATCATAGGTAACTGTGAAACCATGGCAGATCACTGGGTGATTAATGACCCCGAAAAGCCAGACTGCTATCCATCCCCACCTTCTACAGAGGCACCTCCTGTCACTCCACCACCCTGCAAACCATCCGATCTCTGCAAGCTCATTAAAGAAGGGTAAATACACTAGACGTGTGTACAGACCTCTAATTTTGAAATTCAGTGGCAATCTGAAATGCAAATTTTTGGTGTTGCTTCATTGTCTCTTGCAGTTGCTTCTGCTCCTTCTCTCTCTTCCATTCCCTCTTTTCCATTCTCTTTATCTTCCCTCCTAATCTGTTCTAATCTTTGCATCTTGCTCACTACCTTTCAGCCCTCTTTAATGATTCTTTAGCCCTTGCATACTCTTCTGGGATCCCTTGGCCTTCTCCAGACCTTTCCACTTTGTTCCTCTTCCATGCTCTCTCAGCAGTAGATGTAGGTCCCCTGAAGATCCCAAAGGGATCTCGTGCTTCAGTTTCAGGAAATGGCTTCAAAAAGAGGAAATGTCCAACCAAGTCTTATCCACAACTCTAATTCATGGCTGTGTTCAATTATATTCCTCCAGCTACTAGGTGGGAAGCAGTATTTTGGAGAGAGAGTAGTGGGTGGATAGTCTAAAGGTTAAGGTCTAAGTGTGTTGGAAGGCTGCAATCCAGCAAAATGTTTATCTATCATTGATGAGTCCTGTTCAAATCTTCCTGTATAGCATCATGCTAAAATATGGCATACAGCATATTGAAGTGAGCACAGATCATTCAGTAACTAATAATGATACATGTTTCTGCTTCTAGCCCGTTCAAAGCATGCCATCCCTTTGTCAACCCTGACCACTACTATGCAGCCTGCGTTTTTGACAGCTGCGCTCTTCCCAACTCTAAATTGGAGTGTGCAAGTTTGCAAAACTATGCTGCTCTCTGCGCTGATCAGGGGGTCTGTGTTGATTGGAGAGGCCATACTCGTGATATCTGCCGTAAGTAGAGACATTTTTCTGCCATTTAACTTGAATTATTAGTTGTAGGGTCTATTTCAATTCCCCTTCCATTAATGGGTTACATGGCTCTCCAAGTCGCTAATGACTGTAATAAACCCCAAAAGCTTTATTGAAATAATTTTACAGGCCAGATTTCAAAGGTGGGGGAAATAGATGAGCCTGTAAAAATGCTAGTGTGCTATTGTGTGTGAAATGCTCTACTTCTGTTTGAGCAAATGCCTGTGTGCCCAG
The DNA here is from genome assembly GCF_003597395.2 of Chelonoidis abingdonii. Lineage (NCBI taxonomy): Eukaryota > Metazoa > Chordata > Testudines > Testudinidae > Chelonoidis > Chelonoidis abingdonii. The sequence goes on from NC_133772.1 coordinate 40,566,871, forward strand.
TATGTGGATTTTGCAGGCACAATGGGTGAATCTATATATTTAATGGGAGACAAACTTTTTTTTGCTGGTGCAGTATGGGAGCATTCCCATTTTCAAAAATATGACTCTAAGAAACCCTAGCAAACAAACGTATTTGTATTCAGAAGGTCAAATCCTGTCCTTACCTTGGCACAACAGGATGCGATGTTGCTTTGCATATGTTACTTAGTGTAAAATCACCTACCACCCAGAGACCCTGCAATACCTGTCTACTTGCAGGAGGGGTAATGGATGGATTTTTCCCTCTTAAGTCTGAGTTTCTTGGTTTTATGGTTCTCAGTCAGACCTTCAATGTTATTGAATGAGTCTGACATATTTTTAAATCTATTTGTTTCCAATATTTGTTTGAAGATTGCAAAAGGTGTACATTTGCTGGGCCTGCTTATGATGGTCTTGCTGAAATATTTCTTTCTCTGTATTTCTTCCATTCAAGCGCTTACGTGCCCATCAAACAAAGTATACAAAGCATGTGGTCCTATTGAAGAGGTGACCTGCAAGTCAAGGTAAATAGTTACTTTCCTGCCAGTCAGGTCCCATGCAACTACCCAGGGTAGATAATCCATAGAGAAGTGAGGAATATCCAGTTTAACAATCTTGATTTAAAATAGAAATCTTTGAGACAGCCTTTAACAGGTTATCATTGTATCTGCCCTGGTAGCCCCTCATACAGCTGAATCAAACACTGTATATTGGAATAAGCTAAGATTAGAATCAGGATGATTTAAAATCTGTAAATTTCACATATGCAGTTTCTTTTGCCCATACATTTCTGGATAAAATATATTTGGCCAACCTTCCACTGTGTGTCACTGATAATAATGGTGGTCTTTTTTGCCTTGTGCAGCCAAATTGCACAAAACCAAAACCGTCATGTGGAAGGCTGCTTCTGTCCTGCTGGAACAATGCTTTATGGTGATGGTGTGGATGTCTGTGTAAAAACCTGCGGTGGGTAGTGTTACCATATTTAAATGGATGTGCATTTCCTTTTTGTTGTTGCCATGTCATGTACACAATATAGTTCTGAATCTGGCTACCTGTCATCATATCAGTGGTAATGGAGATTTATTTTGCTCTATTTGCAGGGTGTGTTGGACCAGATAATAAACCAAGAAAGGTATGTTACACATTTGCTTTTCCATTGCAAGTAAGGTGACCAGACAGCGAGTGTGAAAAATCAGGGCAGAAGGTGGGGGGGTAATAGGAGCCTATATAAGAAAAAGGCCCAAATATCAGGACTGTCCCTATAAAATTGGGACATCTGGTTACCCTAATTGCAAGTATTTTGTGTCTCCTCCATATCAGTTTTGTTTTGTATAGACTCCCAGGTTTTCATCCATGCACTTATTTGGTAGGTGAGTGGAATTTTGAAAATCCTTGATTTATATTTATCTCAGCTTGAGTTATACATTAGTGGGAGATATTGTCCTTTAGACAGCTCTGATATTCAGTTTCCAGACTACAAAATAGTTAATTTATAATTCCACTCTGCTCCCTCCTAGCACATACATGTACACATGCTTACACTTAAACACCCAGCACAGCCTATTGAAAACAACAGATTTATGTTTTTTCTGTTCACTAACTATTCATTTAGTTCCTTTATTCTCTTTCTTTAATGGCAGTTTGGGGAAATTTTTGAGTTTGACTGTCAGACATGCATTTGCCTGGAGGGTGGAAGTGGCATTAGCTGTGTGCCCCGCAAATGTCCAGAGCAAGAGGATAAACCAAGCTGCAGTGATGAAGGCTTTTACGAGGTCACTGAAGTCAATCCTGACAACATCTGCTGCAACATAACTTCCTGCAGTAAGTTCCTCTTTTGCTTCATTTACAGCACTCCACTACCCCTCAAACTTTCTTTTGCAATAACAGTTGCATTATTCATTTGTGTTAATTTAATTGAGATTAGTCTGTGAAGCCCAGGCCAGCTAAATGCTTGGACTGAGTCCAGCCAAGTGGCATATTTCTTTCTCCGTAGCTGTTATTTTACATTTCTCTTGGCTTTTTCCCTTTGCAGGATGCAACACGAGCTTTTGCACAACCAAACCTCCTAAATGTAAAATTGGTTACGAACCTGTTTCCGATATTGCCACTGGCAAGTGCTGTCCTACGTATAAGTGCGGTAAGTAGCTTTTAAATATACGAGAACAGTCAGTATTGCACTTTACATGCTTGAGCATTAAGGTTGGTAGCCAACACTGTATGCTTCTCTTTTGGAGGAGGTGACAAAACCAGGCTTAGATTCTAGGTTGCCACCATCGGCGAGCCCAAGTAGTAGCTGAGAAAATGGTGGTGCAAGGTGGATGAGAGAGAGTTCACTCTGGTCAGGTCAAATATTTCTGGTTATACACCTATGTAAGAATTGCGGGACTGTTGACTGGGACTTCAGTACTCCCATAAGAAATTGTCCCTATGAGCTTTAGCAATAGGAAAGGCAGATGATCATTCGTGGATTGTTCCAACTAAACATACCAGGAAACGTTTTGCAACCATCCAGTGGACATCCTGGGATGTAAAACCTGGGATATAGATATTCAGACCAGACAGCCTTTCTCTTTTGTGGGTGCAAATTGTACCTTACAATATTTGTGTCCATGTATTGCACAATTTGCACTGCAAAGAAGGAATCTGGGTGACACTTTTGAACATTTGTGTTGTGATTATTTGTGGAGGAAATTTGTATGACTGGGATAATAAAATTTGGCACTTTCCTTGCATGTATAACCATACAACTTCTGCTTTATTTCACAGTTCCCAAGGAAGTCTGTGTGCTTCAGAATGCTGAGTACATGGTAAGTTTCCATTTGTTCATGAGAAGGACTCTTGGATGAAACATTTGAGTCCCAAGAGCATCCTTTAATTGAAGTGCTTTGAGGCAGTTTGCATTTGGTACGATTCATTTTTAGAGATCCCCTTCCCCCCCCACCCCCGTCCCCAAACTGCAGTCAGGGATTTATCTGTTACACAGAGCCTAACGCTTTCCAGAGAAAGTTGCTGCATATAAGAGAGAATGAAGCAGTGGTTCTAAGCAGCACAGGTGTAAAGATTTGTTTTTAATACACAATGTAGATATCCCTAAAAAATCAATGTACATTTAACACCAGTACTTTGCTGCACTATGCTAAAGACTCGCTGTCACAAATAAAAAGAGATGAGTAAGGGTCACATTCTGTACTGACTTACACCCCTATAATTCTGTTGGCTCCAGTAATTATTTTATTTATTAATACAGACAGGTATTAAGTTACCCACTTTGTATGTACCATAATGCATGTGTCTATGATATGTTTCCCTAGTGGATGTTTGTGGGGGGAAGTATTGGATATTAGAGATATGTCTCTCTTACAAATCACACCTTCCTGATACCAGAACTCTTGCTTTTTTTAAAAAAAAAAAATCTAGCCTGGTTCCCCAGTCTTTGCTGATAAGTGCCATGATTGTGTCTGCACTGAGAAATCAAACAGTAGTGGTCTGAATGTCATTTCATGCAAGCACATTCCATGCAATGAAGCGTGCCAGCCAGTAAGTAACAAACTTTAAAAAAAAAAAATGTCATGTACATTTTCTTGAAAAATAACCATGATTGAGAGAGGTGTATTCTAAGCAAAGGAATTCCTAGGTCCTAATTCCAGCTCTGACATTGGCTCACCTTGGGCACTCAGTTTTCTGCATCTTAAAGAGAGCAATAATAATACTTATGAGCATCACAGTCGTGTTGTGAGGATTCGCTAACCGTGTTTTTAAAAATGCTTTGAAGATAAAGTGACATCTAAGCACAGTGTAGTTATTATAATGCCTTTGTTGCTTCCTTTTATTTTCTACTTTCATTATCCCTTTTCTCTTCACCTGGTGATCTCTGTCTGTTACAAAACACAACAGATCTAGATTATCCTTAAAACCATAATCAGTGCTGCTATTTAGCTGGGTTTTTACAGAGAGCCTTAATCTGGTGCTCAGACTATTACATTTTTGTTTTTCTCAAGGACACTTTTAACCTAGTGCTTTTTTAATTCCTAGGGATATGAACTTAAAGATGTGAAAGGGGAATGCTGTCCAAAATGCGTGCAGACCAAGTGTGTTGTAAATAAGGGTGACAGCACCGTCCTCATCTTGAGTGTAAGTGTGCTGCTCTTCTTAGGAGTCTTCCAAACGTGTATCATTCCTATTGTATTCCTCAAAGTGTTAACTGGGAGGAAAGACATGGCAATTATTGATGGGGGGAAAGGAAAAGTTCAGTGGTTAAGTTCAGATGTGTATTTGAAAGTTCAGCTGCTCATCTGAAAGAAAGTCATCTGAAATTCTCTGATCTGGAAGATAGGTTGGAGATCTTATCAGATCAGGCTTTCTCAGAAATACTATGAAAAGAGCCTTTCTTGCAGTTTTTTGACCAAGAAGTGGAAAGGTGCCAGAAAAGCTTGAACATGATTCAATTGTGTTGCCCTTTTTTGAGTAAAGGGCTATTCCTATTTAATAGCTACCAGTTTACCCATCATCCCTAATCAAAATCTCACCCACTTATTTTTCCTTAGCTCCAGAATACCCTAGGTCCCACAGAGGGATTTTTTCTTTCCCAAGGAAAATTCCTTATGGAGCTCAAAATTCCCTCCACCCATGGGACCCCACAATACAGTCACTACCCTGCTAACCATGGCAGTTATTTGTCTAGTATTTTTATGCTGAGAAATGAGGAGAATCTTTTTCAGAGGCTAGGAAGATTTCTGTCTAAGCCCATTATGAATCCTTCCGTGCATGCGGAATTTCCTTTTTGTACACAGCCTGATGAAACGGAAAACGATCCAAAAGACAACTGCACCCTTTATAGCTGTGTGTCGATCAAAGGTCAGCTGATCTCTTCCACCTCAAAGATTACCTGCCCATCATTCAATGAGGAGAACTGTCAGGCTGTAAGTAAATTTGGGACATTTACCCTCATCCTTTATGACAACGCATTTTAGTTTGATCCAACCACCTTACTATCAAAAGACACGATTGGGCTGAGGAGCTGCCGTAATTGTTATTATCAGGGCTTAAATTCAGCCAGCGCCGTCTGGAGCGGAGCGCTGGTAAATATTTTCAAACCTGTGGGGCATGCCCCATGGCTGAAGCCCAAAGCCCCAGCATCTCCTGCCGGGCTGAAGCCCCAAGCCCCAAACTGGGAGGGGCATGGAGTGGCTCCGGGAAATAATAGATAAGAATTTAAGCCCAGAGGGGTTATGATTTTTTTGTTGCACTAATTTACTTGAAGCACGCTTCCATCTGAAAAAGGGACATATGGTGTATATACTACATATTTATTGATGGGTTCTGAGGTTTATAATAGGTAGTTAGCATCTCATGGCTTAGAAATTGACCAATAGTGGGCTATAACGTCCTATCACACTATAGTATGCAGGATCCTCTTTGTATGAGACTGCATATTTTCATGAGTGCCCTGTAGGCACAGTGGTTGTAAGAAGAAAGGATTACCCCACACTTATTTCCTATTGAAAATATTAGGAAATACTGTGGTATGTCAGATTAAACAGCATGGAATTCCAGGTAAACAGTAATTTGTAAGTGGCGACCATTATATGTCACAAGCCTTTCCTTCAGAGAATTACATATTGCAACAGATTCCATTCTGAATTCATAGATATTAAGGCCAGAAAAGGCCATCGTGATAATCTAATCTGACCATCTGCATAGTACAAGCCACACAATTTTAACCAGTAATTCCTGCCATGGACTAAATTATTTTTTCTCACTGTGCATGCAGACAATTTCAAAATACAGATAATTTTGATAATACAGATATTTTTTTCTGATTTGTTTTCAGGGCACTATTACACTGCTGCCTAATGGTTGCTGTAAAACATGTGAGTATAATTACCCAGTGTTCATATAGTCATTGCAAAACAAAATGGGGACTGATTTTTCCTATCTAAAAGCTATTGCTAATACATATTAATTTAAATAGATGCAAGTAAATTCATGCTAGTTATTTTGTGGAGCACTTAAAGTGTGCTCAGAACAGAGTCAGACACTGACTCTGCCTCAAGCAGCTTTCAGTCTAAGCTGAGAAAAGTAAATTATTACTTTATTACTGTAGGCTGGCAGAAAAAACCTTGGCTGAGTATGAGGTCACATAGCAGATTTTGTTGTTATTAATAAATTGGTGCTTCCATAGAGGGGGCTTTGCAGCAAAAGTGCCTTTTGAGACAGGAAAAGCAGGTGAAGGAAAGGACTTAACTCAATGGCATCGGAAGACATTCCTAATGTAACTCATCTACTGTATTTATATGTTTGGTGGAGTTTCTGCACTTTCCCTTCTGAATTGCTGAGTTCATTGCCTAATGCAGAGAAGTAGGCCATAGAAGTATCTAGATAAGAATTATAAGAGTTTTCTTTTTGGCCTTGGGTTTGAAACTCTGCCCTGTAAGCTGGTATGTTACAATTCCCTCCAGCAGTTTATTTGACACATCTCTCATAACTGGCTACTGCATGTGGCTTTCTCAAAACATGCACTTCAGCACTTATTTGGACACTAGTAACACTGATAGCGCCAAACAATAATCATTCTGAAATCATTGTTTTGATTTAATCAGCCTTCACTTTTCCCTCCACAGACACCCAAACACTCTCACATAATTTGATTTTGTATAAACCTAAATAATATATGATAAATGAGCCATTCTCTCTCTTCCTCGCTTGTTTCATCATTTCCTTTGCCATTCAGCGGCTCCAATACGGGGCATGTTCAATAGACAGTCTGTCCTCCAGGCAATCAATAGAGAGCTAAAGTTTAAGGGGTAAAGCTGAGTGCTAAGGTGTTTGGCCTTTCTGGCTACATTGGGTTTTAAATGCAGTTATTTCAAAGCATCAGTGACTCACAGCCTGTGATGAAGCAGCAAGGTGTTTTTGGAGCCATTTGATTGAAGGGCATTACCACTCTTTTCTCCCACAGGCATCCCTCGCGAAAGCCCATCACCATGTTCTGTCACCCAAATCGTGGACTATATCACCCATAAGGGCTGCCGCTCTGTGGATAAAGTCTACCTGACTCAATGTGAAGGATCATGCGGAACCTTCTCATTGTAAGTAAAGTGAATCAGACAAGGAGACTGTTTCTATAAAAGGGACAATACATAGCCAGGCTGAAGAATGGTAGAAGACCTAGAACTGGCTCAACTTCCAGTCCCACGAGTACTGAAATTTGTAACTGGTTTGGTGAAACTAGGTGAAGGGTTGATTCACCATAGTAATGAAGTCCAAAGCCAAGGGACACATGGGGCTGCATCTTTGCTTCCAGAGAGTTGTGTTGATTCCTTATTACCTATAAAGTGAAAGCCAGCTAGGGTGACCAGCTGTCCCTATTTTATAGGGACAATCTCCATATTTGGGGCATTTTCTTCTATGGATGCCTATTACCCCCCACCCCGTCCCAATTTTTCACACTTGCTGTCTGGTGACCCTAGCCAGCTCACATGTCATTTGTGTTAGAGCAACTTGGATATGTGGCATTGAGTTCATTCTCCTTTGCAGGAAATATCCTAATGGTAGCCATGTCTGAACTTCAACAGCAGAGAAGCTACTTTCCAATGATGAACATATAATGAGAGGAGGGAAAAGAGAGAGACACTTTATTTAAATACACTTTGTAAGAAGTCCCAAGGGAGACACTTGTTGAGTAAAGAACTGAAAAAATGTGTACTCAGGGGCTGTACATGACTCCTGAGATAATGGAGTCAGTATCATTGCTCTGGGATGAGAGAACTTTGAAGAAACCAGAGGTACAGCTGCTAAAACCTAGCAAGAAACCTAGAATACAGCTGCTGAACACCATTTTGACAAATTAAGTCTATAACCTTAATTTCCGACTGGAATGATCCTTTGCAGCCTATCACTGAATACAATTGGAAGCCCTTATCTGGAGGAAAACCCATTTTTAGTCAATGTGGAAAATGAATTACAAATTCCTCATGGGAATTATTTATTTGTACTGCTACAGTACTGACAGGCCCCAGTTAGGATCCTGATGGGGTAACCACTGAATATAAACATAAAAAAGATGGCCCCTGACACAAAGAGTTTACAGTCTAAGTTAGGCTGATCCTTACAGGATGCTTAGGGCTGGTTTCACTGGAAGGATGATGCAGGGAGGCTTATATTGCAGCTGGCTACACTACATCTGATCTGCTGCAAACAGAAAGTAACTAACTTAAATGGTTTTGGGCAAGGATTTCAAAGGTGCCTAAGGAAATTGGGCACCCAACTCCCAGTGACTTTCAATAGGAGTTGGGTGCCTAATTCCCTTAAGCCCCTTTGAAAGTCTGCCCTTGATGGCTTGGTTTTTGAAACAGCAGACTACATTATGCTTGAACTTGGGTGCCTAACATTCCACCAGCTGAGGTAAAGGAGCAGTTCCCCTAACTCACACCATCAGAGGCCCCCTTTTACATATTATTCCCAATTCCTTACAGCAGCTTATTCACCAGAATTCCTCATCGTACTTCATTTCACTCTCTCTCTTTCTCTCTGTCACTTATGGCAAAGTGTAATGGTATCTTTTCCCACACCAACAAACAGATACTCTGCTGAGGCCAACTCCATGGAGCACAAGTGTTCCTGCTGCAGGGAGGCAGCTACTAGCGAGAAGCAAGTTCTACTGCAATGCCCCAACGGGAAATCTGTGGTGCACAAGTACCTGCATGTGGACCGTTGTGAATGTCTTAACACTGAATGCACAGAACCCAGCTCCTCAGAAGAGTCAAAGGAAAGTGAAGAACAGAGTTCCATCGAACGTGTCAAGCGGGCCATTTGGAAAATATTGAAATGAAGGGGAGAAAAGTAATGGCGCACAGAAAAAAGTACAAGGAGGGTCTATGCACCAGTCTAATCTTCCAAGAGGGATTCAATGCTTTGCCTTTTTTCACTTCCTCCTCTTTTGTGCCTTCTCTGACTATTTGTAATTGTGCTCTATTTATTTGTATACAAAAGAGAGAGTCTCTTTTGTTTAGTTTTAAGTTAGTTTCTTTTGCTTTAAATGATTAAAAATTCATTTCAGACATGAAAACTTTGTGTTTATTCACCAGCACTCTTGAGCCTTCAGACCTTTAAAGGGAAGGGAGATCTGTCCCAGGCCTAAGTAGTAAAGTGCCAGATTTTCTAAGTCAGTTGAATAACTATTTTGGCTCTCTAAGTGCTAGAATCTATAGAGGTCTAGATTCTGGGTCCCAACAGGCAAGACTCTTTTGTATCAGCATTATGATGCTACATCTGCTAAAACAAAATATGGGAAATATCAGGTTTCATTTACTAGAAAGCAGCCATTTTGAGAAGATTGGGAGTTATTTTAAGAGATATTCCCTGTAGCCCATTATCAGGGCCTCTCTGTTTTCAGCTTTGTTCTCTATGCATTAGAAATGCCTGAAGAGCTGCTTCCTATTAATGATGATCCAGTAGACCACTCATCATCAAATAAAAATAGCTGCACTTACTCACAGAAATTGAAAATTGGGGACCATGTACTTACATTGTGTGTGAAAAGTGCAGATAGCAGAAATCTGTGGCAATATTTGCACTCTCATTGGTAAGTCGAAATTGTAGTCTACCAACTTAGCAATTTGGAATAAATCTGTATGTGCATACCAGCCACTGGTATAGTTTAAATACATGCATCCACCAAATAAGGCAGAAGAGTTAATGACACAGAAGTCAGCCTCTGTAGTTACAGTGTACTGTATGCTAAAAGTTAGCTTACTTCCTATTATGTATCATCCATTCCACCAATCTTTTGGCCTGCTAAATGTATGTCATCTAAATAGGCATTCATCCCAAGGATACACAATATAATAAGTGAGACACAAGACAGAAGCTTTATATCATCAGAAGAGTTTAAGTGACAGATTCTACTCTATGGCAGGCCACTGGCATCTGTCAACCATTGAGAGTTAAAATAATCATCTTTTGGGTCTCATACCATGACATCCAAAGTATTATATAGAGTAAAAATGCATGTCCACCATTCCTACCCACGCTGCTTTCTCTTACCATTCTACACCAGATCAGACATTTTCTGGGATAGCTATTATAAAAAGAGGCACCTCAAGTTATGTCAAGACATCGAGCTGGTGATCTCTTTCCATTGTTTTAGGCATAAAATTGATTTAAATAACGTATGCAATTAAAGGTTTTGCATCTAGACTGACAATAAGTATGTTAAACTTTATTGCATTCCTGATATGATGTCATGTGGCCAAGATATCATTATCCACTTCATATCTACTTAGGCACCCAATATATGGGGGTAAACCCCCCCTGCTTTACTTTGTTATACATTTAGGACCAGACGTTTAAATGGAATATTGATGGGCTACAAAAGAACACTGTGGTGGGTATCACGAGTCATGAGATTAACCCTGATATGATAGAAATGTCAACATGCCAACAGTGTTAACTGGCCACTTCACCTTGAATGGTCCCTTGAAATATTTGTTAACTACTTATTCTAAACAATCTGTCCCAGTTCGCATCGAGCCGTAACATTCCGAGTGCTTTCCCCAGACCCGAGGAAGAACTCTATGTAGCCAGAAAGCTTGTCTCTCTCAGGAACAGAAGTTGGTCCAATAAAAGATATTACCTCAACCACCTTGTCTGTCTAATATCCTGGAACCAACAGAGCTACAACAACACTGCATACAACAAGCCTCCCGTAAGGATCAATCCAACTCCCACTGAAGTCATCAGGAGTCTTTGCATTGATTTAATTGGGGGTGAGGAGTTAGAAAAAGGCAGTATTGCTTGTTTGTGCAACATCAGAAGTGGCTATCATATCCCAGCTATGTTTGTATAACATCTGCCTAACCTACTCATCATGAATTAATACAATACACAACCTGGTTTGGTTTAATGCTCAACTAAGTACATCCAAGAGATTCCCACTTGAATACCTTCAATATTACCAACAAACTATAAGAGATCATTTTCAAGACAAATGAAAAATCCTGAAATCCTTCATCAGTTCCTTATACTGGCAAATTCTTTTAGTCTTAAAAGTTGAGTAAATACAAAAGTAATGACCCCAGAATATGGTCTAAAGCACTGAGACATTGCGCAAGTCAGTAACACACTAGTTTACTTGACTGAATTTATTGATGAGTATAAAATGAAGGATATTGTCATTATTCCGCCAGTGTTCTTCATGTAATCATAAGTAGGTTTGTAAGGTTTCAGATTCTCCTTTTTATACAACTGGCAGTAAAGGGACTCCATGAAAGTGCAGAAAATGCCTAGTAAGGGCTAGTCCGTGTACTACTTGGTTGGCCGTCTGGGAGATCTACATTTGATGTCCCAAGACAAGCACAGAGACAGAGTTATGCAGAGGCAGTATGCTCAGTGGCCTTTTCGCATTCCACAGTGACTCCTCTGGCCCCGTTAGTGAGACACATTGATAGATCCCAAAGTAAGTCCTTTTCATCCAACCATGGCTATGTGGAAGCCTACAGGATGGTATGTAGAAAGGGAATGAAATGAGTTACAGGACTCATATGTACATTGAGCTGTGGGCTTAAATGCTTGTCTACATTGGAGAAGAAGAGTCCATGGATCAGGTGCTTACCTCCCTCTAACAGAGTAGAAAAATGAGTTGTCATTTAAAAAAAAAATATATATATATACATATATACCTGTCATAAGTAGATAGGTAAGGTAAGGGTTAAGTTTCTTTTACCTGGAAAGGGTAACCAAACACCTGACCAGAGGACCAATCAGAGAACTGGACTGTTTAAAGTCAGGGGCGGGAATTTGTATACTCGGGGTCTTTGTTGTTTCCTCGGCTATGAGTAAACAAGGTTTCTTTTACCTCCATCTTATCTCAAATATTCTACTAAAAGTCTGTGAGTACAAAGAAAGGGCACAGTAATTCGGCTAGAGGAGCTTTGGTGTTTATTACAGATGTGGATTGCTGGGTCTTTGTTGCTTCCTCGGCTTGTGAGGACAAGCTAACGCTATGCTGATTCCATCTCTTCTCATTCTACTAGGGGCAGTGCAGTACAAAGACGGGACAAAGTAAAATTGGCTATGATATGCTTTTGCTTGTACTTACTGTGTGTGGATTGTCTGGCAATTTAAAATTGGCTATTTTAAATCAGACTGGGTTAATTCAGATTTCTTAGTAGGTGCCTGTATAAATGTTTATGGCAAGTCATTAGTCTGATCGTCTCTTTTTCATAAAGCTTTCTTTTTTCAAAACCTTGTGGAAGTTTCTTTTTTCTAGTAAGGCAGAGAGAAATTGAAACCTCTGTATCAGGTTATCGTCCTCCTCAATGGGAAGGCAGGCACGGAGAAAGGCAAAGGCCAGCTGTTGTTATTTTGGCATCTCAACTGTCCTGAGAAGACGCTTATCTCTTGGGAAGCAGAGAAACAGGTTATCTGGAGGTCCCCCCAGGGGAGGTTGGGGACACCAGAGGAGGAAGGGGGGTCAGGCCCTATCAATTCCTGACCTGGTGGCAGCCTATCAGATCTAAGCTAGAGATTAAGCTTAGAGGACTTCATGCGAGTACCTTATATTTGAACTCTAATGTTCAAATCAAGGAATAATACTACGACAACACCACATCAACATGTTTGAATTTAACACATTCTAAGTTTATATTCAAGATTTAAGCATCTTTTCTTATTGCCTTTCTTTCATATTTGCATTGATTCTTCCTCTCACCTAATCCGCTCCCCCAAATATTTCTAAATAGCAAAGGGACTTTAATGGCAGTCTGTAAAAATGCTTTTGATAACAAGGTAGGTATTGGCGTCATCATTACAGGGAATTCTGGTGCCAAGAATGCAGTGTTATTTAAGAGACGGAAAGCAAACTGCCCACATAGAACTTCATTGTAATACAAAGCAGTTTATCCCTTGCTCGTATGGAATTTAAGTTTTGACTCTAATGAGTCCTGATAGTCATCCATATACCCCTTCACCCCACAGAAGGCTCTGCAAAACATGGGGTAATAGGAGATGCAGATCCACACAGTTTGTTGGTCTTTGCAGTCCTCCAGTCTTGCTTACCAGATCTTTCTAGAACCCTGACTGGAGCCAGGAAATGAAAAACCGTTTCCTGCCAACAGACCTATGTGTCGGACTATTATTAAAGATACATGCACGCAATGGTTCTGAAACTTATTTTTGATTATGCCCGCCTTCTTTGTGTCTGTAGTCATTTACCCCCTCCACCCCAACCCCACACTTCTGCCATACAAGTACAAATACCTCTGCTCACCTTCAAAGGCAGATCAGGGAGTGGTGGCTGGCTGGGCACCCAGCTCTGAAGGCAGCACCACTGCCAGCAGCAGTGAAATAAAATTGGTATGGTATGCCATTGACACCTTTACTTCTCCACTGCTGCTGGTATTCTTCTCTAGGGGAAGTGGGAATGATTAATGGGATTCCTTATCTTTGGAATAAGAAGGACTCTTGGTTAATGATGGGTTCCTTTTTGGAGGGAAGCGCTTAAGAACAGAAGAACATGGTCATACTGGATCAAAACAATGGTCCGTCTAGCCCAATATCCTGTCTTCTGACAGTGGTCAATGCCAGAGGGAGTGAACAAAACAGATAATTATCAAGTGAATTCCTTATTTGTGGTTATTTATTCATCTATCTGCAGTGTTTAAAACTACACATCTGATTTATAAGGTTGCTTTAGCCTAGTGTACTTTGTTCCCGAGTTCAGTACCTTGCACTGATGGATCCTCTAGGCCAAATCCTACAGTCTTCCCCAGACAAAACTCCCACTTAAACCAATGACAATGTTGGCTGTGTTAGAACTATATGATGTAGCCCATTGTGCTCAGCTTCAGCGCACAATATGGCACAGAGCACCATAAATATAAGAAGAAAAGCTCTGTGGAGCTCAAAAGCTTGTCTCTTTTACCAACAGAAGTTGGTCCAATAAAATATATTACCTCACCTACCTAGTTTCTCTCGTATCCTGGGACCAACAGGGCTACAACAATAACATGGCACCATAAATACAGGCAATCAGGATCAGGGCCTGTCTTTGCATGGTTAACCAGGCATTAGCACGACAGCAGTTTTCAGTCAAGATGAATAGGTCGCTATTGATGGAGCTGTTGTTTCAGGCTGTATGCCAACTCAGGTGTCAGCTGGAGACAGGCCATACTACTAAGCTTCTTCGCATCCATGAGGGCTAGAAACATTTGTGCAAAATAAAAAGAAAGTCTGGTGTCAGCACATGACTCTGGCACAGGCCTGTAGGGCTTATCTCTTGATTCAGCATTGTTGCATACTCTGTCTTTCTTATAAAGAAGGTTTAAACAGAACCTTCTAGCTAAAAAATGCTCAACAGGCACCAGCCTCTTCATGAAACTGATTCCTGTGCGAGGAGTTTAGGGAGATGCTACTAGAGTTGGGAAGTTTTCAACTGAAACATCTTTCAGTAAAAAAAAAATACTGATTTGGGTCAACCAACACATTTTACAAATTTATATCAATTTTGGTAAAAAAACCAACCAAACAAAAAAAACCCTAAAAATGTTGAAAAACTCAAAATGTTTCATTTTGACATATAATGTTTCAACTTTTCCTTTCAAAATTTCCTTTAATTTTATAAAATATCAAATACTCAAAATCTAAATGAAAAATTTTTGTTTTGGGGCAAAAAAAAAATGTTTTGTTTGATCCAAAATGTTGGGTTATTCTTGTGCTTCACCAAAAATTCTGGAAAAAAAATTAGTTTTGGGTTGACCTGAAAGGAAAAATTTGTAATGATTTTTTTTTCGGAACTGCCAGTGAACTTAAAATCCATTATTCACACAGCTCTGCCTACAGCCTATTGAGATCTGTCAGTGTTTTTGTGCAAATGCCAGCCCTAGCCAGCAATGTAATTGTTACTATATGCAGACATTATTAAAAAAATTCTTAAAAAAAAAATACTGTGTGAATTTGTTCCTTACGGAAGTGAGGACCTGATGACATTGACAGGAGCCTTCCAGTTAAGGGCTAACAAAGTTTCCCAATTCTTATCGCTGATTCAGCAAACCCTATGGCAAAATCTGAGTGGGTAGAATTTTAAATTTCTGATGTTCAAAGGCAAAAAAACAAGAACTCTAACCTTTTTTTTTTTAAATTTGAAAACATAAAATAAAATCTTCCTTCTTCGTACATCATAAAGAAACAAACAAGGACACAGCCTTACTTTTTTTCCACTTTGCAGGTCACCTTTAAGTGAAATGGTTTTATACCATGGACTAGTGGCTATGATCAGACCCAAATCGAATGGGCCAAATTAATCTTTGGTGTAAATTACCTGAATTCATTGGAATTATTCCAGCGATTAATTCTACCCATTTTGTACTTGTGACCTACTGGTAAAGTAGAATGTGACTAGCTATAAAAAAAAAATAATGTAACAACCACTTACCCTAAAGACATTGCCAGTTCAGTTTGGCCAAATTTATGTTTATGGTTTACACTCATAGGAATGAGACCAAAAGCAAATCTCACTCTATCTTGGCTAACTTTACATTGTTATTAAAGTAAACTTCATTATCCAATAGAGGACTGGATAAACTCAGTGTTTTATGGTGATATTTACATTAAAAAAAGGCACACTTTTTCTAATCTGAGATTAACTGGGATGCCAGCAGGTTTCCAGTGAGAATCCTATCAGCATGCAAACTATTTCCATAATGGCACAAGTTACAAGCTACTTTATTGCTTAAATCTTGCTTTGCTGCAGCACTTATAGGACCACCCTTCAGCACAATTGAATGATATGAGTGCAAGTGCTGACCTTAAGTACTGTGTTCCAAAGCAATTGGAGATGGGTGGTAGTAATTCTCTCAGTTATTCAGTAAGTAACAGCATGTGTGTGTCATTAACAAGAGTCTAGAAAAGGGTATGGGATGTGATTTATTCATTACTCCAGTTTTATGCCAGTGAATCTCCAGTAAGACATGGGTGAATCTGGACCATAGAAGCATTTCCTCTATATATGATAAAAAGTGGAGTTAATATTTACCTACTGTATTAACTAAAAACAAGTCCCCTTCAATGGCAAATGATCCATGAAATATGCTGTAAAAAGGCCAAGATAAGTGTACCTTTGCCAGGACATCTGTGGAAAGCAAGAAACTTAGATCAACTGCCTCTTAGGCCAGGGGGACCAATAAAGGGAAAAGTTATTAATTCTAATATTGTTACAGTGGCAAAAGTTATATGTTGAAAGCCTGCAATGGCATTGGTTCAGTGCTGTGGGTTCAGCATATCCCCAGGCTCCTTGTTGGTATGAAACGGCTTACGAAAAGCTACTTCAATCCCTTATTTCCATTCAAAATATCCCTATCATATCAGCATCCCTGAAATCACTGCCCAGTGTGTGGATGCTTCTAGTGATTATTGAGAGTGTGGCAGAGCATCTTTCTGGAGAGGAGCTGGAAACAGAACATCCTGATCAGTTACTGGCAGCAAATGTTGCTCCCATAAAATAGACAGAGAGGACCCGAGCACAGGTAAAAAATGGACAAGACACAGATAAAGGCAAGAAAAGGGAGAAGGGTCTCCTTTTTTGTTTGGGCAGGAAGAGCCTTCCAAATTGCTTCTGTTGTGTTTCCAGGAAAGGATGCTGACTAACTTGGGCCAAATTTTTTTGCTGGATGCAGCAAAGGCAGGTGGCAATGCTCACAGCATTCTGATTCTCTACCCAGCCCTGTTCCCTAGAAGCAGTGTAGGGGTTTCTTTAACTTGTGCCAGCTGGCAATATTCCTCCAAGGGAACATTTACCAGATGGCAATTGCTGGAGCAAGTCACACACTATCCGCTCCTTCTGCCATCTCCGACATGTCCCCAGAACACCCCATGCATGGGGGCTTCAGGGAGGAAGCTGCAGTAATCTGCTCTGCTAGCTCTAACCATGCTGGGGGCTTCTCCACATGCGGGGTATCCTCAGCAAGGCGCTCACAGGACGTTGCTGCTGCCTTTGCATTGCCTGAATGATATAAAAGGAAAGGAGCAGGGCTGAGAATCTGGCCCCTTAAGCATTCTTTCTTCCCTCACCTCATTGCAGCATGCCTGAGCAGCAGCCATGGAGACAATACCTGCCTACAGCATCACATCAGAACTTCCCACTGGGTCTTACTGTGGGGGATTCAGCTGAGTTCAGCATCCCTTCCTCACCCTTGGCCAAACACACCTTTTTGATATAGCTCCTCCCATAAAATACCAGTCTGTGTGAGCCACTGATTCTTGAACATTCTCTCCTTGGTTTAACCACCCCTCCCTAAAATCATCTCTGCTAGTAGTAGCATGGCCTTCATGCATATGGGGATACCCAATTCTGGCTCACTCATTGTTTGACCAAAGCCTGAACTGATTATTACAATAGTACCCTATTGAACAAAAGGAAATTCGGATCATCTGAATATCTGTTATCACACATTCTCTTACTCTGATTTATCATCAGAAATTCTGTGGGGTTTGACATCCTAAGTGTTCAGGTGGGCCTGGAGTAGAAGAAGAGCTGTGATTAAAAGGAAAAGGGGCAGAAACCCAGCAGTTCCATCCTTGGTGCCATAAAGTCTAATGTCCGCTTTGCGCAGCAGCCAAAATGGCAAAGGTTCAAGAACAGACTTTACCTCCCAAAGGGCCCTGGTTTAATTGTGTCTGACAGACAATGGATTTAATGGGGCACAGGCAGTGGGAAAGGGATAATGTGAACCCATGTGTCATGTCCTGCACAATGTGCTCACCTGCTGGTGCAGGATTTCCTTAAAAGCAACAGCAGCAGCAAATCTTCGTCTGCCAGAGACTTGCACCTGCACTTCTATGAGTTACTCACTGAATGCCCATAAACCTCTCAGGGAAACTGCAGTAAGAAATCAAAGAGCCAGAGCTAGGAGGCTTAACTTTGTATATGCCAGAAAGTCTGGTAAAGCAGTATTAAATGAGGTTGAGGTCAAAATTAGTTATAAACCAGCTTTGTGCTCTCCCAATTCTATGGCCATTCTAGCTCAAGTCTAGGCCCAAAAAGACATTCTAGCAGCTAGTTGTAAAGGAACCCATGTCATGTAGCGCCATCTCAGCAGCTGGGATTGGCTGGGTGGGAGGGCAGCTAGCACAGGTGCTATTATGGTGGTTGAGGATATCCTCCACTGAGCAGGTAAGCCAGCTTTTAGGGCAGTTTTGTACCCAAAGAGTAGGATAAATCAGCCCTAACATCAAGAAATCAAGCCCAAGAGGAAAAACCTTACACAATGAATAAGTGTGATAAGAAAGTTGCAATCCATTTATGGAAAATTAGCAAAGGGAGAAAGTGGAAAAACTATCAAAGTATAAATGATTAACTATTCATCTAACTACAGGTATAATGTATATTGATACAATGAATGGTTTAGATAGATTGATATAAATGCAATGAATGGTATATATAGAATGAATGTTGGAAAAAAATCCAATTTAAAACCACTATACCCTCTTTTCTGTTTGGGATGAGAATCTTGGATGATGAGCTCCCATAAAGTATTCGCTGCAGATTCGACAGCATGGGGCACAGGTCACTTGCTGGTTTCAACTAGAACAAATGGTAGATTCTCTGTATCTTGAAATCTTTAAATCATGATTTGAGGACTGCAGAAACTCAGCCAGAGGTTATGGGTCTATTACAGGATTGTGTGGGTGAGGTTCTGTGGCCTGAGATGTGCAGGAGAGAAGACTGGATGATCACAACAGTTCCTTCTGGCCTTAAAGCCTATGAGTCTCCTTAGTAAAGCAGGATGAATAACGGAACTTTCAGTTGGCTGGCATTTTGATAAATAATAAAAATTGTTTTGGGTCAAAGCAAAACCAATTTTTTCAAAATTTTCGGCAAATCAGAAGTTGAAAAACTTAGGTTTAGGTTGAATGAAACATTTTCTTCAATCTATAGCATTTCATTTCAATGGGAGGTGAAAATGATTTTTAATTTTTGAAATAAAATTAAAGAAAATTTCAAAATGAAAAGTCATTTCAAATCAAAATATTTTGCTTCAAAAGTGTTGAAATTAAATGTTTCATTTTTTTCAAAAAATTGTTAGTTTTTTTGACTGAAACAATACAACACTCAGTCACTAAATATTTTAAGGTCATCAAACATGCATTTTTTTTGTTGAAAAAAGTTTCTGTCAAAGAAATTCACCCATATCTACTCATTAGCACCTGGGCACTTCCATTTGTACATAAGTCAAGTGTCACACACAGTCTTGAGTTCACTGAGAATAAAGTGACTCAGACCCTAGTGATGCTGGAACAGCAGGAAAACTGTTGCAATGGTATTTTGGTGGGCCTGTATGAATTGGGCTTTTGAAATCTTACAGCCTCACAACGAAAACCAACTCCAATGAACCAATGAATCTCAGCTTTATGAGGTTGAAGACTAAATCACCCTCCTTTCCCTGCAAAGCAAGGTTGAGCCACATTTTTATGGTAGGGGTAAGAAGTTTGCATTCTCTGCATTAACATTGCACCTGTTCTATGGAAAGTCGACTTCAGTGTGCAATGCAGTTAACCTGGCCCCTTTCGTGAGCCATTTTGATTTCACTTTTTAAAGTCCACCACTCAGCTATCAATATTTTTTCTTTAAATAAGCCATTCCTTTATGCCTGACCCAACGGTACTTTTTCCTCTATTGCTCAGAAGTAGCCATCCAGCCAGCAGAGGGAGCATGTAATAATAACCAACAAACTAATCCTCAGGAAGAGCAATTCCACTGGTGTCTGCAGAAAGGAGTAAGGGACTGAATCAGGGCCAGAGTGCTTGTGTCCAATAAGTCACAATAAAAAGGAAAATGTTTGCTATGAAGGAAAAGACAAAACTGGAAGGGAAGAAAGAAACACCACTTTAAAGTATTTAAAAGGGGAATGGAAAAAGCTACAGCCATGCCCCTCTGCCCCCAAAATTAAGTACCACAGAAACACGTGGTTGTCTTTGCAGAAGGAAATGTGAGTTCTCAGTCTTTTAAGCTTGAATCAGCGAGGGAATAATCAGTGAAGCTCCACCTTTCAGGGACCCTGCCATCAATGTTTTGTTCTCATGCCAAATTCCTGGACTATAAAACTGTGCCGATAAGCCAAGAAAAAGACATTTCCCTGGAAGGATTTTCAAGTTACCTCTTCATAGGTGTGATGGGGGAAAAAAAAGGAGGGGCGCTATGGATATTCTGCCTAATTTGGAGTTATTGCGAGGGCAAAACACCCGTGCAGATAGGTAAGAAAAATCTAACTCTGAAGTTGTTTGCCTAGATATTTACCTCCATTAAGTAACAAATACAAATGTCAAATTAAAATATAATTGCTTAGACTGAGATATATGTGCATACTGTAAATAGCTTAGCCCTCTGTACGTACACTGCAAATGAACCTCATTTAAGTAATTCATTGTTTTTCTTTGCCTTAAAAAGCAATTCATCAGCCATTCCGCTATTCCAAGATTAGTTGTTTAAAGAGCAGATTTGCTGGACACAGTTTGTAATATAGAAAATGGTGACATCCTTTTTAATTGTTTGACTTTCTAGGATAAATTTTTCTGCATGATGTCCCCTAGAGCTAATTGCCTGGTACCTGCACTGTAGTAGGAGTACTATTTATTTTTCCTACTGCACTGTTACCTTCTGATTCCTGGTTCTGAATGTCTCATAGCTTTCTGAGTTAATTTATTACACAAACAGTTGATTGTGAATTCATGTGATGTCTGCTGCAGGGTTATTATTTCTAGCAACTCCACACCAACAAATGAGTAAAACCTACCTATTTCCCCCTGCCTCCTATGTGGAAAGGTGCTACTTTATTCTACTCTATTCAAGTCTTACAAACACCTATTACCACATGCAATCTGGAAAGACATATTGGCACCTTACTTTGTTTTATTGATGCATCTTATTTAAATAAAATATATTTTCAATGCACCCCTGCTGATTCCCAGTTACGAATATTTCATAACATTTCAGCATTCACAGAGTATGTTAAGCGCTGATCTTGATGTGGTCTGTGATGTCTATTGCTAGGTTAATATTACTGAAGGCCATCACATCAACAAATCAGAAAAACCTTCCCATTTTCTCCTGCCATTCTGCCAGCTAGGCAAAATGAGAGGCTTAAAGCATATTTCAGCAAAGTGTAATTCCTGTTGAAGGAGAATTACACCCGTTTTGCTTAGCTTCACAGTCTGAGGTTGTTTCTGAGATGTAGTTTCATACACAGTCAAAGAAAGTTTTCATGTGTAACTTTAGCATATGCAATTGAAAACTCAAAGGATTCAGTCCTGAGTGGCGGATGAAGCAAAGGTGTCTCTAAGCATCACAAATTGGCTGCATAGGGGCCAAGGTTCTGGCCCAAAGTTTTTGAGATAGGACTGAGATGTACTAGAAGTTGAAGGTCCATTTAAGGTACAGCAAAAGTTCGTTTCTGGCATCCCTCTCAAAGAAGGGAAATGTTTGCTAAGTCAATATTAGAGACACTTCTGAATTTGAATAACCTGAGAAATGAAGAGTAGTTTAGAAACTTTTTAATTACAACTGGCATTTCTGAGTCTACTGCTGGAGGCAGCCATCTTGCTGAAAAGTGATGTTATTTGTGACTCTTGTTGGATGACAGCCCAATAGAAGAAACTGCAAACCAGTTTCCAACCTGCTTTAATACAGTTTAAAGGGAGATTTACAGAGGCACCAAGAGCACTTAGGTACCTAACTCCAGCTGAAAGCCAATGAGAGTTGGATGCCAAAGTGTCATGGATGTCTGAAAATCTCCACCTTAAATCTTTGAAGTGCCACTTCAATGGCAGGTGCTAGGCACTGTATAAATAAAACCTTGCAATACACACTGATAACATTACCCCCCCCCCCCCGCATCTCTTTCTACAGTCCAGCGCCCTGTAGTCACCAGGAGTGAATGTTCCACCTGGGGAAATTTCCACTTTCAGACATTTGACCATGTTAAATTCGATTTCCCCGGAATCTGCCACTATGTTTTCGCCTCGCACTGTAAGGACAGCTACCAGGACTTCAACATCCAGGTCAGGCGCAGCGAGAAGAATGGATTTCCAGTCTGCTTCACTGCTACCATTGATGGAGTGCTTCTAGAGGTGAAAGAGTCAGGCATCACAGTGAATGGACATGAGTAAGTAAACATTTATTGTTCTCCCTGGACTAAGTTGTTTGTTCTAAGTACAGTCTTGTATATTAGCAATGCATTAATAGCCCTTCTAGACTTGGCAGAATCATCAAAGGAAGGAATAAGACATTCAAAATACCTCACATTATGCAATGCAACTGTATACCAGGTGAGAGAGTTTTCAACCTGCACTCAGCTGGTAGACCAGATTGTGCCACAATGGATGAGGATTGACAGAGATTGTACTGTAGTTGTATCCGAGTTAGTGCAATTAAAACCCTTCTGCCAGTGAAAATTCTTAGAAATTTATATAGGGACTGGTTTCAGAGTAGCCGCCATGTTAGTCTGTATCCGCAAAAAGAACAGGAGTACTTGTGGCACCTTAGCGACTAACACATTTATTTGAGCATAAACTTTCATGGGCCTACAGCCCACTTCTTCAGATGCATAGAATGGAACATATATTGAGGAGATATGAAAGCTCATCTCCACGAAAGCTTATGCTCAAATAAATGTGTTAGCCTCTAAGGTGCCACAAGTACTCCTGTTCTTTATACAGGGACTGATCCTTTGACGTGCTGAACAATTTCAGTGAGAGCATCTCAGCTGCCACTGACACTAATAGGAGATGAGGCACTCAGCACCTGGCAAGTGTTCCATTAGAGTTCATAGATGGTAAAGACAAAAAGGACCCTTATGGTAATCGATTTTGATTTTCTACGTAACACATGCACATTTCCAGCCAATGATTCCTGCACTGTGGGACTAGGATGACCAAATGTCCCAATTTTATAGTGACAGTCCCAATATTCGGGCCTTTGTCTTATATAGGTGCCTAATAACCCCCACTCCCATCCCAATTTTTCATACTTACTTACAGATCCACAATTAGGTGGTGATCAAAATAAGAATTGAAAGAATCTTCCACAACTAAAAGGTCAATCCAGAAACTGTCTTCTCCTATTTCAAATTATACAAATATACTGAAACACTGAAAACGTATACATGTGGAATTTCACCTTGAATGGTAACCTGAAATGAATTGGTAGCACTCTGTGGAGCATGGGGTAAGTATGATCCATTCATGAACCACTCCTAAATACACTGACAGGCACATATAGAATTAGCTGAATTTTTTTTTGGAGTGATTTTTCAAGGGCAATCCCCTGTAAAGTGTGTTCCCATATTCCAGCACAGAGATGTCAAGAGCATGGGCAAAGGTTAAACCTGGCAGAAATACTCACACCCTCCTGGCCAAGCAAAGATGGAAAAAGTACTATTGGCCATTGTTTCTGTCCAGATATCCAGAAGTAGTGGAACATAGGAAAGAGTCATTAGATTGCAAATCTTAGTGACAAAAGGCAGATGCATCCCGTCAATCAAAGCAGAAAAAATCTGCAATTTCTTCCAGTTATTTCTCCAACCAAACCACCTACTCTTCCTGTATTGCTAAATGGAATAGGACCACAGCATGGTCCTGGTATGTAAGAGAGGATCACACTATGGAAAATGTTGAGGAACCCCTGCTTTGACTTACATAGGCTGAGCATTAGCTGGCTATCCAAACTCCGTTCTCAGCCAGGCACAGGCAAAGTGAGAGACTATCAACTGGCTCAGATGTAAAAGCAGTATACATGACACTGCAGGCCAAAGCATCTCCCATGCCCTTTAAAGACAGTGGAGCGAAAACAGGAACCTGTGGTACCTCACACGGGGGAGCCCCCAGGCAGGCAAGCAGCTTCCTCCACCCCCAGTACTATGACCTGGCTCCTCTTACTGTCTTGATGGATCTGATCCTCAGCTGGTATAAATCAACATAGCTACACTGAAGTCAATGGAGCCAATCAGTTTACACTAATTGAAGATGCGTCCCAGTATCAACAGGCTAATGGGCAAAATACATTGCCTTGTGGATTAGGACTGGCGAAAGGGCATATTGGACAAGATAAAAGATGCAGTCTCTTCTATTGTGCATAAATGGAGACCATCTCTAACTTTTACATGAACATACTTGTACCTTTCATTGCTTCAATTTGACTTTTGTTAATTTTTCAGTAGCACTGATGAGAGAATTTGATTTGGGCTCTATTTTATAGTTTTGTTGTTTTTTCTGCTCTGTTTTTTAGGATTCCTCTCCCCTTCAGCTTGAAGAGCATTTTGATTGAAGACACCTGTACTTACTTCCAAGTCACTTCCACGCTTGGCCTGACTCTCAAGTGGAACTGGGCTGACACTCTCTTAGTATGAAGATCCAGTTAGTTGGTTCTTTTAGTGAATTTTAGTGTTGCTGAAAGGTACTGGGTTGACAGCCCTAGAGACTGTAGTTCTCTAATTATCCACTTATTGGGTGTTTCAGAGATTTTTATTCTCTGCCTCACAATTCAGAGAGTTAAAGAAGGGAATAGAGAAGATAGAAAAAGATTGAAAAGTTGCTCATGTGGCTAGAAGGCCAGCTTGGTATCCATATCGGAAAAGATTCTACAGTCACATGATAGTTCAAATTCCGATTTAGTCTGCTATTTGCTCCAGCCAGCAAGATGTAGAAGTGCTATGAAGTTTTCCTTTCAATCCAGTGGTGAAGAGGATAAGCCAATAGGAGTCACTATTACGTGGGCAGGAGCTTATTCTCACCAGGTTTCCGCTGTTCCATGAACACTTAGCGTCCTGTGAAGAGTGGGGCTGTAGTGCCTGATATGAGGAGGGAAGAAGTTGTCCTACCACAGGATACTTGTATTATTGATCTAGCTGTGTAATATATTGCAATTAGCTGTTTATCTGGTAGGAATAGCATTTGTTAACTGTTTTTCTCTTTGATTTTGGCCTGTCTCCTATGAAGTTCTATTACAGGTTTTTTACCAAACAGTAATGTTGCAAATTTGCCAAACATATATTTACATCTTGTAATCCAGTCACTTGTATGTGCAAATTTATATATATGTTGTAATCTGATTTCTCCCACCCCACCCTTCTGTTGGGGGGATCACCTTCCCTCCTTCGTTTGATGTAGCTGAGTTTATCTAAACAGTTTCTAATTGGAGGAGCTTGGGTAAAGTATTCCCAATTATTTTCCTGGCTTCTTGATCTTCATTTAATAGGTGTTTCATGAGCATTGTTTATGGTCAGTAATTCTCAGGATTTGGCCATCTTTTTTTCTAATTAAGCTGTAAGTATATATGGTCCAGTCTGTAGTCCTTATTCACCTCTCCACTGAAATCAATGGGAATATCCCTAAAGAAAACTGAGGTCCAAAGACTACTCTCAGCCACCTTGGTATAAATCTGTAGTAACTAGAGATAGTCCAGATTTACACCATGTGACTGAGAGCAGAATGTGCCCCTTCTAGTAAGGACCTCAGGATTTGGGCCACAGAGTGGATAATGAGAAAGGACTTGTGAAGACCAAATGTATATAATGAAGAAAGCAACATTTTATATTTAACTGAATTGTCATACTTTAAAGGTATTGAAGCAAATGATGTACATTAAATAATGCTCCAAAGAAATGAATAGATAAACGCTAAAGGAATGTGGCTTAGCTGTTTGTTCAATGTTTTCACATGATAGAAGAAATTTGACACCTTAGTTCTTTTCCATACTGAACCACTTAAAACTCTGGTTTTCCTGTTTGTTTTTATTTTGTAGCTGGACTTGGAAGATACATACAAGGGGAAAACATGTGGTCTATGTGGGAACTATGATGGCAATGAGAAGAATGATTTGCATTTGAATGGTAGGAATTGGACATTATATGTTCCCTGGAGTTTTATGAAGTATGACTAAAAACCATTTTCCTCTGGTTTGCTGAAAGGTACCCTGATATACACATTTTGACAAACCTAGGGTGAATTTTGAGAAACCTAATGCTGATTCATGATTCTCAGGGGGTTACAAACCTGGAAAGATTCACACAAGCCCCATCGAACCAAAGTTAATTGCAGATCTCTCATGTTGTACCGCTACCATATTTAGGTTTGATAACTTTCTAATCGCACAAAACTGAACACCCTAGCCCTACCCCTTCCCTGAGGCCACGGCCCCACTCACTACATTCCCCCTCTCTTGGTGGCTCACTCTGCCCCACCCTCAATCACTTTCACTGGGCTGGGGCAGGGGTTTGGGGTGTGGGAGGGGGTGAGGGATCTAACTAGGGGTGTGGGCTCTGGGGTGGGGCTGGGGATGAGGGGTTTGTGGAGCAGGAGGGGGCTCCAGGCTGGGGGATGGGGCCGAGGGATTCAGAATGTGGGAAGGAGCTGTGGGTTGAGGCAGGGGGTTAGGGTGCAGGGGGTGGTATGAACTCTGGACTGAGGGTGTGAATCTCTGGAGTGAGGGGCTGGGCTCGGGGATGAGGGCTACAGGGTATGAGAGGGGGCTCTGGGCTAGGGCAGGGGATTGGGATGCAGGGGTTGAGGGCTCTGTCTGGGAGTGCAGGCTCTGGAATGGGGCTGGGGATGAGGGTTTTGGAGTGCAGGAGGGGGCTCTGGGTTTTGGGGGGCTCAGGGCTGTTGCAGGGGGTTGGGGCTCGGGCTTACCTCTGGCAGCTCCCAGTCAGCAGTGTAGTGGGGCTAAGGCAGGCTTCCTGACTGTCTTGGCTCCGCGCTGCACCCTGGAAGTGGCCAGCAGCAGGTCTGGCTCCTAGGTAGGGGGTCCAGGAGGTTCCCCGCACTGTTCTCACCTGCAGGCACCCCGCCCCCCAGCTCCCATTGATCATGGTTCCTGGCCAATGGTAGTGTGGAGCTGGTGCTTGGGCATGGCCGGCACACAGAGCCCCATGGCCCCCCCACCTAGGAGACGGACCTGCTGGCTGCTTCCAGGGCGCAGTATAGTGCCAGGACAGGAAGGAACTAGCCTGCCTTAAACCCGCAGTACTGCCAACTGGACTTTTAATGGCCCAGTCAGTGGTGCTGACTGGAGCCACCAGGATCCCTTTTTGACTGGATGTTCCGGTTGAAAACTGGACGCCTGGCAACCCTAATATTTACCTTTGATAGTAATAGATTCTAAGGTAGTTGCACTTTCATAGTAGGGGTGGGTAGTTGTTTCCTCCGTGACAGATCTTCACATTTTCATCCTCTTACAGTTAGGAACCAGTGTGATTTTTCATTTGTGTATTGTTAAAAATCATCAACAGTGATCCATACTTTTCAGTAACTTCAGTGAGCTCAGGATAATGTTTACAAAAACCCTAATGCAAGCTACTGGCAGCTTCAAATATTCCACTATACTGGAAAGAGGCCAATGCAACCCTCAACTCTGGCCCCGAGGCTCCCTCTGCTTCTGAAAATGGAGGGAAGACAGCACCCCGGGATCGGTGATGAAGGGGAGCAGCAGGGGGAATGTTCCCCTGCATCGGGCTCCCCTCCTGGATGTTCCTCAGGTTTGGGCTTTGCAGGTGGCGTTCCCTGGAAGATTCTTTCCCCTGCCAATATCTGTGCAGGAAGCAAACAGAGTCTTCATCAACTTAAATTTCATGCCCTGTGGTAGTTCCAGGGGCACACAGTGACTGGGAAAGCCCCTTGCAGTATGGCTCCTGCAGGAGCCAGGCTATCTCAGGCCTGCAGCTACTAATGGGACTGAACAGCACTGAAGAGGCAAGGGTACGGTTGCCAACCCTCTCGGTTTCTCCGGGAGTCTCCTGGAATCAGGCTCTGACTCCCAGAAGCTACCAAAGCCAAACCAGAAGATTTTAGGCTGCTAAAAGTCCAGCTGCACAGCAGGGCTAAGGCAGACTTTGCCTGGTCTGGCTCCGCGCTACTCCTGGAAGTAGCCGGCACATCCCTGCAGCCCCTGGAACACAGGGTAGGGGGTTACATGCCCTGCCCCCGTCCTGAGCACTGACTCCGCAGCTCACATTGATTGGGAG
Source organism: Chelonoidis abingdonii (assembly GCF_003597395.2). NCBI lineage: Eukaryota > Metazoa > Chordata > Testudines > Testudinidae > Chelonoidis > Chelonoidis abingdonii. Next base: position 40,594,899 of record NC_133772.1, read on the forward strand.
CTGTGGCCAATGGGAGCTGCAGAGGTGGGGTGCCCACAGGCAGGGGGAGTGCATGGAGCAGCTGTTTCCGGGAGTGGCTCAGGACCAGGCCAGGCAGAGAGCCTGCCTTAGTCCTGCTGCGCCGCCGACTGGAAGCTGCCCAAATTAAGCACCGCCCAGCCAGAGCCCTCACCCCTCACTGCCTCCTGCACCCCATTTCTCTGCCCCAGCCCAGTTAAAGTGAGTGAGAGGAGGGTGGGGGACAGTGAGTGATGGAGAGAGGGGGGATGGAGTGAGTGGGGCGGGGTCTCAGGGAAGGGGCAGGGCAGGGGGCAGGGCAAGGGTGTTTGGGTTTATGTGATTAGACAGTTGGCGACCCTAGGCAATGCCTCTCTCTGTGGTAGCACTGTGCCTCCATTGGGTCCTGAGGGATCTGCATGTTTTGGGGATAGAACACCCCAATCTCTTTCCATGGGAAGGGAACGTTCCCCTCCCACTAACTGGAGGAATTCAACTGAAACTCAGAGCTGAAACTGAGTGTTACCTAGGCACAAATCCAGAATTGTTGAGCAAAATACCTACTGTCATAGCATGGCCCTCCAAAAAATTTTTGATTAGGAAATAAAGGGTTATGTCCAAACAACATAACTTTAAAATCCATTCTGGACCCACACTGCACGTTGACAGCATTGGCAGTAATCACAGCCTGGATCAGCCAAAATCTTGTGCTGGTGATAGCTCCTGGGTAGTGAGCAATGAGAGGATTTCAACTGCACTCAGCCCCTGCAAAGGGGAGAAATGAAAGGAACACTACGTGTACCCTTTACCATTCTTATAACCCTACCAGGCTAATGTAGGAGACTTCAGGGTTCTGGGTAACAATTTCAACAGCACCTAAATTCTATTTTCAGAAATGACTTAGGAGCCTAAAGACAAAATGTTCAAAATGGCCTAAGTGATTGAGGAGCCTAAATTACATTACTTTCCAATGGGACTCAGTCATTTAGGACCATTTTTAAAATTTCACCATAAGTTTCACTGAAAGCCAGTGGGACTTAGGCTGCTAAGCCATTTAGATACTTTTGACAGATTTGCCATCTAGCTCAAATAGGCACTTAAACAGTTGAAACCCCTTGAGACTGATGACCTCTAAGTGAAAGGTCAAAGTTCACTTTTTAAAAAAAGAATCATCAATTCCTAATAAAAGTGTTCTTTATTTCAGAATTCTAACTCAATAGGAATGATGTAAGTCTGTCAGTCACTATATTTCAGGTGTCTGGGTTATATTAAATAATTTGAGTAAAAAATATGTTGCCCTAGAGCACAATAATTAAATGTGCCTTCACAATACAGAAGCAGAGTTGAAGATTTGATTCTGCATTTGATTGGTATTCAGGATGAACTTTGGAATTTTCCAGGCTATAAACTACTCCCGAGGCAGTTTGGAAACCTTCACAAAGTAGAGGAGCCTACAGAAAAGTGCCCTGATGTAGCTGAAGATGAAGATGCCAGAAACCATAAAGGTCGCTCTCATCAACAAAAAAATAAATGTAGTAAATATGTAAGTGTGTGCAGCCAGTGGCACAGTAAGTATAAACCTCCCTGAAATACAATAAAGTACAATTCCAGAGGTTAACTTGAGGCAAATATTATATAAACAATTTTCAAAGAATTAAAATTCTTCAGGAATCCAGCCATGAATCAGAGCCCAAAATGAACCTGTAGCTGTAAGACTGTGCTATTATAGTATTATAGAGGTTTACAGTGGAAAAATGCACATGAGTGAATTATAGCCTCCAGTCCAAGAAGAACAGCAAATGAGCACATCAAATGTCTGGCAGGCCTTTTCTGTGGGCTTAGTGATCATGGGACAGATCCTCAGCTGGTGTAAATCAGAGTTCACTGAAGCTAGATGATCTGAAGGCCCCTTCTGGCCAGGGGCAGCTCTAGACATTTCGCCGCCCCAAGCATGGCGGCATGCCGCGGTGGGCGCTCTGCAGGTCGCCGGTCTTGCAGCTCTGGTGGACCTCCCGCAGGTATGCCTGCAGAGGGTTCGCTGGTCCCGCGGCTCGACCGAAGCTGTGGGACCAGCGGACCCTCTGCGGGCATGCCTGCGGGAGGTCTACCAGAGCCACGGGACCAGAGGACCCTCCGCAGGCATGCCACCAAAGGCGGCCTGCCTGCCGCCCTCCCAGTGACCGGCAGAGCACCCCCCGCGACATGCCGCCCCAAGCACGCGCTTGGCGTGCTGGGGCCTGGAGCCGCCCCTGCTTCTGGCCTTAAACTCTCACTCTGTAAGTCAATGGAGCTTTGCCAGTTTATATTGGCTGAGGATCAGGCCCCAAGATAAGATGTGGATTATTCCTTTTTCTTTCATTACAGAAATCAAAATGCAAGAAACTCTTAGCCCAACTTGGGAACTGTTCCAGAGTGGTTGCTTTTGATGACTATGTAGCCACCTGCACAAGAGATATGTGCATCTGTGCAAAGAATTTTTCTTCTGATTCTGCTTTGGTTTCTAGCTGCATATGCAGTACCCTTAGCCAGTATTCCCGAGACTGCGTCCTGAATGGGGGAATCCCTGGCAAATGGAGAACCAAAGATCTTTGTTGTAAGTAACTATAGAATTTAAATTCTGTAACCAATTCAGTTGGCATCTAAGGATAATTTATATATCCTTAGCAGTATTTATTAGAGAAGATAACTGCAGTGTTTCTTTTAATGTGTTTTATAAGCGCTTCTGAAATTACGTGCTTTCATAAAATTCTCTGTTTTGAAAGATGATTCCAAGAACTGAATAAGTTAAATAAAGGTTAGTAATGCAGGTATTTAGTGCAAGCTTCTGAGTGTGTGTGATGATCATCTGCCTGACAGAGCATGTTACAACAGTGACTACTTCAGTTTGAGAGTGAGTGAACAGTGAACTATTGGTGTAAATAGTGTTATAGTCTATAATGCCTGCCAATTTAAAAACTGCAAGACCTGTTGGCTTATAAAACCAAAGTAACCATAAACATAACTGGTTCCAAAAGTGGATAAAATTACACTAATGCTCTCGATAGAACATTTTATAACCAACATTTTATAACCTTTGGAAAATGATTAACTGCATTTAGAGCATTGATTTACCCTCTACATTACCCTCTACAACTGCTTCATTTGGGTTTGCAGTCCAGGAATGTCCAAACAACCTGGAATATATGGAATGTGGAAACCCCTGTGCTGACACATGCGCCAATCCAGAGAGGAGCAAGATTTGTAAAGCCCCATGTACTGATGGTTGCTTCTGCCCTGCTGGTAAAGTAGTATCCTTCTTATAACAGGCTATGCTCATGAAGGGACTTATGGGGAGATATCTCTTGTTGTTGAGTGAAAGGCATTCTTCTTCATTAAAATGTGAACATACTTAAATAAAACTGTAGACAGAATTTTACATTCCTTTGTCTGGAAAACTGGCAAGTAGACAGATAATAGTTTGTGTCTTACAAGTTTGCATGGATTGTCCCCGGAAGTCATGGAATATCCAGTATTGACCCATGACTAGAGATGAATGAATAGTTTCTTATAGCTGAAGAATGGATTAATGTAAAGATTGGTTTGAATTACATCTCTTTCTCCTGGCTGAAGCCAAACCTCTAAAGGGTCAGTATCATGACAATGGAAAGGAAGACAGGAGGGTCTCTGGTGTAGGAACAGAGAAAAAGGCACAGGTCTGGTTGGGGAAGGATCAGGGAAGGAGAAGCTGTCTCGATAGGGAGAATATATTCAGAGAAATGTTGTGTGAGCCTGTGTGGGTGGTCAGGCACCTCAATGGTTTCAGTTAAGTTTTCGATATGTGTCCAAATCACTGGGAACTTGCTCCTGCTGAAGTCAAACACAAAAAATGTGTGTGCAGATGCAGGCTTGCACATAGATAAATGGAGGCTGGGCTGTGGCCCTGAAGTTCCTTTCTGATTTCTGAACCAGTATTAGAAATGGATGGAGACTGTATCATAATCTTGCATTTGCCACACATGATGTCACGTTTCAGCAAGGTAACAGACAATACACAGCCCGATGGGATCAGAAATGCATATTGCAATTAAAACCATCTGCACTTTAGCCATGGTGAGAAATGTCTCCTATCAGCTAACAGATGAACTTTCAGAATGCTGCTGACAATGAGCAAAAAGACGTGATTTTTCTTTAAAACTTATAGTTCATCCCAAGCCAGACATGCAGAAATGTCCAAATATGATGTACTGTGTTTTCTTATTTTCTGAATTTTCTTCAGTGTCCTTTCTACCTTAAGAAATATTAATTAGCCAGTATTTCTGAACAGGGACTATTCTCGATGACATGAATGGCAACAAATGCATCCCCACTAACAGCTGTCCATGCATGTTTCAAGGCAAAGTCTATGCAACCGGAGGGTCCTACTCCACTCCTTCTCAAAACTGGTATTGTTACAAGCCTAACTATATTAATGTAGCAGATGCGTTTATTAGAAAGCACTGATGAGTTAAATGTCATTGTCTCTACATCCCAGTCCTAGTATTTGTCTTTACTAAAGATAGTATTGACACAAAACTTAGGATCTGATCACCACCACGCTCTAGGGAAGTTCAGAGTGAGATCTGAACATCGTAGTTATGAACTTAGTTGGAAATCCTTTGCAGATACAGAACCTGAGACTTCAGAAGATGAAAGCATGAGCCTCTCCCATCTGAGATAAAGGATCAGGTCCGTTAGCTTGGAGGCATTAGCTGACTCAAACTTCTATGTGGTCTAGTCACTATGGGGGGACAGTTACACTGTGTTAGTGTGGGTTGCATTCACAATTAGTTCTTATAGAAATAATGGTCTGCTTCAATGCCCTGGATCTAAAACTCTCTGAACATTGAGAATGTGTAGATCTGGGTCCAAACTTTGCAACTTGAGCCCATCTCTAGTCTTCACCTATAGAAGGTTTTCACTGAAGAGACCTGTCATATATGCTGTTTGCCGGTTTTCATTTTACTCCTTTATTCATCATTCTAGTGTCCATTGAGAAGCTCAACAAACATGCTTGTTTTTCCTGCAGGCCTTATCTTTTCCTGTTTGAAAAATTTCCCTAGTTCCTCATGAAGTCCAAGCACTATGCCCATATTTTGCTGTTTTCCTTATGTGTGCATAGCTCTAAGAATGAAGATTGCCCTTTACCTTGAGTTCTCCATACCAGCTGAAGACCTGCATCTGCAGCACAAAGTAGTGTAGGTCCTGCATAGAGACTCATTTATGTTCTCTGCAACACTGGGGAAAGAAAGCTATTGATTTAGAATCTGTAAGATATTTCTCAACTAATTATAACATCCTGGGTTTTGAAATAGTGTCCCTTTCAAGTGCCTGAGTCAAAGCCCATTGAATTAAAGGAATCATAGCAATGTTGGGCTGGAAGGGACCTCAAGGGATCATCTAGTCCATCCCTGTGCACAGAGGCAGGACCATGTATACCTAGATCATCCATGGCAGGTGTTTGTCTAACCTGTTCTTGAAAGCCTCCAATGGTAGCACTTCCACAACCTCCCTGGGTAACTTATTCTGCTATTTAACTATCTTTATAGTGACAAAGTTTTTCCTAATATCTAACCTATGTCTCCCTTGCTGAATATTAAGCCGATTTCTTCTTGTCCTAACTTCAATGGACATAGAGAACAATTAATCACTGGCCTCTTTATAACAACCCTTAACATATTTGAAGAGTTATCAGGTCCCCCTTCATGCTTCTTTTCTCAAGAGTAAACATGTCTTCAATGTGTCCAGGTCTTTCTTAAAATGTGGTGCCCAGAACTAGACAGAATACTCCAGAGGAGGCCTCACCAGTGCCAAGTAGAGCAAAACAATTACCTCCCATTTCTTACATATGACACCCCAGAATGACGTTAACCTTTTCCACAACTGCATTACATTGTTGGCTCATATTCAATTTGTGATCCGCTATAACCCCTAAACCTTTTTCTGCAGTACTACTGCCTACCCACTTATTCTCCATTTTGTATTTGTGCATTTGATTTTTTAATCCTAAATGTAGTACTTTGCACTTGTTATTGAATTCCAGCTAGGTACTGTCTGCAAACTGTGCTCTCTATGCTATTATCCAAATCATTTATGAAGATATTGAATAAAACCAGATAGAGGACAGTTCCTTGCAGATATTTCCTTCCACCTTGACTGGGAACCATTGATAACTACTCTCTGAGTAGTTTTCCAACCAGTTGTGCACCCACCTTATATAGTAGGTTCATCTAGTTATATTTCCCTAGTTTGCTTATGAGATAGTCATGAGAGACTGTGTCAAAATCAAGATGTATCATGTCTACTGCTTCCTCCCCCTGCACTAACCTAATAAGACTGTCAAAGAAGGAAATTAGGTTAGTTTGGCATGATTTGTTCTTGAGAAATCCATGTGGGCTATTACTTATTCATCCTATTATCCTTCAGGTGCTTACAAATTGATTGTTTAATCATTTGTTCCAGTATCTTTCCAGGTATAGAAGTTAGGCTGACTAGTCTGTAATTTCACACATCATTTTTGTTCCCCCTTGTGAAAGATGGGTACTATGTTTGCCCGTGTCTTGTCCTCTCGGACCTCACTCATTCTCCAAATAGCTCTTGAAGATAATGGTTAATGATTCCAGGATGGCTTCAGCTAGATCTTTAAGTACCCAAGGGTGAATTTCTTTCCATTAACTTCAGTAAACTTTTATTATTTCAGGGCCTGATCATGCAAAGTCTTATACATTTGGGAGGAGCATTGCATTGAATAGGTAGCTGAGTAACAAACTAACTAGAGCTGGTGCAAAATTATGCATTGAAATATCTTTCTGACTGAACATGCCATTGTGGATAGAAATGGACACATTGTTTAAAAAATAAAGTATCAGAGGGGTAGCCGTGTTAGTCTGGATCTGTAAAAGCAGCAAAGAGTCCTGTGGCACCTTATAGACTAACAGACATATTGGAGCATGAGCTTTCGTGGGTGAATACCCATTTCGTTGGATGCACCGACGAAGTAGATATTCACCCATAAAAGCTCATGCTCCAATACGTCTGTTAGTCTATAAGGTGCCGCAGGACTCTTTGCTGTTTAAAAAATGTGTCAATTGTCTCTGACATGCCAGGGGAACAATAATATTTCTAAATTTAAAAAATGTTGTGTCTGAAATTTTTGTTTGGGGAATTCCAAAGCTTTGTTTCAGGGAATTCTGAAATTTTATTCAAACTGTTTCATTACAACATGAACAGGAAACGATTTGATCTAGAAAGGAAGATAATCAATCAATCAGTATTAAGTAGCAGCTGCAATTGATTATTTTAAAAATGAAATGAAATAAAATAGGCTATTTCAACCGTTATATTCTGTCACATTATAATGTGTGAGTTTTACACTAGTACATGTTATGAAGTAATGTAAAAATAAAAAAATCATAAAATAAAATAAAATTCTAAACAAAATGAAAATTTTCCAATTTGGAATTTCTGTTTGGCAGAAAAATTTGAAAATATTTGTTTTTGTTCTGATTCAGAATGACACAAATTTCAAAATGTTGAAATTTCCCATGAAATGGAAATTCTAAGTTTCAGCCAGCTTTACTAAGAACAGGAAGAAGATTGACTGATTTATACAGACATCTCAAGTTTTCAACGCAGATGATATCTCCTCACATGTATTCTGATTATAACTGTTCTTTTTTTTTTAATAGTACCTGTGCTGGTGGCCAATGGGTTTGTGTATCTCTGCCTCTTTCTGGAAATTGTAATGTGGAGGGAGGGTTCCACATTACTACGTTTGATAACAAAGAGTTCATTTTTCATGGCAATTGTCATTATGTCTTAGCTAAGGTATGAAAAATAGCTTCTTTAATTTCTCAGTCTTTTTAGGATCAAAAGTTAAGCTATGTTAGAGCTTTATTGCCTCATTTGCTGAGATGGCTCCCAATCTAACAAAACTCTTCAGCATGTGCTTAACTTTTAAGCATGAGGGGTCCTATTTGCTACCTCATAAGTCTGGATCTCATCTGCTCAGTGCTTATCAGTGGATCTTTCCTGCATCAACACATTTTTAAAAAGTTTTTAAAAATTATTTACTTTTCTAGTGGACCTATTAGCATAGATTTTGTCACTTTGTCCTGGTGGAAAATTGTCTGGCAAACAAAGGTGGATGAGCTGGCCCCTTCTTATCCAAAGACCCACCTCCAAGTAGCCCTTTGAAAAATAGACTAGCAGCAGATGCTGAAGGAATGGACCATAAGGGAAAGGTTAACGGGCATGGTTTTGCAAGTGGGAGTGAAAGGTAACATTTTGCAATTGTAGTTGGCATGCCTGGGTCCTTTCCTATTTCCCTGTAAATGTTTTAGAGATCTATTTTCCCCACTGCTTGCTTCTTATTATATGACAGAAAATGGTTTACATACCTGTTTTTCTGGCTTATTTTCAGGACAATGGCAGCAGCTTTGTGGTTGTTGGAGAGATCATTCAATGTGGGATATCAAGCACTATGACTTGCTTGAAGAATGTATTAGTCACATTAAGAGCCCTTGTAAGTCATTGGTAACTACTTAGTTTAAAAAGAAATGTAAGGACCAGGAAAGATCAGCTGGCCCTCTATGCCTGAACTTTTTGATTAAATGTTTGCAAGATTCCCGTACAAGATCAGAGCTCTGTGCTAGGTTCTGTATAAACACATAAGAAGAGACAGTCTTTGCCCCAAAGATTTTATCATCTAAACAGACTGATGAAGGGTGGGAGAGGGGAGGTATTATTGTCTCCATTTGACAGATAACAGTGGAACACAGAGACTGAGTTATTCAAAGTCACACAGCAAGTCTGTGGCAGAACCAGGAACCCAACATAGATCTTAGGAGCCTCTGTCGGGTGCCTTGATCACAAGACCATTGTTTCTCTAACCCGCATGCTTTTCAATCTTCCACAAACTCTCCTACTCCAGGAACAAACCATTGGGGAATTATTGAATTCATTTGTACTTTTTGCTTCAATTATCTTTCCTGGGAACAAAAAGAACAGGAGTACTTGTGGCACCTTAGAGACTAACAAATTTATTTGAGCGTAAGCTTTCGTAGGCTACAGCCCACTTCTTTGGATCCAACCTAAGTCAGGCAACTCTTATATACATATACGGGGTGGGGGTAACAAGGAGCCACCAAAAATGGATCTAAAGTATCACCACCCTTGCAGCATGCTTTCTTGATGGTTTTGAAGGGAAAAAGGAAAGGGGCTTGAATTTGGTTTTATGGGTCTCCTCTGGTAATGTAAATCAGCATAGCTCCATTGAAATTCATGGTGTTACACCACTTTACACCAGTTAAGGATCTGGTCCATATGTTTGCCAGCTTAGTTCTACAGAAATCCTCTGTTTTCTTCTAAGTTCCTAACTTTTGAGATTCTGCCTCTTGCATTTTTCACAGTGGTAAGAGGTTCAAAAAGAATCTCTATCAGACTTCTTGGTCCTTTTCATAATTCTGAGAATTTCTACTTCAAAAACATCTCCTCTTTTCCAAGAAATAAATAGAAGCCCAAGTCTCTTATACCTTTCTTATCATTAAAATTCATGAGACTTGATAGTACTTTTGTTACATTATGCTGTATCCTCTCTAATCTCCTTTGTGAAGTAGAATCACCATAACAGCACATCGTTTTCCAGATGGAAGGCTTGATCCTGCTCCCCATGTAGCCTATGGCAAAATTCAAATTTACTACTCTGGGAACAGAATGAGACCTGATGTCCATACAGTGCTCTGAAGATAAAAATTTCCTCTAAGTAAATTTCCTCTATTGTCCTCAAAAAGTTAAGTGAGTTAACATATGCTGTCAAGAATATTGCTTAGGAGATGGATTCTCTTTTTTTCCAGTACAGCTCTCAGAATTTTTCAGTGTTGCTGCACAGATCCCTGGACAACACCACTCACCAGATAATATCAAACTGTGTTAAGGGGTGGAGGGGTCTTGATTTATTAAAGACTCTTCCTTCTGTAAGCAAGTTTCCAAGGCTGATGCATGTCAGAATGTGACACCAATTCCATCCCTTTCTTTGATATTTGATTGGCATTGTGGCATATTTCATTTTCCATTTGCAGAATATTCGACTCTGTTCCTGTGGAAATGTCTATATCAATAATTTCATTGCAGTGCTGCCAATAACTAGAGGTAAGTGTTCCTTCTTCAGTGTTCACATCTGCCCCAGGTTATCCCACGCCTGCCTGCAGCAGGGTTCTTGCACCTTCCTCTGAAGCATCTGTTTCTGGCCACTGTCAGAGACAAGATACTGGAGTAGATGGACCACGATCTGATGCAATATTACAATTGCTGCATTCCTGTTCATTGAGCAAGCAAACGGAGGTGTACATTTGGTGTCGTCAACTCTTCACATATGTGCAGGTTTGTGCATATTTTCTTGGTAAAGATATATTTATGTATTTTTAGATGGCATCACTATCTTCAGACCGTCTACATTCTACATCAACATCTTGACCTCATTTGGAGTACAGATTCAAGTGCAAATAAAACCCATTATGCAGCTCTTCATAACAGTGGATGACTCTTACCAAAATCATACATCTGGTACAGTATATTACGCTCATGCTGTCTACCCATGTTATAATGGTACATCCATCACACTTCCTGTCCAAATTACTTAGAGCCTTATTGAAATACCTCGCATCCCTGGTGTGATGGGTTCGGTCACAGAGACCCCCTTGGGACTGTCACCTGACATGCTGAAACTACATCTGAGCCCATTTTCCCTGACAGCTTGGGACTTCAGAACCCTGCCTTGTTGAGCCAGACACACCACTCCGCAGCAATACAGACCCAGGGTCTGAACCATGCTCCAAAGCTGCAGACTTAACTGAAAACAGCTTAAGAAGTGCTCCTGCCTTCAGCACTCAAACACCCAGCTCCCAATGGGATCCAAACCCCAAATAAATCTGTTTTACTCTGTATAAAGCTTATACAGGGTAAATTCATAAATTGTTCACCCTCTAGAACACTGATAGAGAGATATGCACAGCTGTTTGCTCCCCCAGGTATTAATCACTTATTCTGGTTTAATTAATAAACAAAAATAATTTTATTCAGTATAAAAAGTAGGATTTAAGTGGTTTCAAGTAATAACAGGCAGAACAAAGTAAATTATCAAGTAAAATAAAACAAAACACACACGTCTAAGCCTAATGCATTAAGAAACTGAATACAGGTAAATCTCACCCTCAAAGATGTTCCAATAAGCTTCTTTCATAGACTAGACTCCTTCTTAGTCTGGGCCCAATCCTTCCCCCTGGTACGGTTCTTGTTAGTTCCAGTTCAGGTGGTAACTAGGGGATTTCTCATTATGGCAGCCCCCTTTGTTCTGTTCCACCTTCTTTTATAGCTTGGCACAAGGTGGGAATCCTTTGTCTCTCTCTGGGTTCCCACCCTTCCTTCTAAATGGAAAAGCACCAGGTTTAAGATGGATTGCAATACTAGGTGACATGATCACATGTCACTGTAAGACCTCATTCTCTGTTCTTTCAGGGTTGGCCTGCACGTACCCAGGAAGGTTTGTGAATAAACAGAGCCATTTACAACCAATTGTCCTGGTTAATGGGATCCATCAAGATTCCAACCCACCATTAATGGCCCACACTTTGCATAATTACAATAGGACCTCAAAGTAATACTTCATATTTCTAGTTTCAGATACAAGAATGATACATTCATACAAATAGGATGAACACACTCAGTAGATATAAGCTTTGTAATGATATCTTACAAGAGACCTTTTGCATAAAGCATATTCCAGTTACATTATATTCACACTCATAAGTATATTTCCATAAACATATGGAGTGCAATGTCACACCTAGAACAAAAACTTAAAGTCTAGGTAGGATCGATTAAATCCTTCTACTCTGCTGAGGTAGATAAATTGAATTTCATATTATGTGGTATGTGAGAATCTTTTGATTATTAGACTATAAAGAAAGACTGGTTAAGATATTGGGCCAGGACTCAAGGACTGTGGATTAGATTCCTACCTTTTCCACAGACTTTCTGTTACACCCTGGGCAAGTCATTTAACCTCTCAGTGCCTCTGTTTCCTGCCTGTAAAATGGCATAATATTCTGTTTCTCCAGCTTTTTTTTGCCATTTCTTTAGTTTGTAAACTCTTTGAGGCAGAGACAGTCTCTCACTATGTATATGTACAACACCAGTCTCTGTTGGGGCCCCTTGATTCTACTATAGTAGATAATAAAAATTATACCTTAAAAAGGCTAGTCTGCTGTGTGTGGATATTAAATATACCAAGCAAGACAAGTCTTCATTTCCTACTTCCTGGATGAAAACCTAGAGCATCAGAGAGCTAAGCTCATCCCTCTAAATCTCAAAACCCTATTTATACCATTTGATTGTGATTTATCCCCCACCCAGGTCTTTGTGGCAATTTCAACAACATCCCGATTGATGACTTTCGGACAATTAGTGGAGTTGTGGAGGATTCAGCTTCAGCCTTTGGTAACTCATGGAAGACTAGGGGCAGCTGTCCTGATGTTGAAGATAACTTTGAGGACCCTTGTGCAAACAGTGTGGACAAAGGTACTTATCCTCAGTAATGTTCCAGAGCTAAATGTCTTTTGTATTTTGGGTAGCCTATAATGCTTTAGAAATCTTTTAACCAGGGAGTTTATGGTCGCAAGAGCTGTCTGTCTTCCAGTGCTATTAGAAGAGAGAACACAATGATTTCGTCTGGAGGTGGGTTTAACCTGAAAAAGGTTGTTCTTCCATGTTTAAAAGGTGATAGTTTTGTTTTTAAAACAGAACATACATAGTAATGCAGAAAGATGTGGCACTTTCCATTTGATTTGATCATTGAATAATTTGAAAACCCAAAGAAGATGTATTAGAATAAAGGACTTTAAAGACTACAAATATATTGTTATTAATATTATGCTCCATATCTACTGCTGATATAAATTGGCATAGCACCACTGAAATCAGTGGAACTACGTCATACTGCACTAGCTAAGGATCTGGCCCGATAAGCCTGACCCTGCATTCCATAGAATCACAGAATCATAGAAGTGTAGGACTGGAAGGGAACTTGATAAGTCATTGTGACGATGTGGTTCTGGCAGGACCCAACCGAGAGTGCCAATCCAGGACCAATTGCTTAGACAGGGCAGTCACAACCCTAAGCTGGGGTTTTTCCACCTCTAAGGCAAACAAAACCAGCCAGACAAAAATGACTTCGGTTTCACCCCACTGGCTAACCACAAGTCACACAGCAATTCCTAGACACTCCAGTCCTTCCAGTAATCTACCTACAGTGCCACCGTCCCTGGCTATGTGTATGAAACTCAACACCCAGTAAAAAAAGGTTTCCTCGCGTCTCCAAATGACCAAGCCCCAGACCAAAGGCTCAAATATAACACACAGATCTTACCCCAACAAAATCACGCTGTTGCCAATCTTTAGAAATCTAAAATCTAAAAGGTTTATTCATAAAGGACAAGATTAGAGATGAAGCTAGGAATTGTTAAAATGGAATAAGTTACAATACAGTGAATGGCAAAGTCATCCAGGCTTGTAGCAAATGATGAGTAAGACTACCAAGTTAAAATCCAGTCTCTGGACAATGCCCTGGGATGGGTCATTCTGTCCTTGTGGCAGAGCTTCAGTTTGTACAAAGTCCCTCAGAGGTAAGAAGCAGGATTGAAGACCAGATGGGAGATGAGGCATCAGCCTTATATAGGCTTTTCCGTGTAAGGACATTCTTTGTTTACTGTGGAAATACAGCAAAAGGCGTCTGCAGTCACATGGGCAGTTTCTGCACACCCTGCTGAGTCCACAAGGCGTATCTGCCTCCTCTCAATGGTCAATTGTGTACTGATGGTCCTTAATGGCCATCAAGCAGGCTAGCAGAGCTAAAGACCCCACTTGTCTGGGATCTTTCCCAGTAACACAGCACAAGTTTGAAGATATAGACAGATATTCACCAATCATTCATAACTTGAAACTACGAAACAAAATGATACAGATATACAACAGCATAATCATAACCAGTAACCCGTAACCTGGTCTTAGACACCTTATATGACCCCCTTTACATAAGATTTGGTGCCACTACAGGACCTTGGTTGCAACCCATGTTCTATATGGTCCCAGGTTATATCAATAACGTCACAGTCATCTAGTCCAGTCCCCTGCACTGAGGCAGTTCTAAGTATTATCTAGACCATCCCTGAAAGGAGTTTATCGAACTTGTTCTTTAAAACTTCCACTGATGGAGATTCCACAATCTCCCTAGATAACTAGTTTCAGGCTTAACTACCCTTACAGTTAGGAAGCTTTCCCTGGAGTCTAACCTAAATTTCCCCTGTTGCAATTTAAGCCTATTCCTTCTTGTGCTGTCCTCAGTGGGTAAGGAAAACAATTTATCACCTTTCTCTTTATAACAACCCTTTAAGAGTTTCAAGGCTTTTATCATATCTCCCTGCAGTCTCCCCTTTCCAGACCGAACAAATGCATTTGTTTCAGTCTTTCCTTGTAGCTCATGTTTTCTAGACCTGTAATCACTTCTGTTGCTCTCCTCTGGACTTTCCAATATGTCCACATCTTTCCTGAAATGTGGTGCCCAGAACTGGACACAATACTCCAGTTGAGGCCTTATCAGTGCTGAGTAGAGTGGAAGATTTATTTCTCATGTCTTGCTTACAACACTCCTGCTAATACATTCCAGAATGATGTTGGCTTTTTTTTGCAACAGTATTACATTGTTGACTCATATTTAGTTTGTGATCCACTGTAACACACAGATCCTTTTCTGCAGTACTTCTTCCTATGTGGTCATTTCCCATTTTGTATTTGTGAAATTGATTATTTGTTCCTAAGTGTAGAACTTTTAATTTGTTCTTACTGACTTTCATCCTATTTAGTTAGACCATTTCTCCAGTTTGCCAAAATCATTTTGAGTGCTAATCGTGTCCACCGAAGCATTTGTAACCCCTGCCAGCTTGCTATCATCTGCAAACTTTATAAGCATACTCTCCATGGCACTAACCATATAATTTACGAAGATATTGAACAGAACCAGACGCAGGACAGATCCAGGCAGGACCCCAGATGATATGACCCTCCAGCTTGACTGGAAACCATTGAAAACTACTCTCTGAATATGGTTTTCCAACCAGTTATGCACCCACCTTATATAATAGGTTCATCTAGGCTATATTTTCCTAGTTTGCTCAATAGATGGTCATATGAGACAGTATCAAAAGCCTTACTAAAGTTGAGATATATCACATCCAGTGTTTCCCCCCATCCAAAAGGCTTGTTACCCTGTCAAAGAGGGATGTCAGGTTGTTTTGACATGATTTTTTCTTGACAAATCCATGTTGATGGTTATTTATCACCTTATTATCTTCCTGATGCTTACAAACAGATTGCTTGAATATTTGCTCCATTATCTTTCTGGGTGCGGAAATTCAGCTTACGAGTCGATAATACCCTGGGTTGTCCTTATTCCCTTTTTTATAAGTAGGCACTATATTTGCCCCTTTCCAGTCCTCTGTGATCTCCCCTGTCCTCCATGAGTTCTCAGAGATGATCACTATTGGCTCAGAGATCTGTTCAGTCAGTTCCTTAAATATTCTAGGATGTATTTTGTTAGACCCTGCCAACTTGAAGACATTTAATTTGTCTAAGTAATTTTTAACTTGTTCTTTCCCTATTTTAGCCCCAGATTCTACCCCATTTACACTGATATTTACTATGTTAGTTATCCATACAATAGTAGGCTTTTTGGTAAAAAATGAAACAAAAGAGACATTTGACTCTTTAACCATTGCTGCATTTTCTGTTATTGTCTTTCCCTCCTCATTAAGTAATGGACCTACCCTTCGTTGGTCTTCCTCTTGCTTCTAAAGTACTTGCACAATGTTTTCTTGTTACCCTTTATGTCCGTAGCTAGTTTAATCTAATTTTGTGCCTTGGCCTTTCTAATTTTATCCCTACATGCTTGTGTGTGTGTGGTTTTTTTAATATTCGCTCTTCATAATTTGACCTAGTTTCTACTTTTTGTATCACTCTTTTTGGAGTTTCAGGTCATTGAAGATCTCCTAGTTAAGCCAGAGTGGTCTTCAGCCATACTTTCTAACTTTCCTACTCATTGGGATAGTTTGCTTTTGTGCTCTTAATAATGTCTCCTTAAAAAAACCTGCCAATTCTCCTGAACTCTTTTTTCCCTTGGACTTGCTCCCCATCAAATCTTACCTGCCAGTTCTCTGAGTTAGTTAAAGTTTGCCTTCTTGAAGTCCATTGTCTTTATTCTGCTTTTTTCCCTCCTACTATTCCTTAGAACCATGATCTCTATCATTTTATGATCATTTTCACCCAGTCTGCCTTCCACCTTCAAATTCTCAATCAGTGCCTCCCCATTTGTCAGAATCAAGTGTAGAACAACCTCTCCCCAGTTGCTTTCTCCACCTTTTTTAATAAAAATTGTCTCCAATGCATTTCAAGAACCTATTGGATAATCCGTGCCCTGCTGTATTATTTTCTCAACAGATGTGTAGGTATTTGAAATCCTCCATTACCACCAAGTCTTGTGCTTTCAATTATTTTATTAGTTGTTTAAAAAAATCCTCATCTACCTCTTTTTCCTGGTTAGGTGGTCTATAGTTGGCTCCTACCATAACATCATCCTTGGTTTTTTCTCCTTTTTTCCTTACCTTGAGACTTTCAACAGGGTTGCCTCTCATTTCTATCTTAACCTCAGTGCAGGTGTATACATCTTTGGTATACTAGGCAACATGTTCTCCCTTTTCCCCTGGCTGTCCTTTCTGAGCAAGCTGTACCTATGTGCAGCCAAAACTCCCAGTTTGGCTTCAGTACAACATCTGCCCTGGTAACTGCCACTGTGTGTTAGGAAATCTACAGTTTTCTGGTGATCACATGGCTAGTTCGATCATGTCTTTGGAAGCGATTGGAAAAAAATGCTTGAAATGAGAAAAATGCATTCTAACATCTGTCCTGCAAACCTAAACCACAGGACTGATATTAGTAGCAAATGGAAATGTTCAGACAGGGGCATAGCTGTCTGTCCACTATATCTGTCAATCTAATCACACTCATCACCATAGTTTCTGATTGTCTGCTATTTTCTTCCACTCTTACCTGAATGTCTTAAAATATCTTCAAGATGAAAAACATTTTAGAGATTTGTAAAGCCCATTGAGAAAGAGAGAGATTATAAATTTGCATATGTGACTTTGGGTAGTTTATTCCTATTTTCCCTTTCAGAAAAATTTGGGCAGCACTGGTGTGAACTACTGTCTAACACAAATGGTGTATTTGCTTCCTGTCATTCCGTTGTAGATCCTGCATCATATGTCAAGGTAAGGAATTGTTTTAGTCTAGTCCAAAACTTGACCTGCCATAAATGTATTCTGATCAGGCAAGGATTACATGCTGTATTCTACTTGCTCTTTAAAATTAAATGCACCGATGCCAATGAGGAAGTAACAAAACAAGAGTTTAAGAATGTTCTGCAAGGGTTTATGGTTCTTTTCTATTGTGGACACAGCTGCTTTTCAACTGCCAATTTCTGCACTCACAAGGCATCAGATGCATTAGAACTTACTAAGAAATCACATGACAATTCTCAAGTGTCTATGGGTCTTGTAGGTGTGTGCTGTTGGGGTCACCCCTCTCTGGGGTGGCTGGGAGCCATGCTGCCTCACTACACAAGTCCGGTGAGTAGGTGAATTAGCTTGGTGGGGCAGGAAACAGTCAAGGGCTCAGGCCCTCCGGCAGGGGCTGAGCAAATAGTTCAATAACAAGCCCAGGTCAGGGTGGGGCAGCAAACAAACAATTCAGGGCTCAGACCCTCAGGCAGGGGCTGAGCAGAGAGTTCAGTAATAAGCCCAGGCCCTCGGTCAAGGCGTGGCAGCAAACAAGCAGTTCAAGAGCAAAGCCCAGGCTCCTGGTCCTGAGCATCAGGGCGAGGGGGAGACTGCCACCCGTGAGTGGGGTGGCAGCGGGGACGCAGGCCCACCCACTCTACTGCGTCCCAGCCCGGGGCCCTGACAGCAGCAGACGACCTGCTGCTGTGTCAGTGGGGATCCTGACCGCAACACACTGACATCAGCTCTGGGTGTGCCACAGCCAGACTAGAGTTGGCTGCCCCCAGGCTACTTGCGACCTCCCCATCTAGCAGTACCTGTATCTGGTCATTGTCCTCTATGGCATTGACCACCATGGACTCCTCGGCGTACTCCACGAGTGGTAAGTTGAGCAGCTCCTCTGGGCCCAGCAGGCTTACTGGCTTCTGGTCGGTGTCTGGCCTCAACGGGTATGGCCAGTCCTTGGGTCGGTCACAGGCGGCAGGAGTCTCCCCAGCAGGAGCTAGGACACCAGCGTCTGGCCTCTCTGGCGGCCAGGCAGCTTCTGAGTCCTGGGGTTGGGCTTTTATACTTCCTGTCCTGTGCCTTGACCTCTGGCGCAGGCTCCAGTGGCTCCCCCGACTTTGGCATCCGGAGGGGCTCGTCCTTCTCTGGGGCGGCTGGGAGCCAGGCTGCCTCACTACAGGTCTATTCATAAGGCTGCTTTGCTGTGTAAAGCCAGGAATCCAGCCTTTTCCTTGAACCTGAGGCACAGTCTGTTCACTTCCAATATTAGCTAATGAAGCCTCCTTTAAGCTATCCACACTAGCTTTTTCCAAAGCAAATTCAGTAGATTCATATTTATTTGAAAGACTTTGGCCATTAGGCACCAACACACTTTCCTCAGAAAAGAGACTGTTTACTATCAACTGTGGCCCATTAAGAGTCAAAAGAAGCAATTCCTTTTCACCCTCCCTAGGCACAGCTATTGAGGTCTCACAAACCTCAGATTTCACCCGGAAATTCCTTTCCTTCTGCAATATCATGAACTACAACAGATTCTTTCTGAACTGTCATTATGTCCAGAACAGACTGTGGCACAACAGACAAATAACCAAACTCCTTCTGAGTTTCACTTACATCCAGAATCACCTCTGGCACATTAGGAGGATTTTTACACAGCTCCCTTTCAGGCATTGGCGGTTTGCAGTGGTGCCAGTGGCTCCATGAGGCCAAGCCCATGCTCAGAAGGGGTCCCGGCCTGCTCCACTTGCACTGTGCCCTGAGACCTTGCTGGCTCCCCCTACCCACCACTTGCAGTTGTGGTGGGGCTGTGGGCAGGGGAGCTCTGGGCAGAGGTGGTTTTGTGCAGGGTGCTGTGCATTTGTGGGGGAGGTCTGGGGGAGCACTGGGCATAGAGGGTCCAGGGGCATAGTGGGTCCAGGGAGACTCTGGGCATAGGGAGCTGGGGAGTTGTTGGGCGGAGGTATGGGGGGTGTGGTGTGGCATGGGCCCCCCACTGAGGGGAAAGGGTATGCTGGCAGCATAGGGTCAGGCAGGGCACTGTGCATCTGGCAACTACCAGTTTGTAAATAGTGCCCTCGCACTGGGCTGAGTGGAGCAGGGTCACCCCTGCCATGCCATACCCCATTGACTCTGGTTGGCTCCTTGCTCTGGGGACTGATCTCCCTGCGCCATGCTCCATTGTCTCCATGGCGGCCCACAAATATATTTGATGCCGGGCCACAAAAGGTTAATCTGGCCCTGCTTTCAGGCAAGCTGGTAGATTTCATAGTCAAAGGGTTAGAAGTGTTTTCTCCCCTGCAGCTCTCTTTGCTCAACAACTACAAGCTTAGGAACCATTTCTTCCTTATCACAAGCTTCCACACTGTCCGTGGGCAACATAGTCAAATCACCTTTATGCGTTCCTTATGTCCTGGCTACGATATCAGCCTAATCAGACAAGGTTGTCATATCTTTACCCAGCAACACACTAGCAACAGGCAAAATAGAAGCATCAGAATTGCTTGGTCTCTGGGAGCTATTTATGACATTAGCTGGATGCAACCTGGTTACAATGTCATTATTCCTAGCAGATACAAATTTAAGATCTCTTCCTTCCTGGGCTTTAGTTGTATCCAGAATCAACTCTGAGTCAACTGATAAATTTTCAACCATCGTAGGCTGACAGGCTTCTTCTGTCTGCTTTACACATAAAAAAGAGCTGGAGAAACATTCCCCTTTAACAGACAAACAGCTCAGAATATCATTTCCCTTGTCCCAGCACTTATGGCTGTCCACAGACAAATGCTCAGATAGTGGGACAGCTTCCTTAACAGGCAAGTTGCCACTTCCAACAGACAAACTTCTGCTTTCCACAGACAGTGGCTCATACTGATCTACTTTAAGCAAATCACTTTTACATTGCCTAGGCTCACTTTTACAAGCTTTACTAGCCAACAATCCGTTACTCCCCAAGCATGTACCCTTTCCTTCCTCAGTTAGGGCTTTAATCTGACCATTAACTTTAATCTGCTCTAGAGAAACATTTTCCTGACCAAAGTTTTCTCTGTGCTTTATCTGATTCCAGATTCACTTCTCAGATACTAGACAGATATTCAGAAACTTCATTTACAGACAAACTGCTCTTTTGCACAGATAAACAGCTATCTTTCTCAGACAAACATTTGGAGAAATGCTCCAGAGGCAAGTCCTTGCCCCTAATTGACACAGATTTAGGATTATTTTTTTCCTCTGACTGGTTTATGTCAACCTGACTGAACAAAGCTTTAATATCATCCCCAATCAAAAGATCCTTAGGCAATAACTTCCTTACACCAGCTATAACTTCCTGTTTAACACCATTCTACTCAAAGTGGCTTTTGGCTAAAAGCACATTTACAGTAAACTCATAGAGGATTACACTATTAACACTCTTATCTGGTAAGTAATCTTCCTTTTTGACAAGATCTGCTTTAACAAGAGGGATATTAGAAACTGTAATTTGCCCTAAACAGCTTTTACCATTGATTTTTACATTCTCTGCACATGTTATGTGGTTACCTTTACCTGAGCTCACAGTAAAAGCATTTACATAAGAGGTGGCAGTGTCGGGGTATATTTGGTTACACATAGAAAACTGCTTAGACTCATATAATATACCGACATTGTTATAAACTGGATAGATTCTATCCCCATCTTTGTTATGAGGAGATGGCTTTTCAGGATGATACAGCTTCTGCTGTTCTTTCATTGGTTTTTTGATTTGGATCTTAAGTCTGGCAACCCTCTCCTCAGCAGCCAGCCGTTCCATGTGCATTGCATGGGCTTCTTTCTTTCTTTCTTTCTTTCAGCAGCTTCTCTTTTCATATCAGCTATTTTTTGTTCATGTTCAAACTGCTGCTGCTTTCTCAATGCAAGCATTTTTGCTGGGTCTACTTCCTTATCACTGGCAATTGACAGATTTTTCAGTTCCTGCTCTGGGGCTTTTTCTTAAAAGAAAACTCCCTCTGTGAGCACAGTTTTTCCAGGCTGTTTTTAGTTGGGCTCTTGATCATGGGTCACTCATTGTAACTGATTTTTAACCTTTAAACTCTCCAGTATCAAATTTAAGTTTTGACAAGTGTGCGGTTCTGATCCAAGAACTCAATTAACCTGTGGTAATATGTATCCTAGTGCTACTATGCCACTGTGACTAGGGTCCCAGTGGGGGCCAGGTGTGGTCACTCAATTAGGGTGAACTACAAAGAATGGGACAGACAAACCCCAAAGCTGGTGGATAATTCAACAGTTAGATTTACCAAGCCAGCATTAAACAGCTTCTGTTCTACCTCACTGGTTACTCAGAAGTTCAAACAACACAGTTCCCTTAAAGTGATCCAGCCTCAGGCCTCCATCTGGGTACCCTCGTGAAATATGATGATTTCTGAAAATTTTACTTCATCATATAAAAGAAAAGGTTCTACCAATCCCAAATGATCGGACACATTACCTCCCAGGTTATTGAATATTCCAGATCTAACCCAAACACATGCTTATGCCAATTCTTATTAACTAAGCTAAAATGTATTAAAAAAGAAAAGATGGTGAGAGTATGGTTAAAAGATCAATATACATACAGACAAGGGTTCAGTTCATTAAGGTTCACATTCATAGCACAGATGGTGAGCTTTATAGTTGCAAAGAGTTCTTTCAGAAATAGACCATAGGTTATAGTCCAATGTCATTGCAGGGTGTTCCAGCTTAGAACTGGGAACTCAGTCCTTGTGGCCTAAGCTTCCCCTGTATGAAGCCTCAAACAGATCTGAGAGAATAGAATCAGGACCCAATGGTTTTTTATACAGCTTTCTAGCCTTCTCTTGACCATACAGTTCTGGGTAAACAATAGGCTTTTGATGTAACCCTCTGTTTCCTAAACACCGCTAGTAATTAGTTACACAAATTAACATAGGGCAATTTATCTGGTAGGCAGACTGTCATCATTCACCCAAAATTCATCTAAATGTTAATATTCCCTTTTGATCTCTGAATTAATAGTTATAGTGACCGACAGGAACAGTCTGTTTACCTGGCTAGCATTTAAGATACACACAATCAGTATTGCTTCTAACTTCTAACAATATAGGTTTGCATTTCAAAGTTCTAGCCTATTTACAATGAGTGGCCCTAATTACCATTCATATACCTTTTTAACATGACTTGAAAGTTGGCTTTGGGTCATTCTGCCTGCAAGCTGTTTAACCCTTTTTGGCCATGAGTTATATTTTGTATACGATTCATTGCAATTATATAACAATGGTAGACATAATGATTTGCATAATTATATTCTAATTAGATAACATCACAGACCCATTTTCACCAAAAAGATTCCAATGAAAAAAGTGTTGATGAGCTCTGATGCATAGCCCCATTGTAGTCAATGGGGCTGCTCATATATCTAAAGTGAAGCATAGGCCTCAGTGTTTTGCTGGACTGGGGCTTTAGTAACCAGCAAGGCATTTAAACTAACTATCTTCCCACAAATGGTGCTAGCTCATTTTCACTGTGAAATGATAAGACTTGTAGGTTTTAAGGTCTAAATAAAAGAAACTGAATAGATGGAGGTAAGACACTAGCTTTCTGTGCACTTTTTTTATACCTATAAGGTAGTCTAACATGTTACTTAAGGAATCTTCTAAGAAAGATGTTATAATACAGTTTAGTGCTTCTGAAACATCTTGGCTTCACACTTAGCTTCATTTAAAATTCAGATCTAAAAACAAGACTATATTAAACATCAGTGGCTTTTGTGGTGAAGAGACATTAGCCACTCCCTATTAAAATTGAAACAAACTGTCCTTAGAAAGCTCTGATTTCACACCTCTGTAATTATGATATAGAAAAACTGACTTGGCCTGAAAATGGCCATCTTTATTCTAAAGGTAACGAAGTTTCTGAAAAATCTGAAAAAAAAAAAACCCTACTGTTTTTTTGATACAAGTCACTTAGAAATCACCTGGGATTTTAACGTTCATTTGTCCAATGTGCCTTTGGGTTCAATTAAAAAATGGCTTGTAAATTACCTTTCAAATGTTCCAAATTATTAAATCTCATTGAAAACTCATGGACCAGCTATGTTTAAAATAGATTGCAATTAACCAAAACCAGAAATGAATTTTGTTGTGGATAATTTTGCTGTTCCTGTTGATTTCAATGAGAGTTGCTGGCCCAATTCTCCCGCTGATGTCAAATGGGAGCTTTACCCATTAATATAAGCAGGAGCAGGCATGGGCATTGTATAAGCATGTTGCCTTCTACTGACTGGTTGCGGCTTAGAAAGAACATAAGGATATTTCTGTAGGTGATAGCTACCAGAGCTCTTGCTTTAGCTCGGTGTTAGAGGCCATGTTTTTTAAGAGGGAGATCAGGGTTTCAGTCTCAGCTAACCAAATGTGTGTTATGAAAAGGCAATAATCTGTGTATCTTAAAAGTTGCAAACATTGTCTCATAATAAAGTTGAATTTATTCATTTTGTAATCCAAAAAAGGAACATTCTTTGGTTTTCAAATATTGAGGATTAAGTCTCACTGGCAATGAGTTTATGATCATATAAATATTTAAGATGAGTCCTTGTTTCTGCTGCTCGGGCTCTCATCATAATATCAGTTTCCTTGTCTATTGCCTAGAACTGTGTTTATGACACTTGTAATGCTGAGAAGAGTGAAGCAGCCTTGTGTAGTGTGCTCTCTACATACTCCAGAGATTGTGCTGCAAGAGGAGTACACCTGAACGGCTGGAGGCTTGGGGTCTGTGGTACGTGTAACATATTAACATGTGTATATGCACAGGAGAACACAATTTGGAGCTCTTACGCTGTTGAAACAACTATGTTCTGTGCTCTCATGCCAAGGTGATAGGTATCTTAGAAATAGGATAGAACAGGGGTTGGCAACCTTTCAGAAGTGGTGTTCTGAGTCTTCATTTATTCACTCTAATTTAAGGTTTTGCGTGCCAGTAATACATTTTTAACATTTTTAGAAGATCTCTTTCTAGAAGTCCATAATATATAACTAAACTATTGTTGTATGTAAAGTAAATAAGGTTTTAAAAATGTTTAAGAAGCTTCATTTAAAATTAAATTAAAATGCAGAGACCCCCAGACCGGTGGCCAGGACCTGGGCAGTGTAAATGTCACTGAAAATCAGCTTGCGTGCTGCCTTCGGCACACGTGCCATAGGTTGCCTACCCCTGGGATAGAAGCATACTATGGGCCATATCCTCAGCTTGTTGTAAATTGATGTTGCTTCCCTGAAGTCAAGATAGCTACGCTAATTGAAACCAGATGAGGGTCTGACCTTGTGTGTTCTTTCTATGGGAATAATGGATGGATTTATCATTCATGAAAATGAGGGACTAATATCCTTAGCTAAATCAAGGCATGGCATGGGCAGGAATTAGGCAAACTCTGAATACAAAGGATTCCCAATATATTTTAGTCTTGGCTGCCATAAGATCCATTTCTGTTCAGTTTCTGACCAACAACATCTACCATTACACAAGTCCTTACCTATATACAAACTTGCACCATTTTAATTAAACTGATTTGTTTTATGTTACATTAAAGTAATAGTTTCTTGCAAAAAGTGTATTTGCACATATCATCTGAGAAGTATAACATATTTCATAAATATTAATTAATTCAGCCCACAAACTCTCTTGTAATTTAAGTACTAATATCCCCATTGTATAGATAGGTAGTCTGTGGCACCAAGCGATTAAATGACTCTCAAAAGGCCACATAGCAAGTCAGTAGCATCGACAGGAATAATATAGGAGTCCTAGTTTTTAGTGTTCTGATCTCACTACTAGATAGCTGTGTCTCTTATAGACCGTTTCAATGGTCTTTGGGGGGTATATATGGATAAGTGCATTTATGCTTATAAATGAGTTTATATTAAATCACAGACTTCTTTTTGCTAAATGGGGTTACTTCTTTGGGGCTTGATCAATTCACTGTTGAAGTTAATGTGAGACCTTCCACTGACCCCACTGGGTACTGGATCAGGATCTACACTCGGGGACTAAGTTTTCTCCATTACCTTCATTTTTATTTCTGCATTGCCATTCTTCCATTGATGATCAGAGGATTCACCTGATTAACTCTTGCTATCATAAGTGTGGTTTGTTTGCAATAATTCCCAAGTGATTGGTATGAGAATAGCTGCTCATTGACAGCAATTTTGGAAAATCTCTCATTTTTCCTATGTATGATTTCATGACTGGAAACCCATCTGAATATAAAATCATAAGATAATGGTATATATGCAATTTAGATTCCCCTTGGATCTACTACAGTTCGTCTATCTATTGGTTAATTACATGCCTTTGAGGCTACTTGAATTTTCCAGATGTGGTAAACAATGTAATTAGAGTAGTGACTTGTAGAAGGAATTTAAAATTACGGTACAAGCAATTTAACAAACTTTTGGTACAGTAATTCAAAAGGAACACAGTGTATTCTACAGCTGATTGGCATATAAATATACAGTTGTATGTATTATATACAGTGTCTGTCTATTGAAAGCTATCCAGGTGAAGAACTGCAGAACAAGATGCACTTCAGTGTGTGCCAAAAGTTAGAAACTACATTATGAAAAGCTGGAGAGAGCTGTAGCATTGGTTTAAGAAACAAAACTCCATTCACTCATGATGAAATTGGTAATATCAGCTTCAAACAATACCCAATTTACCCTCTAACGCTGGGAAAAAAATACTGATTGTTCAACCTTCACAATACTTCTTTGCCTTCAGACTTGTTTAAAGAAGAATAAGTACTCTTTTGGGAACATACCAGTGCTAAGAATAAAGTCTGTTGTGCAGCATTATTCATGAGAGAATGAGTAAATAGGCCAGATTGTGCTCCATTTCACTGGTGTTTCACACTGCTTTGATTTCCAAGGCTCTTTCAGATACTGCAGAGATATTAAAAAAGGACAGGACTGCAGCCAGATGCAAGGCAGTTCAAACCTCAAAAGTTACACATCTTTAACAGTAAATACTGTAATCAAACATCTTCTTCTCGGAAAACCTCACAGTAGAGCTCTAATCCCTGAATTAGTTACTTATGCAGCAAAGATAGGAGGATGGAGCAGCGTTTGTCCCTCTGATGGCTCCAAATTTTGGCCCAACTGACCTGCACTGCCTAACACCACCAAGTCCCACTCCCTTTTAGAGGCCCTTGGACTGACCAATAGCCGCAGAAGACACTGCACTGCCCTACCTTATGGCTAAATCCACCTTTCTGGCTCTTCCCTGTAATCTGGCATGAGCTAAAATGGCAGGAGCCACTTACCTCTCAGTGTAAGCCAAGGTTATTTTACCACATACTTGGTGTAGAGATTGGAAAATGCCACTCCCCAGTAGCCCATGCAGTTTCATCAGTCTTCCACTTGCTCAGAAGGATAACTGAGCGCGGTTAGACTTGATACTTCGCCTTTCAGTCCACGCAGAGAAGCCAAAAGACTTTGCTTCTCTTTTTCCCAAAGGATGCTCCAAGAGTCATTCCGTCTTTCCATTCTTCTCCAGAGAGCTTCTAGAACCTACATGTAGTTTCCTTGGCAACAGCATGTCATGAGCAGAGAGTTCTCTGGCAGCTGCCCATTCAACTTCACATGTACAATAATAGTGTTAATTTTTTTTTTCAAATTACTCCTAATTAGAGAGTCTCATATCTTTGGTAGATCTTACTGTACTAAGTGTATGGATCATTGTGGGCCAGGACTGTATGTAATTTCATGGGAGAGAGTGACCACAGCTCCTCCAGTAGCAAAGAACAGTGTGTGTGTGTGTGTGGGGGGGGGAAATTAGGTAAATTCTCTCAGGTTATAACACCTCCAGAGGGGTGCCAGCACCTGGAAAGGCTTGCATATACTGGTTCAAACTGGATGCTTTAGATACTAACAGACAAAGAAAGGACATTTGGGTAAAATAGTGTGAGTTTAAACTGACTCAGGCCCTGCTTTCTGATCCAGCAAACAGACAGGACCTTCTATCCAAGGGAGGCCCCAGTCTTTTCTGGGAAGAACTTGACCTATTCATGAGGGTTCTTGTTCTGAGCAAAAGCAGTTATGAACTTGTAGCCACAGAAAAGCCCCTGTGTGGGGTTTGAAGGACTGACTCCTACCAGAGCCCTTGTTGGGGTTGGGCAGGGGAGGGTGATCTCTGGTAAGCTTCATTAGCATGTGTGTAGGTTCTTTTATTATTTTTCATTTGTTTTCTTTAATGCTTTCACTTTAAGAATAAATGTTTTTGCTCAGAAAAAGCAGTGTGGTAATGTAACGTTGGGCAATTATGATCTCTCTAACATCTAGAGAAAAAGTAAAGCAGATCGGCTTAGGCAGTCTGACCTGCTGGAGAACAACACAGCTTGGAAAAACCTCGGACAGCATAGCTGCTGGAACTACAGGTTTCCATTATACACAGGGTTTACAGTTTGGTTCAATGGCACTCAGCACCCCCACTATACAAATTGTTCCAGCACCTCTGCCTATTGGGAGGGAGAGAGATGTGGGGTTTTGCCCAAGAGAGATGATAGCTAAGGAGCCTAGAGTGCATGCCCTTGCTGGACCACAGAGAGGAAATCCAGCTGCAATTGCCCTGAACTGTGACGCTCATTAGTAATGCAGAACACAGGTTTATTTTTAAATATAAGGACATATTAGAGGTATGCAGTATCTGGGCCCTGACGTGATAGCATTGTATATATTTCAGCATTTTGGCTAATTCATTCTAAATACCTTAGGTAAGGCGGGTTCCAACACTTTCCTTTGGAGAGAGCCTTCACCATTAGGAGGAAAAGTATATGTAGTTATCACCTACATCAACAGCAGAGGTGATAATTTAACACTGCAGGTTCCAAGTCCATTTCAGTCCTTAATTTATTTGTCTTGTAAAGATGTCTCTAAGGACTGTCCTGAAACGATGGTATTCAGCTACGATGTGAAGTTCTGTAACCACTCCTGCCGCTCCCTGAGCGAGCCTGATCTGCTGTGTAATATCCAGAGCACTCCTGTAGAGGGCTGTGGTTGTCCCAAGGAGACCTACCTAAATGCTGATGAATGTGTGTCTCCAGAAGATTGTCCATGTTACTACAAAGACAAGACAATTCAAGCTGGGAAATCATTCCAAGAGGACAAACTCATGTGGTAAGTTCTTTCAGATGAACTGAAGAATGTGTGGTAGATGGATTGTCACGTTAAACGTACCCTGCAGTCCATGAGAGTAATAATCTTTGAATGAATTCATATCATACCAAGGAATGATGAGATTTTCTATTTGACAATAGTGGGTCAGGTTCCACCATGGTCCAATGGACAAACCCCAGAGTGGTTGAATCCAAGTGCTCTAAGAGTGAACAAAAGGCTTCTATAACATGGGAGGTGAGAGCCACACATAATTGGTAGGAGTAAGAGGAGACATTAGCTGCAATGGGAAGAGGTTGAGTGCATGGAAAAGGAGAAGAAATGGAGAGTTGATCAGAAGTCAGGAGGAGGGAGGTCAGAGGGGCTAGCAGAGTAGAAGTAACATTAGCAGGGAGGTAGGAGGGCAGTGGAGAGTGGGGAAGGAATAATGAGCTGCAGAAAAAGAATGGTGGAGTGGAAGCAAATGTGGGACACAATGGTAGGTTTGTGAATGGCCTGGCCTCAGGAGTCCCTCTCATGCAGTATTAGGACTGACTGAAATTTCACTTTTTTTGTAATTTTGGTGAAAATGACTTTTTGCCAGTATTACAACTTTTTGTGGAAAAAAAATTATTTTCACTGAAAATTTCATCTTTTTTAAATGAAAAATGAGAAAGGAAATCAGACCATTTTTACAGTTTTCAAAACCAGAATGCTTTGGAGCAAAAAATGGCCTTTGAGAATCAAAATTTTCCAGCATTGGATAATCAAGAAATTGACAAAAATTAAAACAATAAAAAGATTTAAGTATCAGAGGGGTCGCCGTGTTAGTCTAGATCTGTGAAAGCAGCAAAGAGCCCTGTGGCACCTTATAGACTAACAGACGTATTAGATCATGAACTTTTGTGGGTGAATACCCACTTCATTGGATGCAACCGACGAAGTGGGTATTCACCCATGAAAGCTCATGCTCCAATACGTCTGTTAGTCTATAAGGTGCCACAGGACTCTTTGCTGCTTTTAAAAGGATTTAAATTTTCCATGACAAATAACTGCCATTTTCAACCAGCTCAATATATTACATCAAATAACAGGACCGCTAATTATAATAATGTGCACTTATATAGCCCCTTTCACTGGAGGATCTCAAAGTATTTTATAAATACTAATTAATTTAGCATCCCAAGACCCCTCTTAAGTAGACAAGTACTATGGAGAAACAGATGCAGAAAGCTGAAGTGAACTGCCTAAAGATATAAAACAAGTCTGTTGCAAGTGAGAGAACAGAACCTAAGCATTGTATGCACTTCTTCTCCTCCTCTCTCTGAGGTGACAATTCCATCTTGGCATATAGGTGATTACATGAACCACTTACTGTGGTGTGACTGATATTCACCTGAGTGGCAGAGCTTTTAGATAATGTATGGTTTCTCGTATAAATGTGAGAAGAGCTGATGAGTTTCTCATTTTATGAAATATCTTTAGCAAATGTATTCGAGGAAGATTAGACTGCATTGGAGAAGCCATAATGAAAAAAGGTGAGATTTTGCTAAATTCTACCATTGACCTGTAATTTAGAATTTAAAGTGGTTTTCAATGTATTTGTCAGGTTTTTTTAACAGATAACTGTGTTGTATGCATGTCTTGCTTCTCCCTGAAATGTGTTAATTATAGAGATGAGTATTAGCCTGTTGATAACAACTTTCTTTATAAAAATGTTGTCAAACTTGCTGAACTCTTCAAAAATAAATAGATCTCTCTCAAAGTTCATGAGATGAGAAGAGGGTACTTCTCACTTCTAGATGCTTCAGGTCATCTTAATAACTAGTCCTTCAAAGATGGAAAGATGGTTCATTTGAACTCCCTTTTCTTTTGAACACATCATCTCAAATGTATACAAATCTAGAATTTATGAGGTGCCTATCACCTCTGTATTTCTTCTTTTCCAAAAAGGGCATTTATTCCAATATCACAAATAATTCCAATCTCTGACAGGGTAACCGAATGTGTCTGGATATGCACAAATGAATATGTGAGAATGAGTTATTTCACAAGCAATTGTATATCATGCCATTGATCTGATATAGATAAAAAATATAAAGGCCTTTTAATACTGCTTGGTTACTGGTCCCTCAGAAGACCTCTCAGGGAGGAACCTGGTCTTTTGCATCCTAAAAATGTGGAAGCAGAATTTTTTTCAGCGATGACTGTCAGTGTGAAGTGCTGGCTCTGCTTTCAAAGGCTAGGCTACTTAGTCATCCGATATACATATTTCTGGATCCCTAATAGGCTGACAAAAATCAGTCATACAAGGTACAAGTGGTATCAGTAGCTTCATACTGGCTCTGCGCCTGACAGAGTTGGTTCTCTGGTTTAAGCCAGCACCTGACTCAAAGGATTCCTGTGTCCAATGCTGGGTACTCCATCCTCCAGTGGAGAGAAGCTAAAACCAGTGTGAACTGACAAGTGTGGAAAGGATGGGGGATCTATGCTTCCCGGTCCCCCTGAATCTATTGAAACCATAATGTGGAAGCAAGGTTCATTGGATCAAGAGGAAGGGGGGAGGAGCTGGTGTCTGCAGCATGCTCCTGTCTACGCCTGGCATCTCCCCTTCTATACCCAAGTGAGAGGGCACAGATGTGGGGATAACCAATGGCCAAGAGGGTGGAGGATTCTAAATGAAAGGTCTCTCAATGTGGGATTGAGAGTTACAGCATGGCTGCTCCACAGGATTTCCAGGCTGTATCTGACACACATCCCAGTATAAAGCTAGAAACACTTTTCCTATGACGGGAAAGGGACAGGAGTTTCCAGTACACCATCTGATTTGAATTTTTATTTTTAACAAATAACTAAATAGAAAACTTAACAATTTTTTTTGTTTTCCCAAACCTTCAAATTCAATTCACTTCAAATTTTCAGTAAAATGATCAGTTTTTAAAAACCAAAAACTGAAAAAAATTTACTAAAACCCAAACATTTTACTGAACAATGTTTTGTTTCTGGTTTTTCCTCAAAATGAAAAAAATTTCAACCAAAATGAAATTTTTCTGTGAACATTTTTGTTTATATTGGAAAATTGTTTTGATGAAAAAATATTAAATCTGAGCAAGTACAGTTGCGACCTCTGGAGACTGATCTTCATAAGGAAAATCAGTGGAGCATTAGTCTCACATTTTATAGGAAAAGATAAATATTTACTCTTTATAAAGTTAATCAAGGGGGAAACATCTGAAAAGATAAAAAACATCTGTCAGTTTTACTTTTTGAATTCAGCCAACAGCTCAAAATTGTATAAAAGAAACTCTCCCAATCCTAGCTGACATGCTTAGCCATGTATTCTGGGAAGTGTCTAGGTTGGCATAAATTGTTTGATGGCATCCATTCCAGTTTCACCAGTTGACCCTTCTGTAATGGCTTTTCCCTCTTGTAGATTGTCCTGCACCTATGTTTTACTTCGACTGCAGCTCTGCTGGCCCAGGAGCAATTGGATCTGAGTGTCAGAAAAGTTGTAAGACACAAGACATGCAGTGTGTAAGGGGCCAAATTCATATCAATAAGAACATGCATAGCTTATTTAGTATTTTGTATAAATGATTGTGCTTAACAAATGCTAACATTGCACTGCTCACAAACTGCCTTTTTCATTGATAACAGTAGAGAAGCTATAGCTACCCACTTTGTCACCATGCCTGCTGTTGTCATGTTCATGGATATGCAGCAATTTGATTTGATGATTTTTAAAATCTTATTTCCCACTGGTATAGAATAAATTAATGTACAGAAAACCATAGATCTGTAAAACAGTTGGGTTCCAAGTGTATATCATGGACCTGATTCTTAGAAGGCTCCTAGCTCAGCTTCTGATTTGGCAGCTGCAATTTAGTAACCAGAACTAATTGTCTCTACTTTTTCTTTCTCCTTCCTGAATGATTAATATGTCACCTTACATTGTATTTGTATGTTCACAGTATGTCACAGAATGTGTTTCTGGCTGCATGTGCCCCGGTGGGCTTGTATCTGATGGTAAAGGGGGCTGCATTGCTGAGGACCAGTGCCCATGTGTCCACGGAGGAAATTTCTATAAGCCTGGGGAAAATATCACAGTCCGCTGTAACACATGGTATGATATTCCACAAAGTTTTATAATTTGTTTCTTCATATGGTAATAACTCGTAAAATGCAGGTCAGTAAAAAAAATGAGAGTTAATGCCCAGAAGCAGGATGTATTTTGAGATCTGTGCAGGATCTTCCCATCTATTATGGATGCTTCGTTTCAGTACCCCACACTTCCACTTGGAATAAAAGGGGAAAGGTGTTACCCTTTCCTGTCTGCACCACATTGCACCAATTCATATGCATATATGGCAACAATAGGTATCATCTCCCCCTTAAATTACTTTTGACCACTTCTGTGAACCGGTCATGCACATAACCTGCCCGGAGCATGAATCATGAAAATCCCTGCCTGGTTCAGAGCAAGACTGTGGCGTCTCGTTACACAGGTACACAGGGGTGAGGCTACTTGTGGCTTCCATCCTTACCAACCCCTCTACACAGGGACCAGCCACTTCAAAAAATTAAAGGAACTAGTCAGAAAAGTGGACTGGACTGAAGAACTCAAAGATCTGGATGTGGAGGAGGCTTGAAATGACTTTAAGTCAAAGTTGCAGCATGCATCCCAAGCAAGATGAAAAAATTCATAGGGAAGGGTTGCAGACTAAGCTGGATGAGCAAGCATCTCGAACAGAGAAAGCAGAACATCTACAAGGAATGGAAGCTGGGCAGGATCAGTAAGGAAAGCTATCTCTTGGAGGTCTAGAGAAAAAGTGACAATTGCCAAAAGCCAAGCAGAGCTGGACCTTACAAAGGAGATTAAAACTAATAATACAAGTTCTCTAGCAGAGGTGGGCAAACTACGGCCCGGGGGCCGCATCCGGCCCTCCAGATGTTTTAGACTCATAGACTCATAGGTCAGAAGGGACCAATATGATCATCTAGTCTGACCTCCTGCACAAGGCAGGCCACAAAACCCTACCCATACACATTTATAACAACCCCGAACCCATGACCCCCGAACCCATGCCCCACCAGGGAATGGGGTCTGGGGCTTGTCCTGCTCTGGTGCTTCAGCTGAGGAACAGGGTAGGGGGCTTGCCCCACTAAGTGCAGCTTCCAGAAGCAGCGGCATGTCCCCCCTCTGGCTCCGATGCGTAGGGACAGCCAGGAGGCTCTGCATGCTGCCCCTGCCCCAAGCACCACTCCCACAGCTCCCATTGGCTAGGAACCATGGCCAATGGGAGCTGCAGGGGCGGCGCCTGCAGACTGGGCAGCGCGCAGAGCCACCTAGCCACAATTCTGCATAGGAGCTGGAGAGGGGAACATGCCACTGCTTCTGGGAGCTGCTTGAGGTAACCACCACCCACAGTCTGCATCCCTGACCCCCTCCTGCACCTGAACCTCCTGCCTGAGCCCTGATCCCCCTCTGAACCCCTTGGTGCCAGCCTGGAGCACCCTCCTGCACCCCAAACCCGTCATCCCCAGCCCCACCCCAGAGCCTGCACCCCCAGCCAGAGGCCCTACATCCCTGCTCCCTACCCCAGCCCGGAGCCCCTTCCCGCACCCTGAACTCCTCATTTCTTGCCCCACGCCAGAGCCTGCATCCCCTCCCACACCCCAACCTCCAATTTTGTGAGCATTCATGGCCCGCCATACAATTTCCATAACGCAGATGTGGCCCTCGGGCCAAAAAGTTTGCCCACCCCTGCTAACCATTGAAGAGAGGGTGGAGATTAAAGATAATCTAGGCATGGCCCAACACCTAAACAAATACTTTTCCTCAGTTTTTAATAAGGGTAATGAGGATCTTAGGGGCAGTGGCAGGGTGCCTAATTGAAATAGAAATTAGCACATCTGAGGTGGACATTAAATTCAAACAGTTTAATGGGACTAAATGGCATGGGGCGGATAATCTCCATCCAAAAATATTACAGGAACTGGCACATGAAATTGCAAGCCCAGTAACAAGGATTTTTAATTAATCTGTAAACTCATGGTGCATATCCTATGACTGAAGAATTGCTAATATAGTGCCTATTTTTAAAAAAAGAAGGGGAAAAGTGATCAAGGAAACTATGGGCCTGTTAGTTTGACCTCAGTTGCATTCAAGGTCTTGGAACAAATTTTGAAAGGGAAAGTAGTTAGGACATAGAGGTAATTGGTAATTGGGATAAAAAAATAACATGGTTTTACAAAAGGTAGATTATGCCAGACCAACCTGATCTCCTTCTTTGAGAAGATAAATGATTTTTTTTTTGACAAAGGACAGGTGCAGCTCCAGGCACCAGCGCAGCAAGGTTTCTGCGGGAGGTCCCACTGTTTCGGCGGCAATTTGGCAGTGGGTACGCCGAAGGCACAGGACCGGCAGATCACCCGCAGAACCACTGCCGAATCCACAGGACTGGCGGACCTCCTGCAGAAATGCCGCCGAAGGCTGCCTGACTGCCGTGCTTGGGGTGGCAAAAAACACAGAGCTGCCCCGACAAAGGACATACAGTAGATATAATCTACCTGGATGTCAGTAAGGAATTTGTTACAGTTCCCCATGGGAAATTATAAAATTTGAGAAGATGGGAAATTAATATGAGAATTGAAAGTTAGGTAAGGAACTGGTTAAAGGGGAGACTAAAATGGGTCATACTGAATGGTGGACTCTTGGGCTGGAGGGAGGTTACTAATGAAGTTCCTCAGGGATCAGTCTTGGGACCTGTCTTATTTAACATTTTTATTAATGACTTTGGCCCAAAAAGTGGGAGTGTATTAATAAAATTTGTGAATGACACAAAGCTGGGAGGTATTGCCAATCTAGAGGAAGACTGGGCTATCATACAAAAAGAATTGGAGGACCTTGAAAACTGGAGTAATAGAAACAGAATAAAATTTAATAGTGCAAAGTGCAAGGTCATGCACTCAGGGACTGACAAGGAGAATTTTTGCTATAAGCTGAGGACTTATCAGTTGGAAGTGACAGGGGAAGAGAAAGCCCTGGGCGTATTGGTTGATCACAGGCTGACTAGGAACAGACAATGTGATGTGGCCATGAAAAGGGCTGATGCAGTCCTAGGATCCGTCAGGCGCAGTATTTCCAGTAGAGAAGGGAATTGTTAGTACTGTTATGTGAGGCACAGATGAGACTCATCTGGAATACTGTTTGCAATCCTGGTCTCCCATGTTTAAGAAAGATGAATTCAAGCTGGAACAGCTGCAGAGAAGGTCTAGTCGGATGATCACAGAAATGGAACCCTGCCTTATGAGAGGAGACTCAAAGAGCTTGGCTTGTTTAGCCTAACAAAAAGAAGGCTATGGGGAGATATGATTACTCTCTGTAAATACATCAGAGAGAGAAATACCAGGGACGGGGAGACACTGTTTAAGTTAAGCACCAACATTGACATGAGAACAAATGGATATAAACTGGCCATCACAAGTTTAGGCTTGAAATTACATGAAGGTTTCTAACCATCAGAGGAGTGCAGCTCTGGAATAATTTTCCAAGGAGAGCAGTGGGGACAAAAACACTAACTGGCTTCAAGACTGAGCTTGATAAGTTTATGGAGAGGAGGGTATGATGAGACTGCCTACAATGGCATGTAGCCGATCTGTGACTGCTAATGGCAAATATATCCGACAGCCAGTGATGGGACACTAGATGGGGAAGGCTCTGAGTTACTACAGAGAATTCTTTCTCAGGTATATGACTGGTGGGACTTGCCCACATGGTGAGGGTCTAACTGATCACCATATATGGTGTCAGGAAGGAATTTTCTTCTGGGTCAGATTGGCATAGACCCTGGGCATTTTTCACCTTCCTCTGCAGAATGAGACCGAGAGATCACTTATAGGTTTAAACTTGTGTTAATGGTGGATTCTCTGTAAATCATGATTTGAGGACTTAAGTAACTCAGACAGAGGTTATGGGTCTGTTATAGCAGTGGGTGGGCAAGAATCTGTGGCCTGCAACATGCAGGTCAGACTACATGATCATGATAGTCCCTTCTGGCCTAAAAGTCTATGAGTCTATAATTGATTCCTTGTGTTCACCTGCATGCATGGACTGCTCTCTTCTGCAGTCCATGTGGGCTGTAAGCATCCCAGAATGAGTGGGGAAGAGCCAGGCCAGGCTTCCCTCTCCACAGCTACAGTAGAGCTGATTGGCTGTGGAGGGGAGTTCACATATACCTAATTAAGGGTTTTGTGGCTCCCCCTGTACCCCAGGGGTTTCAGCACTGACCTCAGTTCAAGCCCATATCTACTGGGCACAGCTGGGATTTACATGAGGAGTGAAATTCCAGCAGAGAGGAGTTGGAGGAAATCTTCTAGAATCTTACATTACAGGTCATTGTCTCCTGTACATGCAGCTCTCGGGAAATAGTTGAATTTCTCCAACTTCTGCAATAATTTATGCAGTGCCTGCAGTTTATGGCTGAGCATGTTGGACTGATATCTTTGAAGGACCACTTCAATAAGGAGGAGACTTCCAGAAAGATCATGTAAATCTGTAAGGAAGAGTAAATGTTTGGCTATCTAGGTGACAATGGCATATCCATCTTCTCACAAGAATTTCAGTGGGACACAAAGAGTAAGGGAGAGCCAAAAGCCATAAGACTGTTTGGCTTGTGGGCAGGAGATCACCATTTTGTATGAGCATTAAGTATTAATGTGCACTGCCAAACCACCATTATTAATTATTTGTGTTAAAGAGGCACCTAGATGCCCCATCAAGATCAATGCCTATTGTGCAAGGTGCTCTGTACACACACAGGAAGAAACTACAGTCCCTGCCTTGAAGAGCTCACAGGCTAAGTACTCTGCTCTTGGTCACACTGATCTGAATCTGGTGTAATTTCAGGGAAGTCAACAGAATTACATGGGATACACACCTGTGTAACTAAGAGCTGACTTTTCCCCATGATGCTTCATTAATGTTGAAATGGCTTTCTCCAAAGTGATCTTCCCCCAAATCCCCACTATCAGGTCTCAGGCCTTTATATGGGTGACACTGGGAAAATTCATTAGTTGTTTTAATGCATTTAAACAACCAAATTAAGCAAAATGTAAAAATCACATATATGTCTCAATGACATGATCCACAGTATTGAACACAGGCCTACAAGAGCAGCTATATTCCAACCTTCCACCTAGCAGCAGCTTAGTTAGGATCAGTGAAGCCTAACTTTAATATGAGGCTCCACCCTTGATGTCCAACTGGTGCACTCCCAGGGCTGATTGGTTCTACTGAAGCAAGCAGCAGTAAGCTGTTTGAACAACCAGGCTCACCATGCTACACTGTATGCATCCTACTCTCTGAGCCTGATATCCTAGTGTCCTGACCCGGCTTGATTCCTCCCATCTGATTGATGGTTCCTGACTTCCAGTTTGTTTCCTGCCTCTGATCTCCCTGGTATCCTGACCCAGTTCCCAACTTCATTTCTGATGTCCAGTTTGTCTTTTGCTTCTGACCTCCTGCTATTCTGATCCTGCTGACTTTTGATTCCTGTCTTGTGACTGTGGATTCTGGCTGTAACTACTAGATCTGGCTGCCTGATATTCAGCCACTCAATATTCAGCATTCATGTTCTTTTTGTGATTATTAATCAAATTTTAAAGCAAGGCCTCAAAGTAGCTTACACAGTCCAACCCTGCTAGTCTGAGGGGCCACTGTATTCTGTGATCCACTAAAAGGGATTAAATTAAATTTTCAATAATTCTGTACCTACCCAGAGTTATGTAAAACCACCTTTGATGTAAAGATCGTAATGTTTTGCCTTCCATCTCCTAGCACATGTAACAACAGACAGTGGAACTGCACAGAAAACCCTTGCCAGGGAACGTGCACTGTGTACGGAAATGGACATTACTTGAGCTTCGATGGAGAAAAGTTTGATTTCATGGGAGATTGTGATTATATCCTAGCTCAGGTAACAAAGCATCATTACCTGTCTGAGAGCTGTTGCTCTTCACAGGCCCAAGTTGCGGTGCTGCTTGAGTAACTAGATGGCTATCACATGCAAGGTATAGGCACCGAGGGACAGATCCTGCCCCTCCACCTCTGCAAGGGTATAGGAGATCCCAAACTATATCAGACCTGGTGATGTTCCACCACACAAGGGCAGGGCAATCAGGATATCAGCACCCACACAAGGGGCACTTGTTTCCTTGGCGTCTCCCTCTAAGTTATCACACAGAGAGATTTTAGGGGTTGAGCAAGACTGATGAATCCTGTGCCATGTAGATGCACTAGTCATTGCCCTGGTAGAATTGGGACAGTAAAACGACAAACTCTACTTCAGTCTCTGGGTTGAATTAGGAGCAACAGAGCAGGAGGCATCCGCTCCAGGGAAAGCTGAAGCACAGGAGGCTGAGCACAAGACACAGGATTTTGAGCTGAGTGAATAATGCATAGGTATCTCT
Organism: Chelonoidis abingdonii; assembly: GCF_003597395.2. Taxonomy (NCBI): domain Eukaryota; kingdom Metazoa; phylum Chordata; order Testudines; family Testudinidae; genus Chelonoidis; species Chelonoidis abingdonii. The sequence goes on from NC_133772.1 coordinate 40,633,900, forward strand.
AAGAGAAGGTTCTGACTGGCAGCTGAGTACCATGGCTCACTCCCTGGTCTCTCTGCTAAGACTGCCAAGCTAACTGAAAAATCTGAGAGGAGATAATGAAATTGGGGATACTCTCTGTCCCATGATATTGGGGGGAAAGGTGTGGAGGCTGACACAGGGCCAAGTTCAGAGTTGAGTGTAGGTAGCACAGTTGGTGTCACCAGCCCACACCATCATATTACTTTTCCTAATAAATACCTTTCTTCCTTCCACCAATTTATCCTAATTTTGACTCCCATAACTCAGCTAGACGTCAAGGCCCAGTTCAGAGGTGATATGAAGGGGCTGTAATGTATCCTTGGAGAAGTAATGGAGATTCTATGGGCCAGATTTTGATATGGGCCATATCTAGACTAGAAAAATACTAGAGGAAAGCTTAGGGTTGACCACAACCATCAAGCATGTGTTTCAAGGTGTAAAATCCTGTCTGTATTGGTGCTAACGAACCTTTTAATACATGACGTGTTTTCCTAGTCTAGGCATGGCCTTACGCCCTGTGTTAGACCATTGGCTTCTGTGTGACCTTTCAGCAATAAAGACATCTGGCCTTAAAGTAGTGTAATCTGTATCTTTAACTGGTTTAGATTTCTTTACACTTCCTTTTGAATTTGGCCTTCCCAACCCATATCCAAATAATGCCAGCCTGATTCCAGTGTGCTCTGTTTGTTGGGTGTGTGCTATTATACTGTTAACATAATTAAGGGCCAGATTTGTCCTTAGTGTAACACCAGTGACTTCAGTAACAGTGCTGGTTCGTAGAGTATGCTAATTCTGAGTCTACTTGAATAACCAAATGCTTCTACAGCACAGGCTGTCCCTAAACTGACAATACCTTTTTGTGAATGAAACATATGAAGGTTAAACCTGCATGTTAGTGACCTTGGATGCAGTGAAACTCTTTTTGCAGGGAGGTAGAAATCAAGGGCTCTATTATTTCAGTGTTTTGAAATGTAGACGTTGCAGTTCTGCTTATAGTAAAGAGGACCATTACAGAATAGTTTTACTGTATATATTTGGACATGTCAGATGGGGTCTTATAAAACTGTTCAACATTAACTTAGTTCTTCACTCTGTTAAATTGTCCCTTGACTTCAACATGAGAAGAGATACGCCAATGCTGAGCACTTCTGAAAATCCCACCTGTAACTTTTTTTGAACAAAAAAAAAAAAGACACGAAATGTGGAGTCAAATGTTAGAAATATAGTTCATTTACAACTCCGTCATGGACATTTCTAAGACATGCCCTAGTCAGATAAGAAGATCAGATGTTTTTCTTTATTTGTATAAGGACTTTTGCCCCAATAACCCCAATGATGGCACCTTCCGAATTGTAACTCAAAACAATGCGTGTGGGAAATCACTCTCCATCTGTTCCTTGAAGATTACATTGATTTTGGAGGTGAGTCCAGCCTTAACTCTGGATTATGTGGGAGGAGCTGATAGAATGGGACATCTGACTTAATTTTGTGAGTAATGCATTTACTATACTCTAATACTGTGATGCAGCTAATATTAGAGACGTTCTTAATGAAGCCCTATGGCCAAAAAGCAGTGGTAGGTAAGAGTGGAAAGGGTTGGGCATGCAGAGTAGATCAGTGGTGCAAGGGGACTGGGCATTTACTGGAGGTGGGAGGGAAGCAAGGAAGACAGCAACAGATGAATGTATAGAAGGGAGTGTGGACATTTAAGAGATGGGAAGAGAAAGAGACAGGTGGGCATGATAAAGAGAATTCCAGCACATCTGAGTATGTGCTTCATGGAGTTGCTAAGGCAGAACTCAAGGTGGCAGCTGAATTTCCATCAGAAGTGGGTTTCTGTGACCAAGAAAAGGCTTTTTGAGGAAGCTACCCTGAAAGATGCTGTGGCCATGGAGTTATAGGACCAAATTCTGCTCTGTTGACTTCAGAGATGGTGCATGGGTATAAATTGTCCCAGTGGGACCTTGGCCAAGATTCAGAGGTAGAAGAAATAAGATGGGGTGTGATGCAGGGATCTGAATGAGACTCCTGCATAGAATGGGATAAAAGTTTGTCTGTCTGTAATGCTATGTTTCCTAGTCAGTTGTGACTCCATTCTTGTTTCCTTTGGTGCAATTTAATTCCTTATTCTAGAACATTGAAATCAGACTCCTGGAAGGAAAAATTCAGGAGATAACCACTGAGCCAGATGCTGTAAAGAATTACAGATTGGATCTCAGGGGGGTTTATATTGTGATTGAAACTTCCCAGGGAATGACCTTCATGTGGGACCAAAAGACCACAGTAATTGTTCTAGTGGCGCCCTCTTCCCAGGTGGGTACAAGTGCAGCAACTGAGGGACTGATTTTCAAACTGTGCCTCCATTTCTGTGAGGGCCAATTATGTGCCAATAATTAATGGTGCTCTCAACTTTTCTTTCAGTAATGAATTGTCAGAGGTTTTTTTTTTTTAGTTGTGGAGGTGGAGGGGGGTTCATCTAAAAATTATGCCTGCAGAAATGGAACCCCTGTTTAAAAATCTGGCATGAAAACAAATGCATTCTAATAGGCAAAAGGGCACTAATTTATTGCCATAGTTAAATTACACCACTACCTCGATATAACGTGACCTGATATAACACGAATTCGGATATAACGCAGTAAAGTAGTGCTCTCAGGGAGCCAGGGCTGTGCACTCTGGTGGGTCAAAGCAAGTTCAGTATAATGCGGTTTCACCTATAACGCGGTAAGATTTTTTGGCTCCCGAGGACAGCGTTATATTGAGGTAGAAGTGTATTTCATGATCACATCAGTATGAAATATTCAAATTATTGAAGCTAGATGTAAATCCAGGACAGAGTACAGGACTATACAGGCCTTTAATGGCTTCATCTTGTTACTTAAACCTCAGTTCTTTCCAAGAAGTGTTCTGCAGGTTGGTGTGTTTTCAGGAATGTCTGGAATTTGCAAATATTTTTACTAGGCTTTTACTAGCGGTTTGTTAGTTCATTTTCTGTGCAAAAGCAGACCTCATTTTGTTTTAAAATCTGTATACATTCTTCAGGGCAAAGTCTGTGGCCTTTGTGGTGATTTTGATGGCCGTTCGAAGAATGACTTTACCACCAGAGGGCAGTCAGTGGAGATGAGAGTGCAGGAGTTTGGGAACAGCTGGAAAGTCACCAGCAGCTGCTCAAACATAAACATGACTGACCTGTGTGCTGATCAGCCTTTCAAATCCGTACTGGGACAAAAGCACTGCAGCATTATCAAGAGCAATGTCTTTGGGGCCTGCCACAGTAAGGTGATCTTTCTCATTATCCCAATACTCTTGACACTTCAGAGGCATTTTCGGACATATCTGTGCAGCAGATTTACATACACAAATCTTATTACTATTGTAGAGAGCTACATAAATACACAAGAGTAGAAGAGCTACACAGACCACCCTTTCACTGTTACACCAGTGAAATCTCATTGTATGCTTCTCAAGGAAATATAGAGTTAGACTTGTTTTAAGTGACCAAAGACCCAAAAGATAATGCTTGGCTAGAAGAGGGTAATATCTAAGAACTGGCTGGAAACCTTTGGGATAATATAGCATATTGTTGTCAAAGACAAGTGAAATCCTGGCCCAGTTGAATTCAGTGGACCCAGGATTTTATCCTAGATACTTTCAAGTGATATCTGCCTGTTAGAAAAATCTCACAATAGATAGCTGTTCTAAACAGCTCTAGTCCTATGCTACAGCGCATATGTTCCAAAGGTACTTTCAGTGAGGTTTCATCATTTTATACGTTTGAATCATAAAATTTATAAGGTCCAGCTCTACCAAAACAATCCAAGCAAATGAAAACAAGGCAGCTTAAAATGCTAGCCAAATACCTCGATCCCTGTAATATATAAATATCAACTTCACTCCTAGGCTCATCCAAATGTTACCAAGGAAACTGACACTGAATGACAGATTTTTAGAGTCCTTTGTCTCCTCTGAAGACAAAGTACTGAGAAGGAATATGTGTTATAACAGAGTTTTTGTTATTTTGTTAGATCAACCCGATGCCATATTATGAGTCTTGTGTGTCTGACTTCTGTGGCTGTGACAGCGTGGGAGACTGCGAGTGCTTCTGTACCTCAGTAGCTGCTTATTCAAGGAGCTGTAATAGAGTTGGTGTGTGTATTGACTGGAGGAGACCTAGCATTTGTCGTAAGTACTCGCAGATGGAAATGCACATTAAGAAGTACTGTCCATAGAGCGAGTTATATTCAAGATAAGAAGGATAAAATCCCAACTGCTGTGCAGGTGCATGACTAACAAGCCCTCTTGCTTTAAAGAATTAGAACGTGGACCTTATCCATTATCTGAGATTTGGCATTTTTTCTCCTGCAGCTGTGTTCTGTGATTATTACAATCCACCTGACAAACACGAATGGTTCTACAGGCCTTGTGGAGCCCCCTGTCTAAAGACCTGCAGGAATCCACAGGGAAAATGTGGCAACCTGCTGTATAGTTTAGAAGGTAATCTTTGTTTGCCTTTGATGGGTCTTAAGCATGCGTTTAAGTGCTTTACTGTAGGGGCCTAAACTAGTCCAATTTTGTTTTGAATGTCTTAAGCAATGGGGCCGCTTTGTCTTTCCTTGGAAGACTAATCAAACTGCTCCAGAGCACCACTGGCCAAATTCTTTCCTGACTTACTCCCCATGTGTCTGTATTGACATCAAGGGGTGTAAGTCAGGGGAAACTTAGCCTGATGCCTTCAAAGTCACGCAGAGATAGAGGGTCACTAATACAGTGTTCATAAGAGAATTATTGGTCGTCTACAGTCAACTAATAGTTGCTGGTTATAGGGAGAGAAAAAGAGGGGACAGGTGATCTATTCATGAAGAATTCCAGCTCTGTCTGTGAAGACAAATACATATCTTTTACAGCTATTTCAGAGTGTGTGTTTGCATTTGGGTTTTTACTACTCAGACAAAAGACTCCATGCTCTTTGTTCACTTTCCAGGCTGTTACCCAGAATGCAGCACTGAGAAGCCATATTACGATGAGGAACAAAGGGAGTGTGTCTCGCTTCTCAACTGCATGTCGTGGTAGGTCAATGGGTAAGAGGTTTGGATAGAGATAGCCTATTAGCCAGGCATTATGTGGGATCTGCTAGTAGGGAATCTCTGCAGTTCAGGTTCTCATCAGCTTCTTAACAGAAGGTGGTTCTCTTTTTAGTTGGATACAGTTGTGAATTTATTTTGCTACTCTGTAAGGATTTAGGGCAATAAAGCACTAATCATGTTTGTTTGTTGTTTGTCCACAGCAGTTCCAAAGAAAAACTGTGCACAGAGGACTCCAAGGGTAACCTTCCCATCAGCTTATTGATTAATAATTGTTCTCTGTTAGCATGGAGAAGCCCCAGCAAAGATGGGGCCCACTGTGATGGATACTGTACATAACACATTGTGAGAGGCCACCTCTGCCCTGAAGAGCTTGCTATCTAGATAGATAAAGAGTGGGTGGAGAAACAGCAGTAAAATGACTTGCTTGTGGTCACACAGCAGGTTAGCGGTAGAGCTGGAAGTAGAACCCAGGTCTCTGTAATGCCAGTCTCATGCTTTATTCATTGGACCACACAGCTTTCCCTTTATTACCTTCAGCACACATCCCATGGAGATCTAAGAGGCTTTTCGTGTATTTAAAGTTGTTGATAGTAGTTACCTGCCCTGTTAGCTGGTGGGTGTTGGTGTCCAATAGCTTCCTGGAAAGCCATTGAGCCATAGAGAGTCTTGCCAATGCATATGGACATCCCAACTATACCCACTTTCTTCTGGTCATGCCTGTTATGCACAGGACTGGCTTAAAATAGCAGTCCTATGCTACTAATGACTCTGTGATCCAGTATTTCCCTTTACACAAGGGAGCTACTCAAGCCAGCTTTCTGGCTGCCACTGGTGCAAAAAATGAGATCTATTTTTTAAAAATGAAATTTAGATTCTAAAGCACATCTTTGCATCAAAAGATGGAGTGAATGCTGCAGCCATGAGCACCTTTTACTTTACAGTTGATGGTCGGGGGTGGATTATGGCAAATCTGGGTTATTTTGTCTTTGTTTATACTGGTTTGTGGTATGATGTTATCTGCTGCCATTGCATTTACCTTCTCACTGCCTCAGACTGCTTCTGCTGCTACCAGGAAAAGACCTACACCTTAAATGAAAGTATATACAGTAAAACAGATGGGGTCAGCTGCTGGAAGGCTGTCTGTGGCCCTAATGGGAATATCATTAGAACATTTATTCTTTGTGGAACATCTCCTACAATGGTGCCTGCTATAGAGGAGTCAGGTACTAGAGTTTGTTTATATAAGTTTTGGTGTATTTTAGTTGATATCAAAGTTTGCAATTGTGCCAAGATTCCTAATCCTTGAAAAATACCATATGTATAATACAGTGTACCTGTAAGAGCTGCGTGTAATTCAAGACTGTACAAGTCTCAGAGAGATGGAGCCACATTCTCTAGTCTGGCTGAGCTGAAGGACCAGACAGTTGGGGGCAAAGATGATTTTATGCCATTTTTTGCAGATTGCCAGTACATCTTTTATGGCAGCACCAGGGCTGCTCTAATTTGCACTCAGCTGCCAACAGTACCAATATTGCGTAGCTCTAATACCAACTTTTTATTCTAAACCTTTTTCCTGGCCCCATCTCATTCCTCATTGCACTATTCTTGCTACACTTGCCCTGCATCCAGAAGACAGCCAATCCGTATGGATCATCATTGCAAAGAAAAGCACCTCTAGCCAGCTGTTTGTTTCTGGAAGGCCCCATATTTAAGACAAACTAAAAAATACTCTCATTGTAAAGAAAACATGGCTGGGAGGGAGTGAAAGATCAATACGGATGCACCCAGGGCTTTTTAAAGACCTGAAATTGAAACCAGGAAGCAACCAAAAACAAATAAATGGAAAGAAGGAGAAATTACAAAGCATTAATATAGGAAAGAAAGCAAAATAAAAGAGTAAAATTACCCAATGCACTTCTTTTTGCACAAAGGCCAAAGATATAAATTTGGACAAGGGAAAAGAGAGTATAGCTGCTCTACTCAGCTGGGTGGGAGAACCAATGACAAGGGATAGAGCAAAGTGCTCAGTAGCCTCTTCACTGCAGAGATAGCAGTAAGAGGACATGTAATGGAATAACAGCTTAAAAAAGAGAGAAGTCAAAAGCAAAATGAAGTGGGCTGGTTAAACACCACCTGAATAACCTGCATGTCTTCAAATCAACAGGGCCCAAACCCAAGGTAAGCGCAGATGAAGAATCGGAAATCACTTCCCCAAAGTCACGGAGGTCAGGTGAGGTCCTGGAGGATTGGAAAGGGCAAAGAGAGTTTGTTTAAGAGAGATAAAAGAGGGATCTAGGGAAATGAAGACCAGTGAATTTGAATTTTCTTCTTTCTCTAGTCTTAGGTTTTTCCCATATGTTGCAGTTACATAGATTGTATAGATGATGGGGCGGATTAAATTTAGCATTTTCTGGTCCATGATGCAGGATTAGAATGTCACCTGCTTTTAATTATTGTAGGAATAGGGAACATTATAGAAGCACCTTCTACTACATCAACACCAGCAGTAACAAGGGCATCCCCATGCTACTGCAATGTAAATGGACAGCTGATATCTCAAGGTAAGTAGCAGTCTAATTTAATCTTTCTTTCATCTGTGTCACTTTTGTATAAGGGTAGAAATGTCTGGCTGTTCAGTAAAATACCTGCTCGTGAGCAAATACACATTCCCGCTGCTGGAGTTGTCAGTTCTCTAATTATAAAGCAATCATTGCTTTTCAGCCAGTCAGATCTCTGAACTGGTTAAAATATTCTTAAACTGGTCATTCTCAAAAAATTCCGTAGCCAGATATTCTTCTTGTATTTTTCTATTGTAATGCACTTAGATCTGATCCATTCATACAGATCCAGTCTTCAGTGGGCTACATTACTAACCCTGGACCCACACTCTCTAGAACTTAAGGCTCAAAATCCACAGTGAATTTTCTCCCAAAGATGGTTGATGAAAGGCCATGCTATTTCTGTTGCCAGCATCCTGAGCCAGCCATCCCCTGGACTTTGTTTTGTGAACGCTGCACACAGTGGAGCTAGGAAACGTTACCTTATGGCCAAATGCTTCTCTTTGGTAACATTTACAACTCCGACTAATGTTCTTATCTGGGAGGAGAAGAGTTGCACGTTGAATGAATGAGAGGCTCTCCCAGTCTCTGCCATTGGGATGAGGCCAGCTATGGTGGATTCAGAGAACTGTAGACTGACCATCACAACTGGTTATGGCCATGAGATGTACTGTAGATAGTCATCCCAAGCCAGTAAAATTTACTGCTCAGCTTGTAGCTAATGTGGAAGAAGAGAGGAATTTTCCTGTTCAGAGTGCTACTGTGCCACATGGAGACTGATAATCCATGACAACATTACCGGAAAAGTATGTCAAACACATGGGCAATTCAATTCTAATAATTTATTTTCTGATCTCGCAGGGAATATTATATCTCAGACAACTGATAGTTTGGGTCGGTGTTTTTACTCCATATGTAATGACTCATGTCAGAGTGAATTAATCCAGGGAGAATGTGCAACCACTCCAAGACCAAGCACAGCTCCTGAGCAGCCCAGCGACCACTGTGAATCAGCTTTACAGAATGGACATTGTAAAACCACTCCTGCAAGTGCAGCAAACACATTTGCTCCCAAAGTAACTCCTACGAGAGACTGTCCATATCTCAGTCCTCCTAGAAAGGTGAGTAAACACAAATTACATACCAAGCTATGGATGACACACAACAACACAATCCGTGAGACTGCTCTGCCTTGCACCTGGCAACAGAGCATCTGGGTAAACTAAACTAGGAAACTACCCCTTCAAACTGGTCTTTAAAGATCAGAAGTGGTCATGATTTCAACACTGGGTCTTATACAAAATATTGTATAGCATGGAAATAGGTATGAAGTCTTCATTGATTATTACCTATAGTATGGTTTAAGAGCCCCAGAGTTAAAGAATAAATGAATATTAAATTCTGCATGCTAGGGTTTTTAATTGAGTGGCCTGTTCCCTAAACATACTAAAGCTCTGAAAATGACACTAATTTCTCATGCATATCCCTCCCTTCCTCTTTCTTTTAAAATGTCAACAGTTTAATGAATCCTGGGACTTCGGAAACTGTCAAATTGCCACTTGCTTGGGAGGTGGAAATGATATTAAACTGTCCAATGTGTATTGCCCTCCTCAACTATTAAACCTCTGTGTCAATGGTTTCCCACTCGCAAAACGCTATGATGAAACTGGCTGCTGTGAAGTGTTTGAGTGTCAGTGTAAGTAATATTGCAGTGAGATTCTGACTTTCATAATGTGTTTGAACTGAATCTCAAGTGATGTACATCCATATGCTCAAATTGTGCTCTGCATTATACTCGGTTCAAGCGGGTTGCTCCATACAAAAATGTATATATCACTGTGGCAGAAGCAAATTAGTTTGAGTACGTAAACCAGTCATTTTTATTGTGTAGCTTTCTAAAATTAATATTAGGAAGGAATTGTAAGGGAGTAAATACAATAAGTAGGGGAGATGGGAAGCTGAAGAGAGCAAGGATGTACCAGAATGGGATGAGATGAAGAGAGGATAGGACTGTATATAATTGGTTTGGGATATACAGATGTGGAAATGGCTGCAGGTGAGCAGGGTTTGCTGAGATATAATATTGTACTGTTTGGGTATGGAGACTAAAAGGGAAGGGTATGGGAGTGAGGCTAGTGAGTGAAGGGAATAGCAGTGGGCTATATGGCACAGTAGGGGAGTGAGAATAGAAAGTAGAATGGATGGGAAAGGACCATATGTGAGTGAGTATGGAAAGAAGAGGATAAGGAGAGAAAGCATTTGTATCGGATCAGGTATGTGTAGGAAACTGAAACATGTAATATCTTATTATACAACTTTTCTTGTGGCCCTCTCTGGGGGGACACTTCATCTTTGTTATGCCATGGGGAACCTGGTAGAACCAGACCACTAAAATGAGTAAACCAGTGGAGACGAAATGTCACAAAGAAAAAGTCATACTATGAGACTGGCCAAAGAAGCATTGCGTGACAAGATGCAACTCTATCAGATGTCGCAGAGTTCAAATGTCACTGACAAAACATACGTTCGGAAAGCCCAAAGTAAACCAAACTGTCTCTACTTTCTAGGTGTATGCAGTGGGTGGGGAAATGAGCATTACGTGACTTTCGATGGAACATATTATAATTTCCAGGGGAATTGCACCTATCTCCTGGTGAAGCCAATCCAGCCTGACTCTCAGAACTTCTGGATTCACATGGACAACTACTACTGTGGTACAACTGATGGAGCAATTTGCTCAAAGTCCCTTGTCATTTTTTATAAGAATTCCGTGGTGATTCTGACACAAGCAGTAGAACATAGGAAAGAAACCAACTTGGTAATGTATTTTACAGTATCAGTCTGGGTATTATTATTATGCTACTGCTTAGTGGGCCCAATCAGGATCAAGAATGCAGCTGATCAAAATTGGGGAGGGAGGTGTAGTGGGGGGATTCACGAACAGTTCTGTGAAATATTTGCTCTCCTTGTTAGTTTGGAGAAATGTCAATGAAAATTTGCAGATTATAACATTTTGACTGTAGAGAAGGGCTATGAAATGGGAGATGTGTGTGTGGGAAATTCATGGAAATTTAATCCCCTTTTATTATCTGTTCCTCTCTGGCTGCTCAGTGACCCCTGTCAAACTTGTTTAGTGCTCTCTGTCCAGTTCCCAGTGATAAGCACCTACATCACAAAAACAATCGCCACAATTGGTACTAACTAGTATTGTGGGATCTTGTTCTCCTACCGCAAAATACAAATAAGTCCCATTAAAGTTTTGGTGGGGTTACACAGTTTCTTACAGCAGGGACATTTATGGTAGCAGATTGGGAGTTTCAACAGAAAAGCCAATTGAAAATCTTTGGAAGCCACATTATTCTTTTACACCTAGAGGTGGTCCCTCTAGGTTAAGGCTAAGGCATGTTAGCACAGCAACATAGGGAAGTTTGCACTGCAGGCCCATACCTGCTCTGTGGTTTGCTGGAGGGTGTCATACTGAAGGGCTGACTATCCAGCCTATTTCAAGAGCCTGATATTACTCCATATATTAGTGAATATTTGTATCTGGTGTATATATTTGTTCCTCAATAATAAATAATGCCATTTTGGGCTTTGATGTTACCAAATCTGATGCAAAGACCCTGATGTCAATAGGATTATTTCCAGTGAGACTTCAGCTTTGGATCAGGCTCATGATGTACCAGTACTTTCTTGCCTGAAAGCAATAAATCCTTGATGATATAACCGTATTCTGTAAATCAGTTGTGGGTTTTTTGATATTATCTATTCAATTTTTGATTGTAAGGAAATGACCATAAATGAAACAGTGAGTTAGCAAGAAAAACAGTCTGATGAAAATTGATCACACTTGTTGCAAATCACCACCATGTCTTTTTTTGCTGTTAATATTTTCCCGGAAGTCAATAACAAAAATATTAATGCTTGAAAGACAACAAACAACCAACAGTCTAGCCCTGGAGGGACTGCAGAATTCTCTGAGGGCAGAATTTACCCCTTGCTTTCCAGAAATATCAAGTTTATACACTAAGCAACATAATAAGGATGTTCATGGAGGGATTCTGACTTGCCCCTTTAGGTTCTGTTTAACAATAAGAAGGTTGTGCCAAATGTTTCCAAGAATGGTATCATCATAACCAGTTCTGGCCTTTACGTCGTGGTTGAAATACCTGAACAAAAACTGTATGTCTCCTATGGACGACTTATGTTTTACATAAAACTCCCTTTCAGCACCTTTTATAACAATACCCTGGGGCAGTGTGGTAAGTATTACATTCAGTTTTAATTAACAGATATACCAACTGTTCATCCCTTATTTGTATCAAAGTTCTGTTACCTCAGGATAAGATTATTTAGCACTGCAGTTTAACGTGTTTCTTTCTATTCAGTGGGGTCAAGGTGGTAAGAGAGTCTCAAGTCATCTCCTTTTACCCTTTCCCATTTGGTGGTGGTGATGGAGTGTGTGTGTGTGTGTGTGTGTGTGTGAGAGAGAGAGAGAGAGAGTTCCTTCACTCTTTACCCCATCGCCTGATCATATGTGCTCAAGAATGTTCATAAAGTCCATTTTAGGAGACCTTGGGGAGCCCTGTGTTAGGCCGAACTGTCTCAATCACTTAAGCCGCCTGGAAGAATTCATTAGCTGACACTTTAACTGTACTTATCACAGGTAAATGCCAAGCTGGCTATATTAGCCTTCTCCTCCTCCAGACGCTTTCTTCCTATGAACTCAAGTTAGGCCCTGTGTCTGACATCCTTCCAATAGGAGTTAAAACTTTCCCTGTTCCTTTTGTGTGGATACCCTTGTCCTCTCTTATAGAAGTGCTCTGTGTTCTTTAACCATTACACAACTTGCCTTTATATTGCTGTCAGGTACGTGCACCAACCAAAAGTCTGATGATGCTATGAAAAGGAATGGTGAGATTGCAGACTCCTTCAGAGAGATGGCTTTAGACTGGACAGTGCCAGATCCTACCAACAGAAATTGTGAATTAAGTACCCTGACACCAGCTCAGACAGAGACCTCATTATCCAAAGTGGGAGCTTGTGCTCCCAGTGCTCTTTGTAAACTCATCTGGTAAGACACATTCCTGGGTGTGTTATGTACACAGTCAGTTTTAAAAGAAGGCAGCTCTGTAGTTCACAAGGTGACTGGGTGAATTGTCTTTAAAATATAAAGTAAATTAAAGAATGGTAAATTTAGCCAGGCATCGAGGTCACAGATTTTAAACAGTGGCTAGTGGTTTGGGACTCTGATTTTCAGAGACTGGATACTCCAGAGTTGATTTCTGAGGAGGGGATTTAAGATGTCTAAAGTTTGGCATCCAATATAAGTAGTTATCTTTGGAAAACTTAGGCCAACATTTTTGGGTATCTTGATTATTTGCCTGCAAACTGTGAATTAAAATGGGCACTATCAAGTATCTTGATGATGGGATAGATTGCACATTAAGTAAATTTGCAGATGACACCAAGTTGGGGGGAGTGGTGGACATGCTGGAGGGCAGGGATAGGATTCAGGGAGACTTAGACAAATTGGAGAAGTGGGCCACAAGAAACCTCATGAAGTTCAACAAGGACAAGTGCAAAGTCCTGCACTTAGGA